>NC_140184.1:49696582-50249082 GCF_963971535.1 Notolepis coatsorum | reverse complement strand
TCCTCGTATTAGCTAGAGTTCTTATCCAGGCTGGGCTGACCACATGGCGCTTTCACCCGAGGAGACCTAGACGAGAACCGTATGGACATGTACACTGGATTAATCTACCCGACGACTACATAGCCCTTTGCGGCTGGAATATATTTGCTTTGGTCCTGTGATTTATGGAGCGGATAATCGCCGACGCCTGCACGTGTTGGATTTACCCCGCGAGGAGTCAAGTCGAGTCGGCGCCTCAGAGAGCCTGAGGCCGACTAGCTTTCTTCACTGTGGAGCTACAGTCTACGGAGAATAGCTGTATTCGTCTGTGGATCAAGAGGCTATTGCACCGGCTCCTGTACCTGGAGTCTCCTTAGTCATCGTTGACCAGACTCTCTACTACCGACAGATCTTCTACCCCTGCTGGCTTACAACCAGGGGGACCCTTCCAGTATCTCCCGCTATATTACTAGTGTACCATAGATATAATTCCCTAAGATTCAGGTTGTATAATTACCTCCTGCGTAACCAGAGAATGGACATTCATTGTTGATTTGCCTACGCATATTCCTTTGCCTTACAAGTGCATTCAAAGAATAATGTAAAGTATATTATGTACCCTTTGCTCCATTAAATACTTGATTATACCTTTGTGTGGAACCGATTTCATTGTGGGAAGTGTTCATCATATTCATATATCGTGTACTGTATGGCCAGTAATTAAAGTACATAAAGCGGTAGTGGTTTAATGATACCATACTTATCAATACAGTCAGGGAATTGTACCCCTCAGTTACAGTGACCGTGTAGGACTTAAATGGAGGAGGGAGGCTGGGGTACGGGGCGCGTCTATTCTTTTACGGATTTCCAGTTCCACGTTCGCGTTCTGCGATCTGATTGGCCACTGACATTTCTGGTGCGATCTGATTGGCCACTGACGTTTCTGGTCATGTGACATGATTGTGCGCCCAATCGCGTGACGCGCCCATTTCCGCCTCGAACAGCAGCAAACTACCTAACGCCTAGTTTATCACTGGTTAAGCTTAGGCGACTCTTTCAAAGTTGGTTAAGGTTAGAGTTTGGAATCAGGGCTGGTTTTCTATCGCCCTGCTCTAAGACAAACTCTAACCTTAACCAACTTCGAAAGAGTGCCTAAGCTTAACCGGTGGCAGAACTTGCCGTCACACGATTGGCGCGACCAGAAACATCAGTGGCCAATCAGAGCGAAGAACGCGAATGCGGAACTGGAAATCCGTTAGTAAAAGAATTCAGGCGTATGGGACAAGGGTCCGGGCAGAGGCCGGGCAGAGGCCAAGCTGGAGACCTCAGGAACAGGGGCCCTAAGGGGCCAGAGGAGCAGGGGATTCAGGGTGGTTCCTCTGAGCAGGGACAAAATCAGGGGGCTCCCCGGAAAAGGGCAAAAGTATGAACAGGACCAGGGAGCACTACAGGAACAACATGACCAGGGAGCACAACAGGAACAACATGACCAGGGAGCACTACAGGAACAACAGGACCAGGGAGCACTACAGGAACAACATGACCAGGGAGCACTACAGGAACAACAAGACCAGGGAGCACTACAGGAACAACATGACCAGGGAGCACTACAGGAACAACAGGACCAGGGAGCACTACAGGAACAACAGGACCAGGGAGCACTACAGGAACAACATGACCAGGGAGCACTACAGGAACAACAAGACCAGGGAGCTCCACAGTTTAATTTAGAAGGACTTCATAATGTAATAAAAGCGGATAATGTAACAACTTGCCGGATAATGTAATAACGTATTACATTATCCAGTGGTTGTTCTGATTGACACATGAGAGATGATTGGAACGAGAGACACCTGAGAAGGAAACATACACAGACTACAGTGACACACTAAAACAAGACAGGACTGATAACAAATACACACACACACACTGGAGCCAGGGCCGCCTGGGAGAAATGCGAGGCCCTGTGCGAGATTTTATACAGTCAACATATTCTTAAATAATAGCGCTGCCCGAGGCGGGGCATGATACAGTCAACATATAGCAAATGAGAGAGCGAGAGAGAGCTCCCGTTCTACAGTCAATATACAGTGTACAGAGAGAGAGAGAGAGAGACACATTGGAAAGAAATTGAAATGCTATTTGGTCCTAAACAGAGAGTACACAGTGGCAGAATACCTGAGCACTGTGACTGAAGATCCTTGAGCACAGCCTAGCCATCGAGAAAGGCCGCCATAGGCAGACTGTGTGTGTTAGAAAGAGAGAGAGAGAGAGAGAGAGAGAACATGTGTGTTTGTCATGTGTGTGTGTGTTAGAGAGAGACTAGAGCATGTATGAGAGATTCAAAAGGACAAAGATCAACACTTAAATCCAAGAGAGAGAGAGAGAGAGAGAGAGAGAGAGAGAGAGAGAGAGAGAGAGAGAGAGAGAGAGAGAGAGAGAGAGAGACACATTGGAAAGAAATTGAAATGCTATTTGGCCCTAAACAGAGAGTACACAGTGGCAGAATACCTGAGCACTGTGACTGAAGATCCTTGAGCACAGCCTAGCCATCGAGAAAGGCCGCCATAGGCAGACTGTGTGTGTTAGAAAGAGAGAGAGAGAGAGAGAGAACATGTGTGTTTGTCATGTGTGTGTGTGTTAAAGAGAGACTAGAGCATGTATGAGAGATCCAAAAGGACAAAGATCAACACTTAAATCCAACAAGAAGAGGGTCTATACCAGAGAAACCAAAGCAGCAAGGAGCCAATGGCCGACATCAGCTAAATAGGCTAGCCAGGTACTGTGACACCAGGCCACACACAGCTTTGGCCAACGGCCCAACGCTACCCAAGCTACACAAACGACCAAGACATTCACACACAGCACATGTCGTATCTCCAAATGTTGTGAAGTAGCATATGTTTTGCCTGGAAAAAAACATCGTTATTAACAAAACATTCGGGAGGGGAAGGAAGGAAGAGTGGGGTAATGTCATGACATTTTCATTAATCTTACCTGCACAAAAGGAACGCAGGGCGAAAGGCCGCAACACAGGTCTCCACGTTGACGAAAGGCCTCTCGCTGTCGGGACAAATAAGCTATGGCCAGAGCCTTGTCATGGTGCAGGCCCGACTACATCTTCTGTCAAAGATGATGTCGACATGTCGTAGTCAGAGTGCCAGAACCCCCTGCTATTCTCAAGGCTAACTGATAGCATCAAACGAACGTTCCCAGCTGACGCTAAACAGCTAACTGGCTAACAGTTAGCTCAATCAGGCACCTGGCTGTATGTAGCCGCATAGCTTGCTTCTGCGTTAGCTAATGGTTAGCACAAGCTAACAGCTAATTAGCTAACAGCTGATTGAGCTAACTGTTAGCCAGTTAGCTGTTTAGCTTCAGCTGGGAACGTTCGTTTGATGCTTGTGCTAACCATTAGCTAACGCAGAAGCAAGCTATGCGGCTACATACAGCCAGGTGCTCTCACCAGGCACACACCGTTAGCTAGTACTAGTAGTACTATATTAGCTAGTCGACCAGTTTGGCTCCAGAGAGAGAGAAAGAGAGATAGGTCCACGGCGGGAATATAATCATAGGTTGACTCACCATAACGCAGTATCAATGCGGCGCCAATGGTAAAGTTGGAAGGAGACTTTCTTGGCCCACGGTGTAATTTCTTCTGATCCATGCTGCTTTTGAAAAGACATCCACTCGCCTCGCTCCTCTGAATAGCGCTGAATTAGATCATCCCTGTACCTCGTGTGTCCGAGAAGAGCCCGGAAACACTATCCTAAAATCTGTAGAGCAGCAAAGCCGCAGAAACCGGAACACTGCAGTCTGCAGAGCCGCAGAGGCAGGAACAAGTCAGACACATTCTACAAACGTGTCTAATGTGAAATATATAAGCATATAAGCAAAACTAGATTTTAGGTCTGTGATGAAAAAGGGCCTCGCGGGAAGGGGGGCCTCGCAAAAAAAAAAAAAAAATTTTTTTTTTTTTTTTTTGCGAGGTCCCCCTTCCCGCGAGGCCCTGTGCGACCGCACTGCTCGCACACCCCCTGAGGCGGCCCTGACTGGAGCCATAACACTAAACTAGACAAGGGAAAACAGCAGGTAACAGGTACACAGGAATGGGCAACATGACGGGGAGTACACTAAGAGTTAATGACAATACAAGACACAAGTGAAGGAAAATAACAAGCAGAGAGTGCTGGCAGTTGTCCAGTAGGTGGGAGTATAGGACCACAAATGGGTGCAGGATGAGAGGAGAGTTCAGGTGGATTGTAACAATTATAGCCAAATCAACTCTTTCAAATGACGGAGTTCAATCTAGATTTAGTATCTCCAGGCAGCAAGAACCTTGCCCTCTCCTCATATGACTACAAAACTTTTAGCCACACAAATTCAAAATGGCGGATATTTGCTAAATTATAAACACATTCCATAAACTAAAATCTCACTAATAACACTTTACCCTATTGGTAAACAAACATATTGTTGAAAATATACACTATGACTGGATTTGACAGGATTATGGTCTTTACTCTTGGCTACATTTTTTAAAACGCAACATTATGTCATTCAGTCTAGAGAGATTGATTTATGACGTGATGTCATCTGCGGTCCGCCGTGCTCGGGCTAAAGAGGTTAAAGGTACATTCAAAGGTACATTCAATAAGATTTTAGATAATTTTGGTGTAAATTCATCCATGTACAATTACATGGAATAAACGGGATATTATAAGGGATAGTTCAGCTTTTGTAAAATACTTGGCAGTAGTGTAACTGTTGCATAGCCATTATCTTATCGAGACCCGTGGTCAATGTTCTGGTCGTGTTCTGAGCGAGCTGGGCTGTAACTTCGACCATGGGTTTCGGTAAGTAAGCCCATGTCTATGTATCCATTGCACTACTGCCATGTCTTTCGCCTAAATAATTGTTCTAATGTTATGGTTTGTATGCGACCCCAACAGCACGACACAGACAGGTAAATCAGAGTTAGCCAAAAACAAAGGGCGTATTTATTTGGACAACAGAATTTGCAAAACGGTTTCTTTAAGGACAGAAATTGATGTGAGAAAACAAACAGCGTCCAGTAACTGAGGGAATTAGGAACGTCCCCTTTAAGGGAGGATGTCAATATGCCAAATGGAATAGCACGGCAGCGTCCAGTAACTGAGGGAATCAGGAACGTCCCCTTTAAGGGAGAATGTCAATAAGCCAAACGGAATAAGCAAGGCAGCATCCAATAACACGTAGAATCAAGCAAATCTTCAAAGGATATGGAAAACACCCGAAGGCGAACGAAGACACAGAGTCCAGTGCTAACGTGGAAACGTTCAGAGACAGTCTTATTTAAGACTCACCAAGAGTACTGCCGACGGGCAATTCGAAAGCAAGGGTTCATGGAAATGAAGAGCGCATGCACAGCAAGGACATCCATGGTACGGCAGGGAAGCGACCAACGTCTCGCACTGGAGACCACGGGAGAACACGGCAGTAGATTGTGGAGACAAGACGACCCGACAACGAGTGACCTGCAGTCAGCGTATATGAATCCTCCCAACAAGCTGATTGGAATTCATCTCAGGTGCGTGATGTTAATTGACGTTGAGACGCATGCAGTGCTGGGCCAGCCCTCACAGTACCCCCCCCCCCCTCCACGGGAGCCACCTGGCGACCTGCCGGCCTCGGCTTGTCCGGATGGGAACGGTGAAAGTCGCTGATCAGGGCGGGGTCCATGATGAGCTGGCGGGAGACCCAGCTCCATTCCTCAGGCCGTATCCCTCCCAGTCCACCAGATACTGGAACCCCCGTCCTCGCCGTCGGATGTCTATGAGCCGGCGAACCTTCCACTGGGGGTGTCCATCCACCATCTCGGGAGGAGGCAGATCTGGGGCAGGAGGCATCAGGGGACTGAGAGAGACAGGTTTTACACGGGACACATGAAACACAGGATGGATCTGCATGGAGGCTGGAAGCCTTAGACTCACCACGTGGGGCTGAGCACCTTCCGGATCTCAAAAGGACCGACGAACCGGGGGTTCAGCTTCTTGCCGGTGGATTGAAGTGGGAGATCCTTGGAGGATAGCCACACCCTCTGCCCTGGTTTGTATGCCGGCGCTGGGGTCCGGCGTCGGTTAGCTCCCCGACTGGTGCGCTCCGATGCCCGGAGCAGAGCAGTCCTGGTGATCTCCCAGACGCGACGACAACGGTCGAGATGAATCTGCACGAGAGGGAACTGCCACTTCCGACTCCTGTGCTGTGAAGAGAGGGGGTTGGTAGCCCAGAGATACCTTGAACGGCGAGAGGCCGGTGGAGGAGCTGACCAGGGAGTTGATGGCGTACTCGACCCAGGGAGGGAACCGGCTCCAGGATGCAGGCTTCTTGGCGGCAACACACCGGAGAGCAGACTCCACGCTCTGGTTCATTCTCTCCGTCTGCCCGTTAGTCTGTGGGTGATAACCAGAGGAAAGGCTAACAGTAGCCCCCAATCCCTTATGTAGCAGGGTGGATTATCCCTGCTTTATGGGAGTGGTTGTACACGGCCACCTGGTAGCGAGAACGCAGCAGAGCTGGGTCCAGCTGGGTCCCCGACTGTAGGCCAGGAATGTTGAAGTGGAGGTTGAGCAGCAGGAGTGGATGGGGCCTAGGATTCACTGACCTAGGAATGGTACGCTGGTCCTTCTTGCCCTCCAGGGCTATCAGCAGTAGCTCCCCACACACCCACACTTCCCCCAATACTTCCTGGGCCCTCCCACACCCGATGGCAGTAAAGATGGATGATATATTCGCTCCCCAAAGCAGTACCCTTCCTCAATGATGAGTGGAGACCTTTCACAATGACTATAGGCAGGGGGTGGGAAAAGGGTTAAACTATAATGAGCATTACCCGGAAATAAAAGTGTTAGACAGAATGCACATTAAAGACACACACACAGTGCTCCCATTTACGTCTCATTTACTGAAGTCTGTTTCACATTACAAATTACCACACACCTATAAAGGCTATTTCCACACTGGGCACCTAGTGCTCTCGCTCTGTACTTCAGACTCAGGTTATCCCCACACTGGGCTAGACACAGTAATAACCTCTTCCCTTTAAGGGTTATCTACTGCTCCGCTTCTCCATAGGTGGGGGAAGAGGGAAAGGAGTAAAGGAGTTCAATGGGAAGAAAACACACATTATTATTACACTCAAACCAGATTGACAGTGGGCCCACGTTATCAAATAAAAGATCCTATCTATAGCCGGCTTTTCCCCAAAATAATAAATGGTCGGGGCGCCCCTAGACACTGCTGCCAGCGTCAGTTCAAAGCACCGTTTATCTTCGCCCTTAGAGAGCCCGCGCCACACAGAGAAAATGTCTACCGATAAAGTTTCAGCACTCGGAGCGCCGCTGTACTGGTGTAACGGCTCGGAGGGGCTGGAGGAGCGTGCAGTGTAGTGACGTCCGCTGCTGGGCTGAAGGGGTGGGCCGACACGCGGGCTAAACTGTGGTGCTAGCCTAACTGAAGCTAAGCTGTGGGTCATGGTGAACCCCCTGTCATAACACCTATACACAGCTAACGCAAGGTGGACAATATCTACCACCTGGTCTTCGGCAGTCGCTCGTCTGCTGGTTTATTCACAATGTCTCTTCCGCATTAACCAAATGCTAAACTATCGCGTACTCATTCACACACAAGGCTCATTCATCCACAAGGCTCATTCATCCACGATGTCTCTTTAATAACCTGCTTCGTAACAGGGTTTATCTCTCGCTCCAGCTCCGTGCGTCCTCCTCTCTCTGTGGAAAACGATGAAGAGGAAGCCCCTCCCTCGGCACCTCGCTCTGAGCCCATCCTTCTTCACCTGTGTCTCCCTGCCCAATGTAACCACCAGCTCCCTCTGGCGGCACCTGTATCCTGTCCCACTATGAAGTGTCAATGTTAGGATAGGGACCCGTCAAGAGAGGTAGCAAGTTAAGTGTCAAGGTTAGGGTAGTATGACGAACCAGAAGAGGTTTGTCATATAAAGGAAGTCAACACATGAGAGTTCAATTTAACAAAGAAGATTTATTTATTTAATCCTATCTAAAAACAATAATTGATTAAACAACAAAAGCATAATGACATAAACAAATAGGTATGTATCAGAATGGATAAGGATCCCAAGATGGTTCACTTGGTGGCTGATACAACCTGTGGTGAAGTGGGAAAGCAGATGGGAGAAGCAGATGGGAGAAGCAGATGGGAGAAGCAGACAGAAGGGTTAGACAAGGAAAACATATATACTGTGTGTGCAGGCAGCTCTCTGCACTGCACAGGTGAGGGTAATTAGGTTAACGACCTACCCACTCCACCATGCTCTTTGAGTCAGAAGACTCCCCATTTGCAGGTAGAGTGGGGGTCGTCACAGTAGGGAGGATCAAGAACGGTCAGCCGGTAACACAACGTCCTCGCGGACACAGGGAATGCAAAGAATTAGCGTTAGACACATTGAATCATTGTCCGAAATATTCAGGTGTCTACACTTACAAAAGACCCGCCATACCTGGGAGGTGAACTGGGGCCCCCGGTCAGAGACGACGTCCTGGGGAAACCCATGGAGGCGGAACATGTGGCTCGTCAGGAGGTCCGCCATCTCGGGAGCTGATGGAAGCTTGGGAAGGGCCACGAGATGGACCCCCTTGCTGAAACGATCCACCACTGTTAGAATGACTGTTTCCCGGGCGGTCAGGTGGCGTAACGGAGATTGCGTTCGTCACCAACCCCAGAGCGGCTGGATTCGCCTGTTCGAATCCAGCTCACAGCTCCGGGGTTGTCACCAGCTTGGCTGGCCGTTCACACTAATACAATTGGCAGTATTAGAGGGTGGGAGAAGCTGGCGGGGTGGGTCCGGGTCGTTGTAAACAGCGACTCCTACAGTTCGGTCGGGGCGCCTGCTAAGCGCGGATAGGATCTAAGTGGGATAGTGTGATCCTTCCACACGCTACGCCCTCTCAGTGAGAATCCGCGCTGCCAGGTGAAAATAAGTGGTTGATTGGCTGGACGTGTGTCGGAGGAAGCACGTGGTAGCCTCCACTCTCCCAGACCGACTGTGGGGGGTAAGTGCGCAGCGACCAGGAAGGGGATTGGGAATTGGCATAACGACTAACATTGGGATGGGAGAAAATCGGTGGAAAAAGGAGAGGGAAAAAGACCCAAAAAAAAAAAATTACTGTTTCCCTGGGAGGGAGGAAGGCCAGAGATGAAGTCCAATGCCACATGGGACCAAGGGTGCAGCAGACCGGCGGGTGCTTGGTGAGAGGCCTTACTGTGGGCGCAGACCGTGCAGGCCATCACAAACTCCCTGATGTCGTTCCTCATGGTGGACCACAAGAACCGACGAGCCAGGAAGGAGAAGGTGCGGTGGACGCCGGGGTGGCAGGCAAACCGGCTGGTGTGGCCCCATTGAAAAACCCGGGACCGGACAGAGTCGGGGACGAAGAGGCGACGAAAAGGTATGTTGCTCGAAGCAGGATGGAAACGTAAGGCACGCTTGACCACGGTCTCGATGCCCCAGGTAACCACTCCCACCACCCTGGCCTCAGGGAGAATGGGAGTCGGATCCTCTGTAGTTGGATCCTCCTTGGTGTGTAGCCAGGACAGAGAGTTGGCCTTTGTGTTGCGGGACCCAGGGCGAAAGGTCAGCGAGAAGTCAAACCGACTGAGGAAGCTGGCCCACCTTGCCTGCCGGCCATTGAGGCGCTTGGATGCTCGGATGTACGTTAAGTTCTTATGATCAGTCCAAATGGTAAACGGTTCCTCTGCCCCCTCGAGCCAAGCTCCCGATTCCCTATGTCGTAGTTCCTCTCGGCAGGAAGGAAACGGCAAGAGTAGAAGGCGCATGGATGGACCTTCTGGTCCGTTACAGACTGCTGAGACAGGATAGCCCCTAGTCCAGTATCTGAGGCATCCACCTCCACGATGAACTGCCTCTTGGGGTCTGGGTGGAGTAAGACCGGGGCGGTGGTGAATCTGTTCTTGAGGGAACGGAACACAGAGCAGGCCGCTGGAGACCAGTCGAAAGGCAGGGAGGGAGAGGTCAGCTTGGTAAGTGGCTCCGCCACTCAGCTGTAGTTCCGGATGAACCTCCGGTAAAAGTTCACAAAACCGAGGAAGCTCTGCAGCTCCTTCCGAGAAGAGGGCTCCGGCCACTCAACCACGGCCTGGATCTCGCGGGGGTCGGCTCGGGTCTGGCCGCTCTCCACGATGAAGCCAAGGTAATCAACGGAATCGGAGTGGAAACAGCACTTCTCCGCCTTAACAAAGAGCCGGTTGCGGAGGAGGCGCTCAAGTACTCGGCGGACATGATGGACATGCTCCTCGAGAGTCCTGGAGAAGATGAGGATGTCGTCGAGGTAGAGGACCACAAATTCATCGAGCATGTCACGAAGGACGTCGTTCATGAGCGCCGGGCATTGGTGAGGCCGAACGGCATTACCAGGTACTCGTAATGACCCCGGGGAGTCTTGAAGGTGGTCTTCCACTCGTCACCCTCTCGGATCCGGACCAGATGGTAGGCACTCCGGAGATCCTTGTTCTTAACAAAAAATAATCCAGCCGCCACTGGGGAGGACAAGGGCCGAATGAGGCCTGCTGTCAAGGACTCTGAGATGTACTCCTCCATTGCTGCCTTCTCGAGGATGGTCAGACTGTAAAGGCGGCTGCCGGAAAGGGAGGCCCCAGAGCGGAGGTCGATTGCACAGTCGTAAGGCCGATGAGGAGGAAGGGCCTGGGCCCGGGATTTGCTGAAAACCTCCCCAAGATCATGGTAATCTGGAGGGATAGTAGAAAGGTCTGGAGGCGGGCCACTAGGAGAACTCCGGGATGATGGGCTGGGCGCAGCCTGAAGACACTGGGCATGACAGGAGGGGCTCCACCCCGTGGTGGTGCCGGACGACCAGGCGATGTGGGGCTCATGCTGCGTGAGCCAGGGACGACCCAGGACTACTGGGACTAAAGGAGACTCTGTAATAAAGAACTGGAGTCTCTCCACATGATTACCCGCAATGGTGAGGAAGACAGGACAGGTGCGTTGAGTGATGTTGGCCAGGCGGCGCTCGTCCAGCGCGAAGACCTCCAAGGGCTTCTCGAGGGTCTCAAGCGGAATGTTAGCCTGGGTGGCAAACTCAGAATCCAAGAAACTCTCGTCAGCCCCAGAGTCAACGAGTGCACTCACCGTGACCCTCTGGTCCGCCCAGGCCAGGGTAACGCTCATCAGATGGTTCGGTGGTGCAGGGGTGTGGGAACAAGAAAAACGGCTCACCAGGATCTCCCGGGGTCCCAGCAAGCCTAGTCTTTTGGCCGGGTAGGACAACTGTTGACTCAATGTCCCATAAGGCCGCAGTAGAGGCAAAGGCCGGACCTGAATCGGGCCTCCCGTTCGGCTGGACTAAGGCGTGTGCGTCCCAGCTGCATGGGTTCCTCCCTGGTCCCAGGCTGGGAGGTGAAGGACGTACCAGTCGCGGGGGCGGCAGAACGAGCAGCGGTCCAGTCTCGAGTGTGGGAGAACTGGGGGACGGTTGGGGTTCCCAGTCTGGCTCGCTCGCGCCTTCTCTCCCGGAGGCGTCCATGGATGCGGATGGCGAGACTAATTAGGGCCTTGAGCGAATCGGACTCTTCCCGGGTGGCGAGCTGGTCCCTCACAGCCTCGTTGAGACCCCTCAGGAAAGTGAGACGAAGCGCCCGGTTGTTCCAACCACTCTCGGTTGCAGCCAGTCTGAACTCCAGCGCATAGTCTGTGACACTGCCACTGCCCTGCTGGAAGGTGCCCAACCGGGCTCCAGGGTCCTGGCCACAAGCTGGATGGTGGAATACCCTTCGGAGCTCAGCCACAAAATCTGAGTAGGAAAAACAGAAATTAGCCCTCATGGACCAGGAAGCAGTGACCCACTGTGCTGCTCGGCCTGTGAGCAGGTTAGTCATGTAAGCCACCTGGGCAGACTCCGTCGTGAATCTGCTGGGTTGATGAATGAAAACGAACTCACACTGCATGATGAACGTGGCACAGTCCTCGAAATTACCGTCAAACAGTCGTGGGCTGGAGAGATGGGGCTCCCGGGGGGCTGGGTTGGGAGGTGCAGGGTCAGCCGCGACAGCGGGGGGTAGGCTGACTGGGGCTCCAGCCACAGGTGGGTTTAACAGCAGGATGTTAAATGCTGTACTGAGGACCTACAACTGCTGTAGGATATCTGCCTGCTGATTACCCTGCGCAGCCTGCTGGGTGGTTAAAACATCCAAAGAAGTCTGGAGTGGCTGGACCTGGGCCCGGAGGCCCTGCACAGCAGCCGCAGCCGCCTCTAGCTGTTGGGTGTGGGCGTTCGTCAGCAGGATCTGACCTGCCAAAGCTGCTCTAACACTGTCTGTGTCGGCTGGGGTCGTCGACATGCTCGGGTCGTAATGTTATGGTTTGTATGCGACAGCACGACACAGACAGGTAAATCAGAGTAAGCCAAAAACAAAGGGCGTATTTATTTGGACAACATAATTTGCAACACTGTTTCTTTAAGGACAGAAATTGATGTGAGAAAACAAACAGCGTCCAGTAACTGAGGGAATTAGAAACGTCCCCTTTAAGGGAGGATGTCAATATGCCAAATGGAATAGCACAGCAGCGTCCAGTAACTGAGGGAATCAGGAACGTCCCCTTTAAGGGAGAATGTCAATGAGCCAAACGGAATAAGCAAGGCAGCGTCCAGTAACACGTAGAATCAAGCAAATCTTCATAGGATATGGAAAACACCCGAAGGCGAACGAAGGCACAGAGTCCAGTGCTAACGTGGAAACGTTCAGAGACAGTCTTATTCAAGACTCACCAAGAGTACTGCCGACGGGCAATTTGAAAGCAAGGGTCCATGCAGTCAGCATATATGATAAAATAGTGCGTGATGTTAATTGACGTTGAGAAGCATGCAGTGCTGGGCCAGCCCTCACATCTACTTTTGCAAAACAGAATGGCCTCCCTCGTATCCACACCGATTTCCAGAAATTGCAATGCAATCGTAGCCAATCAGGGACTGTTCTAACTGCTGTTCCGTCTCCCAGTGGAAGGCAGCACCTGATTCCCGTAGTTGATGACGTGAAATACAGGCCGCCGCTGGCAAAACAGTAACAGTGTCTCCCGAAGTAACGAGCGGTAACGTTAACGTCAGTAGAATAAACACAGACATACGTACAGTTATAAAAGCAATATATTCAATAACAAGCTGACTTTCTTGGCGGAAAAGACGTTTTTGCCATTCTTCCAACTGGAAGAAATTTTTTTTATTTGGCTGAAGGAGTTTGTCTGTCAAAGCAAGTACTCCTGCCAACTGAAATGGATGGTTTCCATGCTAGTATTTCATACAATGTTATGTCAAAAGAAATCCTAACTATCCCTTTAATGAGTTGAGTCTCCCTCCCTCGAGTCCCTACATTCCACCAGGGCCTTGAGGAGGGCGAGGAAGATCATGGCAGACCCCGCCCACCCGGCTCACAACCTCTTCAACAAGCTCCCCCACGGCAGGCGGCTACGGCTGCCCAAGACACTAAAGTCCCGCCACAGACTGAGTTTCTTCCCCTCAGCGGCTCGCCTGGTTAACGAGTCAGGTGTCCCCCTGCTCCACCCCCCCTCTATGGCGAGCTGTTAGGGCTGGACTTCTGGACTTGAACTATGCTGCACTGTATCCATGTCCCCTACCACTACCACTGCACTTTACTGTCTTATTGTTGTCTCACTGTTCTGTCCTGTTTTGCACTTATTTATTTATCATTATTATTATTTTGTTGTTCCTATTTGTGAATAATCATGCACTGAAATGTCAAATCACGTTCCATTTGTGCCTGTACAATATGGTGAATAAAGTAATCTGAATCTGAATCTGAATCTACACTGTCCTCGTTCTAAACTGTGATGTGATTATGCTTTCAACCCTGGACCACATACCATAGCATACCTGTTAGTTCACACGTCAAACCAAATGGCACTGACTTTTGCTGGCATGCTGTTCTTAATGTTTTGGTTCAACCTATCCACCCATTTTCACTGTACCACAGGTGACAAGCTCTTTGATATGTGCAGAAGTGTGGGATTTTAATGGAGTAGTGTTACGATGGGGTAGGTGTGTTGGACACAATTGCAGAGTTGAAAACAGGAGGCGGAATGTGATAGTTGTTCTTTCACAATTAAACAGTTTCTTTATTGTGAACATGAAGCATAACACGACAAAACAAATACTTTGAAACAGGGAAAGAAAAGGGAAGACATTAGTCTCCAAAAAACGAGGAAGCAGTTCTAACTCGAACTGAGAATTGTTTGCAGGGCAAACATCCACATGATAAATACTTTTATAAATAAATGAATACTAAATGGACAAAGCACGACACCAACCTTGCTATCACAATTATGCTCCCAACATGAGTGATAACAAATGCTTTCAGGTAGAGTACTCACGTCTGTGATCAGAGAAGAACTGACAACGAATAGCATACCAGAGGAACATTATGAAGGAGAGTAAACTACACACAGCAGGCGTTAATTAGAGCAATCAGGACAATTTAGAAGAGAGGAAATTGTGAAATACTCCAGGGTGACGCCAGGGCTTTTTCTCCCAAGTGAGAGAAAAAGCCCAAACGTTACAGAGTAGCAGACTATGGCTAATCCTTATTTTGGCTGGCATAGACCACCGCAACACTTCCGGGATTCTGAAATCAGGGAGGAGATTGCCGGGGGAGCATATGAATGAATGTGGATGAGAGCCGTGATGTAAGTGGTTGCAGCTACGGCTGTGGGGGTGCTAGAGACATGATCGAATAGACTTGTATGCGCCTGAATCTCCTGAACACGGCGCGACCCATTCCTAATCGATCAGAACTAAATCGGCAGAGAAAAGCACCTATTCCCCATGTACATGCGCAGATTGCCCACGGATTGTGACGCCACGCACACCCGCCCTGGAATGTTCCATTAGAGGGGGTCTTGTGGTGAGAATGTGAGCGGCTATCGGAGCATCAACTACTAACAACAGAACAACAAGCAGCCATGCCTAAATTCAAATACCGGCACTTTTCAGCAGCTGGCAAGGTACTCATAATATAGCTAGCCATTTTTTAAATATCGTAACCTGCCGCTCACATTCTCACCACAAGACCCCCTCTAATGGAACATTCCAGGGCGGGTGTGCGTGGCGTCACAATCCGTGGGCAATCTGCGCATGTGCATGGGGAATAGGTGCTTAAAAATGGGCTTTTTCTCTGCCAATTTAGTTCTGATCGATTAGGATCGCGCCGTGTTAAGGAAACTCAGGCGCATAAAAGTCTATTCAATCATGTCTCTAGCACCCCCACAGCCGTAGCTGCAACCACTTACATCACGGCTCTCATCCACATTCATTCATTTCCTCCCCCCGCAATCTCCTCACAAGCTCATTGTAACGCGGAAGTGCAGTGGTCTATTCTCAGACCTTTTTGGAAAAGCAATGAGGGAGGAGCCAAAATACTGGAGAAGTAGAGCATGCACATGATCCACTCCAGGTGCAGGACCAACAAAGGTTAGCATCTATAATAATATAATCTTTACACTGTTAAAGGTGCATTAAAGGGGACATGCATTATAAATGGCTTTTTTCAGTGTTTAGCATTGTATTATAGTAATAGGGGTTAGTATCAATGGGTCTCATTCCACAAAATGTTCCAAAGAGTTCTCTTGGAAGACTTATTTTGGAACCGACTGAGACAGAATCAATGACATGTTCACTCTGAGTCCCCAACGTGCTGGCAATATGTCTTAACACTTTCAGTGCCCAGCAGGGGGCGCACATTTAGTGCTTGAATGCCCACCATCCACTTCAATGTTAGCATTAATATCGCCTAATCTTTTTTTTTTGTATTTTATTTTTTTATAATTTTTTAAACATAACATAAAATTAGACACACAAGCATTAACAGTAAACATCCAGTGTAAATCACCATTTGAATCAATATAAATGTAGTTTACGAGATATATACCTAATACTTGCTATCTAATACAATACATACGCTCTTGCTCGCTCTCCCCTCCCCGGACCCCCACTTGGATAATCCATCCATTTTCATTCGTTTCTAACCAGGCATTACAATTCATATGCTAGCTTTTATTCTCTCCACCACTTCTAACCAGATTGCAATGTTGGTTTCACTGACAACAAAAATTCTTGCTGTAGATATTTCTAGATAAATCACATCGAGATAGGTAAGAACCCATACCTTCCGGCACATTTTATCCGGTTGAATCCATCGTGATGCTATCAGCTTTTTAGCAGCTGTGAGACCGGATAAAACTCTTTAGCTGTATAGGGGCTGCAAACTGAAAAACATCATTCAACAGCAATAAAGAGGGATGTACAGGTATGTTCAGAAATAAGAATTCTGATCATTGCTGGGACACTTCTTCCCAGAATATCTTAACCGGTGGGCAATCCCAATACATGTGCATAAATGTACCCTCATCCCCATTTGTACATAAGGAACATAGAGAATCTAGTTTAAGTCCCATTCTGTTCAATCTTATAGGAGTCAGGTATGTCCTATGAATATAATTAAGATTAATTTGTTGATGGTCCGGGTTGCGTGACGCAATTCGAACGTTTGCCCAGACTTCTTGCCAATCAAAATCTATTTCCAAGTCTGGTATATCCCTCCTCCAGACTGAGTCTAGGGGAAGGATTCCATACGAAGACGTTAGTAAGTGATGATAAAAATCAGATACGAAGCCTCTCGATGTCTCTCTTTCATAGAAGAATTTGTGATATCTGTGGTGCTCAATTGGTATCCTTAATGGGACTCCATGAGCCTTCAAACAATCCAATAACTGTGCGTAAAAATAATATGTGGAACTGGTGAGGTTAAATTTGTTATGTATATCTTGATAGCTACAAAAAACTTGTTTGTTGAAAACATCTCCCAATGTGTGTATGCCCTGCTTTTCCCATTTGGGTTATCTGATAGGTCGTTTTCCAATAAGGAGTGCATTGTTATTGAATAGGGGAGTATGGCTATGCCATTTATGTTGGTTAGAATATTTATTTTGTGTTTCACGCCATATCCGGATCACATGTGTAATAAGGGGGCCAAATTTCAATTCGCATTGCTTAATTGATAATATGGTGTATAATATCGCCTAATCTATGTTTTAAATTATGGCTGTGTCTAATCTGCCTGTCGCTTATCAATGACTCATTTTCCAGTGAACATTGTCGAAGCGGATAATTTTTTTATCGGTTCATTTCCGTTTTATAGCATTTTGAAAAGCCCTCGTTTTCAAGGAAATGAATAAGAATCCCTGATAAACGCCCTGTACTGTAATATTCTAGAACGTTGTCATTTTTCGGCCTATTTATGAATCGTTTTCAAATAAACGCTAGATTCTCGATAGTATATGTGTACGTATGCACGCTGGTGCCACAAGCTGTAAATCGATTATCTTAGTTCCTGATCATTCGCACAGTCAAAACAGCCATATCACATATAGGGGAAAAGCTTATATCTCCGTGAAAACAAGTCTGATTATCCTAAGACTGGTAAAATAGATTCCTTATCTGAGATCAGATGGTATCCAAATGGATTATTCCAATTCCTGATCGCCATTCCAAAAATCGATCCTTTTATTGATCCAACGCGTATACTGTAAAACACATATTACACGCTGTGCTGAGGGTCCACAATGAATCTGATCGGCTCCGGTTACATGCGTGAGAAGTCAAATGTGGATTCCGGAGTTTTTTTTTCTCATCCATTTTCATTGAGTCCAATCCAAAAGGGTGCATTACCATCTGGGAGACGATAGGGGGCGCTTTTTTCACATCTGGGCATTCAGGGGGCGGGCTGATAATCCGAGATATCTCGTGATGGGCATTCAAAGTGTTAAGTGGCTCAAACGGTCGCACCTGTGACATCTGCTTGGGGAATGACACATGTCTTAAACTCGAATGCACGTTCCCGTCTAGGACATTTGCATACAAAACAACGCCTCCAGAGCTCCTTGTAAGGCAACTAGTGACGCAGCCCCGTGAAAATGGAAAGGCGGAAGTGCCTTGCGAGTCTTGCGACGCATAAAAATTTGATTCGATTAATGTATTGGCATCATATATAGTACAGCTCGTGGTACACCTGCCGCAGCGTGCGCGCACACACACACACACACACACGCACGCGCGCAGTACTGTATATGAATGAATGAATGAAAACCTTATTTAACAGATTGCAGAATGGGTACAATACAGTACGGCTCAATAAGGGGATGCAGACCAGAGAAAGACGTTTGTCTTGTTTACATAATCGGCATTAACGTGCTGCGTTAACGCGATACTAGTATCGCGCGATAATATAATTGACGCAGTTAATCTAATTTTTTTTTTTTTTTTTTACATTTTTTATTCTTTATTTACCCAGGGTAGGTTCGCTGAGCACAGATGCTCTTTTTCAGGAACGCCCTGCTTCACATTCACACAGTTCCATTCACACCTGGGAGCTGCCCAGTACAACCACAGTTGACACCATTGGCCACTGAGCAACTCCACTGGAGCAGTTGATTTGCATTGGCAGGGTTTGGCCCTGTCTGGCACCCAACGGGAAAAATATTATAGGCACTATAAGTAGACACGCTACATAAAACAAGCTGGTCTGCCTGAGTGACTGGTGGAAGAAGGAGAAATAGAGATTGGACTGATTGAGTCAAGCCATGTCACATAGTTCATGTTTGAAATGCTTCTCTGTTTTGCTCCTGAGAGTGTGCTAGATACTGTACTGTACTGGTAATATTATTTATTTGTGTTAACTTCTGAATAAAACAATGTATTAAACACAAGTACATCTTATTGAACATTATTTTGATATTTCATTACCAATTATCATAGCAAAACAGCTTTTTCAAACAGTCTGTAATGCATTTTGGAAACGGGAGATGGTGTAATGGGCCACCTGGCCTGAGAAACATAAGGAGGAAAGAAAAAGTAAGGTCATTATTTGGGTAGAACACACATATTTTGAATGCCTTCGGCATATATATATATATATATATATTTTTTTTGAGCCATTTGAATCTAGATTAATCTAGATTAAATCCAGGATTGCAGATAGATTAATCTAGATTAAAAAAAAATATCTATGCCCACCTCTTATATATATATATATATATATATATATATATATATATATATATATATATATATATATATATATATATATATATATATATATAGCCTACGGCGTAATGAATGAACACAGTATAGGCTCATCATTCCATTAATGACTTGCCTCATTAGGACCCAGCAGACACCACACACATGCTCTGCCCTACGTACAGTACAGGCACAGTCCGCATACATACAGACTGTACCTATACTGTACGCAGGGCAGAGCACACACATATAGCATCCACTAAATCCCAATGAAACAAGCAACCAGAATATATTAAGCCTATACTGTTCACCCATTAGACACGTATGCCATACTGGCGCACACAAGACTTGTTATGGAATATTAATGCAGTCTATTTCCACCGATTAGCTTTAGTTCTTGTTTATTTATTTATCCACTGTCATTTCAGTGTTGGTGTATAGGCTATATAGTGTATTTCAATATAAGTTTAATTGATTAATGATATATTTGAAGGAATGCAGGTTTATATCAAACAAAGGTTTGTCCCATTGTATACCATTAAAACAGATGTGTAACAAATAAGAAATACAAATTCCACAGAAGGCATTAAATAATTATTATTTTCAATAATTTCACAATAATGGCATAATTGTGTTTGAATATCTGAGTAATTAAAGTAATTATACATTTGTCCAAAATAGCTGGTTCAGATATGGTTAATCCAGCTGCCCTGTGATCAGATGAATCCATATTATTTATTTTTCTGTAATTTCTTATCGTACAAATATTGTCATATTTATTTTAATTATGATTAAGTAATTAATTCCAAGGAGGCCTGTAGCGTTGACATGAAGGAATCACTATGAGAATACAGTCTGTCAAGTAGGGCTGTCCCCGACTAAGGATTTGGATGGTCGACTATGATTGGCCAAAATGTCCCGTTAGTCGACTATTGGTCGACAGAAAAAAGAAAAAAAAAAGTATAATATATATATATTTTTTTGTATCATTCCATTTGGGCTGTGGGGGACGTGCTTAATGTCTGAAGGAGTCGACTGAAGGCTTCTTGTCCTCTGCAAAAGCATGCAATTGGTCCACTGATGGATACATCTTGATATTTGTCTAGTTTAGTGTGTTCATTAGATGGGTGAAATCCTCTTTCAGTGCCTCTGTGCCTGTTTTCGTAGGCAGTTAGTCTCTGGTATGCGTGCCATTAGCGTTAGCCACGCTTCTAGGCCTCTTTTCTTTTGGAAAGAATGATACAAAAAACATATATTCAAATAAAAAAAAAAAAAAAATTTACTATTCGACTAAGAGGTTGGTTAGTCGACTACGGCTCCTTTCAACCGATTAGTCGACTAATTGACTAATAGGGGTCAGCCCTACTGTCAAGTTAATACGATTTTCAATTAGTCAATCAATCATAAGTGTGCTCCTCAGCACTCTTAAATCTGCTCTCAGCCACGCTCAAATCTGATCCCAGGAAAATTTGGGGAATCGCGCTACCAGCCGTAATATGTCTTAAATGGGCAGAAATCTGCCTAAGAGGAAATTTTTGGTCGTAAATCCGTTCGGGAATGAGACCCAATGGGTCTGTGTCTCTAAATACCATATTGGCGGATTGCTCTCATTCAGTATAGACAATTTCCTCCTTCAGTGAATTAGGTCATTCTGATTTGACTCGCTCGGTGACGTAACTGGGAGCTGGTGGAGCTGATTGTGATCTGATTGGCTCTGTGGTTGGAGCCAATGCCCGCCCACAATCTTCCTAGCCCACAATCTATAGAGCAGGCAGACTGCAGGAAAGAAGTGCAGTAACTTGCCTAACGTCAACAATATGAGCAAAACATGCAGGCCATGTGCTGTTCCTAGCTGCAAAGCTGCTAATACGTCTTTGCAAATTTTTCCTGAGGATGTTGTACTTCGCCAGCAATGGACCAAGTTCGTTTTTGGATTTTTGCAAAGACGAGGGACTTTATGCTTCCGTGATTTCCTGGCTGTTGCTAAAGAAGAAGGAAACTAGCCTGTAAATCTTTGAGACCGAAAGAAAGCATCAAATCAGTAAGTACATACAGTACGTCGTAATTAGTTAATTAGCAGTAGGACCTCATTCATTCATCCGTTTGTGTATTACGGTACTCTTCCGTGTGTGTGTGCGCCAAGACAGTCTAACGTTAGTGCAAGCACCGTGTGTGTGTGCACGTGTGTGAGTGTGTCTGTGTGTTTGTTAGACGGACTGAGAGAGCAAGCTAGCTTAGCTAACGTTCTTAGCTCTGTGCTTCGTTGTATATGTAGACCTGCTTGTGTGTATTGCAAATGAATGATTATGTTCCTAACTAACGTCGTTAGTACAAGTGCTGTGTGTGTGCGTGTGTGTTAGACGGATTGGGAGAGCAATCTTGTTCTTCCTGTCATTTGTTTTCCCAAAATCGTATGGCATGGGTACCTGCTTCGGTGTCATCCCTTTGTGGATTGTATTGTATTCGAAAACGTATGCTTGAGCCATATTTGTTTGTGTATTAGGTTCACTTTGGCGTTAGTAGAGTAGTATGGCCGGAGCTATTTGGTGGGTGGCTGTCACTCAAAGCATTCTGCTAGTATGGGCAGGGCCCATCCAAAAATAGCCTGAAATCCGGAGGCTGAGGCTTTTGAGTACTTCATAGAAATATAAAACGTACATATGTGTTCAATAGACTCTCAGGAATTGTGTAAAGTTGCCCAAATAGTACTAGGAATAGCAATGCATGTCCCCTTTACGCAGTTTCGGGGCAGGGGGATTTGTTTCACATTTGCATAATCTCCAATTAGTGTACAAAACATATTTACTGTAACGGTTCCAGGGAAGACAATGGAAACAGTGGCCACAATGTCAATTGTGGTCACAGTAGGAACAGTAATAATAATAATAATTCATTTAATTTATATAGCGCTTCTCAATAACCCGAAGTCGCTGACAGTAGTCGGGAGCAGGGGTACAAACAAAGAGGCGAAAGCAAAGAAACAAAACAAAACAACAAAGAAACAAAAACAAAGGAACATGAGACCATGGGGGGAACGGGGGAGACAGCCTGATGGCACAAAAAAAAGACTAGAGACATATCGATCAGGTTGGAGGGGAGGGGGGGGGTTTAGGGGTGGGGGGGGTTGAAGGCAAGGGAGAACAGGTGGGTTTTGAGGCGAGCTTTGAAGGTGGAGAGTGTAGGGGAGTCTCTGATGGACTGGGGGAGGGAGTTCCAGAGTCGGGGTGCAGTGCGAGAGAAGGCCCGATCTCCGAAGTTTTTAAGCTTGGATGTCGGGACAGTGAGGGAGGCAGTGGAGGAGGACCGGAGGGAACGGGTTGGGCGGTAGGGGAGAAGGAGATCAGTCAGGTAGGGGGGGGCCAGGCTGTGGAGGGCTTTGAAGGTGAGGAGTAGTGTTTTAAAGTTAATGCGGTGTTTGATCGGGAGCCAGTGGAGGGAGTGGAGGACAGGAGTGATGTGTTCGCGGGACCGGGTGTTAGTGAGGAGGCGGGCGGCTGAATTTTGGACCATTTGCAGTTTATGGAGGGAGCGGGAGGTGATACCAGTGAGGAGGGAGTTGCAGTAGTCCAGGCGGGAGGAGATGAAGGCGTGAATGAGGGATTCAGCAGCGGGGGGGGAGAGGCAGTGACGGATTTTTGCGATGTTGCGGAGGTGAAAGTAGGATGTTTTGACGATGGAGCGGACGTGGGGGTCAAATGAGAGGGTGGGGTCAAGGAGGACACCAAGGTTGCGGACTAGGGGGGAGGGGGTGATGGTGGAGTCGTTGATGGTGAGTGTGATGGGTCCGGATCTGGTGAGGGTGGTTTTGGTGCCAATGATGAGGAGTTCAGTCTTGTCACTGTTCAGTTTGAGGAAGTTGTGGGTCATCCAAGTTTGGAGTTCGGTGATGCATGATTCAATGTGACTGAGGGGTGGGCTGTGGGGGGATTGTGTACTGATGTATATTTGGGTGTCGTCAGCGTAACAGTGGAAGTTGAGGTGGTATTTGCGGATGATGTGACCAAGGGGGAGAATGTAGCAGATGAAGAGCAGGGGGCCAAGGACTGAGCCTTGGGGGACCCCCTGTGTGACTGGGGAGGGGGGGGAGGTGTGGCCGGAGAGGGAGATGAATTGGTGTCTGTCAGTGAGGTAGGAGGAGAACCAGTCAAGTGCTGTGCCCTTGACAGTGGGCTCCTACCTGGTCTCCTACCTGGTCTCCTACCTCCCTCTAGTGGCCAGATGACCCAAATGGTGCAGGCAATCGTCACACCGATATTGACTATATTGATAAATATAATTAATGTTATTTCATGGTGTGTGTTATTGAATGTCCCTTCCCTTGTGTGATGTGTTTCCCCTGTCTGCTTGTGGTTTTGTAATTGCTTTTGTGTTTAGTTGGTTGTTGTGTGTTTTAGACTGGCCTGGCCAGCTGTGGCCACTTGTCATTAGTCTGGGTATATATGTGTGTTCGGCCTGCTTCTCTGTGTGGTGACATTCCTCCGTTAACTCTGTTCCTGTCGACGATGTCCTTGCCCTGTAGTGTTGTACTGTCTAAGTAAGTGTATATTAGTGTTCTGTTTTGTTGCTTGTTTATTTTCGAGTTCTCAGTTCGCCTTTTATGTTCTTTTGTAATTTACCTTCGCCCATCTTTATGTTTGTTTATTTATCAGCCTCTTTACTTGTGTTTTGGTCTTGTGACCTAGTATCGCTCTCACGGTTCTTATAATAAAAGGAACACAGTGTTTGAGAAGAGCAAACTGCCGTCTCCGTTTCCTCCTTCCACTCCCTTCCGCATATTGGGTTCTCCTCTCCTTCCCTCGCCACCCCATCGTAACAATTTACTATACAATTATTGTATTTTATGTCATAAATCTAACCAAACATAAGCCGTCTTTGCATGTATGTAAAACAAAATTGCGGGCCCTGCCATTGTAAACAACCGCAGTGAAACAGCAGATTTTCAGGCAGATTTTCAGGCAGATGAATTACTTCAAACAGTGTTCCAGGGACACAATTTTGTTTATTCAGTTGTGAAAATATACCTTAAAATCTTTCAAGGAGTTTCAAATTTCTCTCCCACCGTTGCATAGTGCACCTTGCCTCTGCTGTATTTATCGTGATCAACGTTTCAATCAAAGGATCTTTATCGATGACTTGATGAATGTTGATCACAATAAATATAGTGGGAGCAAGCTTAACTCATTCTGCGCCAATCACGTAATTTCCTCTGATCCCCATTCTAAATCATCATCCGGGTTATTCTAGCCGCCCCTGGGTCCTTTGTATACGTTGGAATTGCAATGCCGATTGAATATCACTAGGTGGCAGTATCGCCTACATTTTGAACTCGGATAGAAAGGCAACAGGATAGTCAGTGAATGCACCGGACTATCGAGGCTCGCTCTGTGGGGGAGGAGCTCTTCCAAAGCAATCGCTAGCGGATCTGATTGCCTCGGAACCTATAGTGTCCCGTAGACACGTGTAATTACAATTACAATTATAAAGGGGTAATCGCGATCGCCGATGGGATCAATGAAATTATTCTTTTTGGATTACCTTCTGGCTATGTCTATTTTACCAAACGTGAAACATGTTTATGTAACGATCATAGTGGCTTACTTTACCGGTCATAAACTAGGCTTTTTCTAACGATCAGATTTTCGGGGTAAGACTAACCCCCCCCCCCCCCCCCCCCTTTGATTTGGGAGTATTTGGGGGTTCAGGGATTTGGGGGTTTATCTCACAATCTATGAAAAAAGACGATGGCAAAGGCGATGTTTAGTGTGTAATAAACTACGAACTACAGTGTGTAGAACAGGGTTTCCGTTGTCCGGTAATTACAGTTTTTTACCGGGGAAATCTGTTGAAGTCCGACATTTTGAAATATCTCTGGTCATAATGTCCTGTGAAAATAATTCCCTCTAAGCACAATTTGAATTGTATTAAAATAGTTACATTTGTTTCATTGTTGCTTCACCAAGCAGGTCTAATAATGACAACGATGTGGGTTCCTATATCATATCACGCGCACAGCATTTTTAACCAGTGGAGAAAGGTAAGAGAGATTTCCCTATCGTTTTTCTTATATGAATTATTCAACCTACATTAATAAAACATACCTGGTGATCAACTACAGTTTGCTGTGAACATTATGATATGTGTGTAGTGTTCTGATAACGACTATTGGTGAAGCGATGTCGAAATTCATTTGGGTTAAGCAGCTGCTGCAGCGCGACCTGTGGTTTGCTGATGGCGGGGCGGGAGCTTGATGCTCGATTAGCGAGAAGCATGCAACTGCAGAGCCGCAGATCTCACAGCTGTGCCCGCACAGTGCAATACTCCAATTCAGCCATTGGCAATTCAGCCATTGGGTGGGTGGCGCTGCTGAGCAGTCCCCAGACCGGACCTGAGAGCGCCGCTGGCTCTGCGGCTCTGCAGTTGCATACTATTGGGATTAGCTTATCGCTTCATTGGGAGGCGGAGATAGTCATTGGTTTCAGCGATCACGCAACGTTTAGATTTTAGTGAACCCCACGATAATGTTGCCGTCTCTTTCTCAGTTCTTCGCTTGATATAATTAATACAAATGTCCAATATAACGGAATTCGTTAGCTCATAAAAATGTGATTATAACAGACTGCTGTTTAATGGCGGGCCGACTGCCCACAGACACCTATTTGATTTCAAGTCAGCAGCAGCATGGAGTCTTGAGGGAATATAATGACTGTATACGCAAAAGTAGCCTAGTTTTAAGGTAAAATATTATAAATCTACATGCCTTGAGGATGTCATTCTTTATATAGCCTGCCTATCAATTGTTTTTAAGCTCAATAAACTGACCGGAATTTCTCACATTTGTCCGGGAGATTGAAATCTTCCAGGACAGGAGACCGGCACCAATATTTTCTAACGGAAACCCTGGTGTAGAAACAAACTCTTTTTTCCATGTTGGACTACAAGTAGTGTCTGTCAAATCAGCCACACCATTGTCTCCACAGCTATAATACAGAACACACAGACAGCTCTGCAAACATCGTGAAACACCACGGACATTTAAGATGGCCTTCTAGCGGCAGGGATGGGGATTAAGCATGGTGCTGAAAGTGTTAACAGTGTTTCGGATTCTATAATTTTTTAAGAGACCCTAGACTGTGAATTATCACATGAGCATACACACAAAGGCACCTTAAATGACTTACACACCACAAAAGCACACTTACACACACACACTGCTGCTACTTACACTGTAGAATAATATTTTATTTATTTATTATTTATCTGCTGTTTTATATATTATATTATATTATATATATTATTTATATATATACCTTGTATTGTATAGTTTGTATAGATGATGTTCTCATCTCCCGTTTGAATGTATACATTTTAAAAAGCTGTGGCAATAAAATAATCTGAATCTGTCTCATAAACCCAAGGAAAAGAATATGAAAACTATACTCACTGCACGTCTCACACAAAAGACATTGTTTCCTGTCCAAAGAAAGATCATATATTACAGAGAGAGTAGGAGATAATCTGTCAAAATATATGGACTGTTTATAGCAGTTATGAAGTTGTTGTTTTTTTGTTTTTGTTTTACAGGTCTTTTTTTGGCAAGAATCCTGTCTCCAGCCCGTGTTTACTAGTCTGGCAGTGGGACAGCCTGAGAAGTCCCAGAGAGAGAAGTCCCCACGGTGAGGCATAGTGCCTGAATGGGAAAGCTGGTATTAACATGGTCAAGATTCAGCCACTAAAACAGGCAGACATTGTCCACAGATTCTAATCCTTAATGCCAGAGACAATGGGGAAGGGCCTTGGGACCCAGTCAGGCTAATGATGGCAGGAAAAGGTAATGGGATCAACTTGAGACGCCTCAGGCACGGTATTAGAGAATCCTAATCAATGTCAGTGGCAGAGAGACAGAGGGGTGCTTGGCTTTCACTCCCAATTAGATTTACCAATACAACTAAGTACAATTCACTCATTCACTCATTCACTATTTAAAGAAATGTATAAATACTAAGCAAAATAATGTATCATTTAATCTTTCATAATGACAGAATCAAAATAATGTTTACACGATTGAAGATATTAGATTATCCTCATAGCTTTTTCTCAACCAGACTTTCAACCAGAGATGCAAGTGCTTGTATACGTTTCCCAAATATTTCTATAGGGAATTTATCAATTTTACTTTATTACAGTTTCTATGGAAATATCAGATTATGAAAATATCAGTTTTGCTCTAATAAATTGATTGGATTTCTACAGAGCCTTTCCTCGGGTCACGTGTTAGAGAAAAGAAAAAGCCATGTTTAAATCTGTACTTTATGAACCATGCCCACAAACTAAATCCTTAATCTGTACCCTCGAATTACAAATCCATGTTCTCGGATTTAATTAGATTAAAATTCAAATTGAGTGCAAATGTAACAGTAAAATGCATTAACAATAACAATGTACAAGTGATTAAATGTGATATATATAACAAGCTACTGAGTAATATAATGCTAAACTGACTCTATTATAATTATGTACAGTGATACAGGTAGAACTATACTATGGTAGTAAGCCATACTGGCCAGCGGTATAACTAGTAAGAGTAGGTACTGTATGGGATATATACAGATATAGATATGTACCGTATACAGGTAGTTAAGTGAACAGGAATATATGCAGGTATATCCAAAAGTTCATACAGTATTATAGTATTATTGTACATGGCTATCATACAGGTATGTAAACAGTCATTTATGGGTAGAGTCTAGTGAGGTAGGTAGTTATGATTACAGTGCAATGTAGTAGTTTACAACCAGTGAAGGCAGTAGATAGTATAAATTGAGTATAGTCAAGATGTTCAGAGTTCATATGGCAATAAATGGTAAATGGCTGCTTTTTTATATAGCGCTTTTATCCAAATCGCTTTACACCGACGGCGGAGGCAACCATGCAAGGTGCCAACCTGCTCGCCTATTGCTTATTAACAGCGGAGGAGTGCTGCCGAGTGCTTCAGCGTTTTCCCTGATTGGCTGCGACACGCCCCGTGGCAGGCGCGGCAGCCGCAAAGCGGAGCGGCAGAGCTTGCGGCATTATGTAGCCGTAATCCGCCATGATTTTCATTCGAAGCTTAGCTCACCTGGCAGCGCTGCGGTCCTGTGATCCTGTGGTCCGTTGATGACAAGTTCGAATCCCATAAATTTTTTTTTAACATGTATTCTTTCGCCGGTTAAGGTTAGGCATGGTTAAGGTTAAGGTTAAGGTTAGGCATTGTTTCGGAGTTGGTTAAGGTTAGAAGGGTTAAGTTTAGGCGCTGTTAAGGAGCTGGTTAAGGTTAGCGTTTGTCTTAGAGAATGGCAATAGACAGCCTATTTCCGCGCTGCCGCTCTCTCGCGCTGCCGCGGTCACATGGTCACATTGTCACATTCTTGCACTCCTCCGCTGTTAAAAAGCAACACGCAACCTGCTCATCGGGAGCAATTAGGAGTTAAGTGTCTTGCTCAAGGACACATCGACACGCTGCTTGGGAGGAGCGGGAATCGAACCGGGAACCTCCGGATTGCCAGATGACTGCTCTACCTCTTGAGCCACTGTCATTGCCGTTTTTCGTGTTCCACCCTCTGTTCCAACGCAATGTATTTCCCCATTGCCCATTTCTAAATCGTCTCGTTTAAAACAAATAAAGCATTAACATTTGCATGGTGTACCTTTCTGTGCTTATTCATCCACAATCTATAGCTCAACATGAAAATATTTGCAATTAATCATAAAAAAAATTGCCACATTTTATTTCAACCAAAAATGCTTTAAAGGTCCCATGCATTATAAATGGCCTTTTCCAGTGTTTAGCATTGTTTCCTGGCAATGGGGGATTATATCAATGTGGTCTGTGTCGTTAATTATCATATTGACTCATCAGTCTAATCTCGAGTTCACGAGATCTTCCCTCACTCAACTAAGCCGTTCTGATTTGACTGTTTTGCTGACATGAATATGGCTGATTGTGATCTGATTGGCTCTGTGGTTGTAGTCACCACCCACAATTCGCTCAACAGAGCGAGTAGATTACTTCCTCAAACAGAGTGCAGAGTCCGACAGACAGCAGAGAACGAGCGAGCGAGAGAGGGAAAAGAGAGATAGAGAGGGAGAGAGAGGGAGAGAGAGAGATAGAGAGGGAGAGAGAGAGGGACTGGCGGGACCGCATGCAGGAGTGTGTGTAAAAATGTGTGTGCGCCGTCTCCCTCGTCGGAGCATTTACACACAAACTTTATTGCGTGTGTGTCGGTACGCATCTCTCCTCTCTCTGTCTGTCTCTGTCTCTCTCTCGTTTGCTCGTTCTCTCTCTCTCTCTCTCTCTCTCTCTCTCTCTCTCTCTCTCTCTCTCTCTCTCTCTCTCTCTCTCTCTCTCTCTCTCTCTCTCACTTGCTCGTTCTCTCTCTCGCTCTATCTCATATGTATCACGCTGTGTGGGTGACTGTCACTCAAAGCGCTTATGGGCGGAGCCCATCCAATAACAGCCTGAAATCCTGAGGCTGAAAAATGATGCTTTTGAGTACTTGATTAGAAATATAAAACAATGAATACAAAAAATAAAAAACTTACAGATGTGTTCCATAGACTCACAGGAATTGCGTAAAGTTGCCCAAATAGTGCAAGGAATAGCAATACATGTCCCCTTTAAACAATTATGTTTAAATAGATTTTGATTGGCAAGAAGTCTGGGCAAACATTCGAATTGCGTCACGTAACCCGGACCATCAACAAATGAATCTTAATTATATTCATAGGACATACCTGACTCCTATAAGATTGAACAGAATGGGACTTAAACAAGACTCCAGATGTTCCTTATGTACAAATGGGGATGAGGGTACATCTATTGGGATTGCCCACCGGTTAAGATATTCTGGAAAGAAGTGTCCCAGCAATTATCAGAATTCTTATTTCTGAACATACCTGTACACCCCTCTGTATTGCTGTTGAATGATGTTTTTCAGTTTGCAGCCCCTATACAGCTAAAGAGACTAGTTTTATCTGGTCTCACAGCTGCTAAAAAGCTGATAGCATCACGATGGTTTCAACCGTCAGTGAAACCAACATTGCAATCTGGTTAGAAGTGGTGGAGAGAATAAAAGCTAGCATATGAATTGTAGTGCCTGGTTAGAAACGAATGAAAATGGCTGGATTATCCAAGTGGGGGTCCGGGGGGGGGTGAGCGAGCAAGAGCATATGTATGTAGGGTATGCAAGTATTAGGTATATATCTCGTATACTACATTTATAATGATTCAAATGGTGATTTCATTGGATGTTTACTGTTAATGCTTGTGTGTCTAATTTGATGTTATGTTTAAAAAATAAAATACAAAAAAAAACAATTATGTTAGTGATAGAAGGGAACTCATTTTGTGCAAAAATGGAAAGCTTTTCCATTTCCATGCGGCAGAATTGTTACAATAGCCGATAATCCATTTTCCCAATGATAAATCCCTATACGGGTGGAACAACCAGTGACGTCAGACTAAACCTCCCTATAGATTGACATAATATTCCCCAGAGCCATCTGCCTAGGCAATAGATTGACACAATATTCTCCAGAGCCATCCGCCCGGCAACAGCAGGACAGGAAACTGCATCATGTATTTATTTATTTATAAAATACTTTTAGTTTCAAGTTTCAAGTTTCTTTAATAGTTGTCATACAGAAGTACAGAATACTTTTATACAAAATGCTTCTTACTGTTACGCTCCAGAGACTGTGCAAGACAAGATAAGTATGAAATAAAATAACATAGTATAGCATGTAAATTAGAAGTAAAAAAATTAGGTCACAGTGTTCAGTATAAACATATGTACAATGTTCGATGCAGAATAGACGTAACTGAGTTACCATATAATATACAATACTGTGTAGTGTACTAATATACAATACTATATAGTGCAAGGCAGAAATAGGATGAGGTGCAATTTAGGTACAATTTACAGTAGGTGTACGAGTTGTAGTGCAAATCCTTTATCAATAAATATAAAGTGTGTTTGTGTGATCTAAAGTGTGGAGAGTGGGTGCTGCAGTGTGTTGTTTGTTTAAGTGAGTGTGTGCGTGTGGGTGTGTGTGCTGTGTGCATTTGATGGTTGTTGCATAGTGTTTATTGTTCGTTTAGCAGCCTGATGGCCTGGGGATAGAAGCTTCTTCTGAGTCTTTCTGTGCTCGCCTTAAGACTCCGGTATCGCTTGCCTGACCGCAGCAGTTCAAAGAGGCAGTTGTTCGGGTGGCTCGAGTCCTTAATAATTCTCTTAGCCTTCCCCTTGCACCGCTTGTTGTAAATGTTCTGGAGGGTGGGAAGCCCCCCTCCAATTGTGCGTTCGGCTGAACGTGTCACTCTTTGTAGTCTGCTACGGTCTTGTGCAGTGCTATTCCCAAACCAGGAGGTGATGTTGCCAGTCAGGATGCTCTCTATTGTACATGAGTAGAAGTTCCTAAGGATCTTCTGACTGACTTGGAACTTCCTTAGGCGCCTGAGGAAGTAGAGGCGTTGTCGTGCCTTCTTCACAACACTGTCAATGTGTGTGGTCCATGTCAAATCCTCGGATATGTGGGCTCCGAGGTACTTGAAACTGTTCACTCTCTCAACCGGTGCCCCGTCGATGCTGAGGGGGCTGTAGTCCTTGACCCCCGACCTCCTGAAGTCCACAATCATCTCTTTTGTTTTGCTGACGTTCAGGGAGAGGCAGTTCTCCTGACACCACTGTGCCAGGTTCTCTACCTCTTCCAGGTAGGCCCTTTCGTCGTTGGCAGAGATCAGGCCCACCACTACTGTGTCATCAGCAAATTTGATGATGGTGTTGTTGTTCCGCTGTGCTACGCAGTCATGTGTGTACAGGGAGTAGAGGAGGGGGCTCAGAACACAGCCCTGGGGGGCCCCTATGTTGAGCGTGATGGATGAGGAGGTGCAGTTGCCTGCTCTTACCACCTGGGGTCTGCCCGTCAGGAAGTCCAAGACCCACTGGCAGAGGTCATAGTTCAAGCCCAGGTCCCTGAGCTTGGCTATGAGTTTGGAGGGGACTATGGTATTGAATGCTGAGCTGTAGTCGATGAACAGCATTCTCACATAGTTCCCCTGCCTCTTGTCCAGGTGTGATGCTGCTGTGTGCAGCACATGGGCTATGGCGTCCTCCGTGGACCTGTTGGGGCGATATGCAAATTGCAGAGGGTCCAAGTTGATGGGGAGGGAGGAACAGATGTAGCCCTTCACTAGCTTCTCAAAGCACTTCATGGCTATGGAGGTGAGGGCTACAGGGCGGTAGTCGTTGAGGCAAGCGGGCGTAGATTTTTTGGGTACAGGGATGATGGTGGACTTCTTCAGACAGGTGGGGATGACAGCCTGTTCCAAGGACAGGTTGAAGATGTCAGTGAATACCGGGGCCAGTTGGTCGGCACAGACTTTTAGGACGCGGCCGGGGATGCCGTCCGGTCCTGCTGCCTTCCTGATATTCACTTTTTTAAAGATCCGTCTCACCTCATGCTCTGTTACCCTGAACACTGAGTCTCCATCAGCAGACCCCCCCCCCCCCCATTGCCGTGGTTTGTAGGCTGGTGTTTTTATTCACAGCCTCAAACCTCGCATAGAAGGAATTGAGATCATTTGCTAAGGAGATGTCACTGTTTGAGGGAGGTGCCTTTGTAATCTGTCATTGTTCTGAGGCCCTGCCACATGCCTCTAGAGTCAGCCTGTTCAAACTGAAGTTCAACTTTATCCCTGTAACGCCGTTTTGCCTCTATTACTGCTCTCCTGACGTTGTATCTTGCCATCTTGTGTTCTTCCATGTTGCCTGTCTCCAGCCCGGTGTTGTATGCTGATGTGCGCACTTTCAGAGCCTCACGGACGGATTTGTCTACCCAGGGCTTTTGATTTGGGTATATTTTAATTGTGGTGGAGGGGATTGTTTCTTCTACCAGAGTACAGACATAGTCAAGCACCGTTTCAGTGTATTCGTTAATATTGGCTGTGTTATCACGGAATTACACTCCAGTCTGTGCATTCAAGTGCAGCTTGGAGTTTATACTTTTTTACTCTTATAGAATTTGGAATGGAGGACTTTTACCAAATCTAGGAATTGTCAACTTTTCCCACAACTGCTTGCACTTGTGACGACCGGCCTACGATCTACTATATATTAATATTTATTGATCTACAGTTGATCTCATTTGTCAAACTCTCTGAGTCAATGATGCCAGTCTGGATTATATCTTGATGGACTTGAACAAAATGCTGTTTCATCAGTTGATTTAATTTCCTATTCTCCTCTTCTCCTTTTCTCCCCTGCTTAGCTCTCAATTCCTTCCTTTTGCCAATCTATGAAAACAGGGCACTTGCATAAATAATGGGTCGTTTGTCAAAGTGAAATCTAACAGGTAGATACCAAGCCAAGACGCTTCCCTGAGGACCACCAGAATGTAGTACTGTATCAGTGATTACATCACATGTCTCTTCCCAATGAAACCCTCAGCTAAATTTCACAATAGTGTTTTGGTGTTCAGAGGCTGCCACCTAGTGGTGAATAACCTCACTCGCAACCATGAGGGACAGTTGAAGTTACTGCTAACTGAGCTGCGCCTGAGATGATTCAGTAAGAGATTAAGAGGGGGGGTTGCTTATAAACCCTTGGGCTTTTTTACCTTTCCTGCACATTTGAACTGTTCTTCTTTTATTCCAGAATGTATGTTTGTATGTGCAAATAACGATAAACAAAATAAACAATAAACAATTTCAATTGCCTTAACATCCACATGTGGGCCCTCATGAGGACGATTCGCGACGCGCCACTTTGCCGACCTTTAGCGGCTCGGGTGTGCATTTCTTTTAATACAATATATAGATACAATGAAAGCCCTATTTGTTACCTGTCAATTGCCCTTTCAGGTGACAAAATCCGTTCAGCGGTTCTCGAGTTACATGCCGATATGTGAGGCGTGCGCCAAAGTACACATTACCACCCCCGACCTCCGGGGGCTCTAACTCCGTCAATCATTTGGCGATCTCGAAAAGATGTTGACAGGGTTGTAGCAAATGAGTGTGGCTTTCCAATGATACCCCATGATATGATAATTGGGGATCTAATACGGTCTCTATTGATTGATTTATGATAAAAAAAAAAGCAGGGTCCCCCAATTGGGGGACCTTAAATGTAGTATATTAAACCTATAGAATAACTACACAGAAAATCTGTTGACAGAGTCACCTGGGGAGCAAACAATAACTGTTCATGACGACAAGGTCCTCTTTAGCCTTAACCGGCGTGGTTTATTTTCTTATGCACATTTGTACCACGAGACCTACTCTCCGTGAGAGTTAGAGTGAAAGAGATAGAGGGGGAGGGAACATTCCCTTTTATACCTTCTACCTGACGTCAGCTACAATAGCTGCATCTCCTTACGCCTATAGCACCCTCTTGTGGAACAGTTAAAGTGCAGTTACATACAATCATATTAACACTTACACTTAACACTCCCACTTATGAATGACTTGTATACTGTACAACTTTTCCAAAACAACTTTTTCAAGAAAAAAATACAGTTCAAAACATCAAAAGAATATGGCAGTCAATATTACATAACAGGCAATATTTTACACACCAAACATGACCTCTGCAAATCTTCTCAATTTCAGTTTGGAGACAGGCTTGGTCATAGCGTCTGCAACCATGTCGTCTGTAGGACAGTAAACAAGTGTCATCCTTTCTTCTCTGATGACAGATCTAATGAAGTGATATTTTATATCCAAATGTTTACACCTCTGTCGGCACACAGGGTTTCTAGCGAGTGCAATGGTTCCCTGGTTGTCTTCATAAACAACAGTTTTCTTATATACATAGGTATCCATTCCTTCGAGCAGTTGTTCTAGATAAATACATTCCTGTATTGTCAAAGCTAGAGCCATGTATTCGGCTTCACAAGTGCCACTGTGGGCTGTTTCTTTGTTTTCCATGAAACCAGTGAGCTGTCTGTAACCATACTCACACAATACCCGGTGGTACTTCTTCTGTCTGTGGCGTCTGCTGCCCAATCTGCATCACTATAGGCTTGAACAGGGCCGGACTGGGGAAATAATTCATACCGGGAGATATAGCGCGAAATATAGCCCCAATCAGGCCACTTTTTAAGTTGGGGTCTGGGGGTCCCCCACCCGGAACATTTTAGTTACAAAGACTTAATTTCCTGCATTCTGGTGCATTTTAGTGCATGTGAATCACAAACTAATGAGCCAACAATTGCTTAGTACAATGTACTGTTATGAACCTCAAATAAAACTGTTGTGGCACTAGCAATGGTACTCTCTCCACCTTCAAAAAGAAAAAAGCAAGAGCACAACATATTTTTCTATTTACTATTATAATACAGTTAACCACTCTCTCCACCTATTCAAACAAGGCAAGAGCACAATACCATATTCACTTTACTGATGCACTACCCATCAACAGTTAAAATAGCCCTTTACACAAACATTAAATAACAGACCTTTCATTACAATACTATAATAACAGTAGCCACTGCCAGAATAGTGACACATGTATCACGTGTGGTGAGCACACGCATGCATGCACAACGAAGACAGAAGATTGCGTTGTCTCAATCATTTTAACTATAAAATGAGCTCAAATATGAGCTCACTGACTGAAATTTCCAACAAAAAGCATCAATTGTCAAATAATATTGATCACATTAACTAGACTAGATGTTTTTGAGGAAATTAGAAAGGGAACAACAACTTAACCCTTGTGTCTGATCAGATTCTTATTTTTTTGATAACTTTGCAGTGATTATGTTTGTAGCCAATGTGGCAAAGGTGTGTAATCTTTGAATTATCTTGGAATTATTTTGACTCTCTCTTTCATAAATTGTTTATTCAACTTCAGCCCCAATCATAACCACCACATATTGTTTTTTGTAATGTCAGATTTAACAACTCCTTTTGGGAGTGTGCCATCTGCCATTCCATTTGCCGCCTCCACGGTCAATCAGTTGTATCGCCTGGTCCCGCCTCCACCAATCACAAGCGGCAGCACGGTTCCATTGTGTGTGTGTGTGTCCGTGTGAGGGAGAGAGAGTCAGATAGTTCTCCAACTCTGTCGCAGACAGTGAAATCCTGGTTGTTCCCCACCCACCTGGTTATCTAAAAACGATCGCGCCGCGCCGCCGCCACAACTAGAAACAATGGCCTGGCAATTTTTTTTTTTAATTATAATAAAAAAAAATATATAATATATTTTTTTTTTATTTTATTTTTTTTTATCTGTGCATGCCAGGCCACCAGGAAAACTCCTGGTGCTCCCGATGGCCAGTCCGGGCCGCCGCTTGAAGCCCTAAGCCCTCACTGCTCTTTCTGAAACAAAGCTGTTTATCTGCTGTGCCTTTGAGATAACGAAAAACATGTTTTGCTGTAATCCAGAGCTCTTCTGTGTCAAATAAATGAGGCTACCTACAGCTTCTCTGTACATTTTTACATCTGTCAATTTCTGAGCATCCTCTTGGTAGTCTAGCTTTTGATCACATGGTGTTTCCCTGGTTCTACATTCTTGCATGTCAAAACGATTCAGGATCTTTTCCACATATCTCTTCTGGGATCATTTTACACAACTGGCAGACTGTTCGAAGCCTAGCAAATATTTTAACCTACCTAGGTCTTTCATTTTGAATCTGGTGGAGAGCATACTTTTCACCTGCTCTAGGTTTCTAGTGTTGTCTGCTGCAATGATTAAATCATCCACCCAAATCACAATTATCACTTTTCCTGACTCTTTTGACTCCTTTGTGTAAACACAGGGGTCTACTGGGTTCTGTATGAAGTGATCTTCAATTAGACATGTATGAAGCATCTCGTTCCAATTTTGCCCAGACTGCTTCAGGCCGTAAATGGATTTTTCTAGCTTACACACTAGCTTCTCTCCTTTCTTCTCGTAACCTTCAGGTTGTTCCATATATATCTCCCTATCAATGGGTGCGTGGAGGTAGGCCATCTTCACATCCATCTGGTGTAAAATCAAACTGTCTTCACCTGCCTTCTGCATCACTACCCGTACACTGGTCAGATTGGCTGTAGGGGAGAATGTCTCACCGTAGTCTATTCCTTCCCTCTGACTGTAGCCTTTTGCTACAAACCTGGCCTTGTACTTGTCGTGGCCTTCAATACCCTCCTTGATTGAGTACACCCATTTGCCTCCCACTGTCTGTCTACCCTCTGGTAACTTTGTTAGAGTAAAAGTACGATTGTCCTCTAGGGACCTCCTCATCCATTGCTCTCTCCCATTTTCCTGACTCAGGGGATATCATGGCCTCTTTAAAGGTCTGAGGTACACCACTCACTACTCTGTAGCAGTAATCTATGCTGGTAAGTGTACTGTCATCCTCGTCACTTTCTCTTTGGGCATAGTCTTTCAGATACTTTGGGGGTTTATGTTCCCGGGAGGGATATCTCCCACTGCATGAGGCACGTGACGTCACCCTAGGATGCTTCCTGTCATCATCCTCTGGGGGTTGTTGACTGTCTTTCTGCATGTCTGTGCTCAGTACACTAGGCTGTGATGTCTCTCTTTCCTTACACCCTACTCTGGAGTCCAGCTCTGGCTCCTGTGTCTGTGTCTCGTTCTCACACGTTGTCTTTGTGACAAATTTTACTAACCTGTGCTTTTGCACTTTCCCTTTACCGGGATAGTAGACTAGAAAAGCGGGGCTGCCCTTGTCATGCCCTACAAAGAGTCCTTTTTCACACCTGGACTCAAGCTTTCCTCTGTCCTGTTGGTAAGCATAACACACTGACCCAAACTTGTGCATCCTGGCTAGATCACACCTTTTTCCTGTCAGTGCTGTATACGGGGTGGTGCCCGTGTGCTTGTTAAAACACAGATTTCTGGTGTAAGCGGCTTCTTGTACCGCATAATGCCATAGACTCTTTGATAAGTTACCATCTATTAGCTTACACCTAGCCATTTCGAAAAGAGTGCGTCCTTCCCTCTCTGCTATCCCGTTCTGGTGCGGGGAGTAAGGACAGGACGTCTCGTGTCTGATCTTGTTCCTTCTCAGCAGTGATTGGAACTCTCTATTTGTGAACTCTGTTCCGTTATCGGACCGTAAGCATTTTATGCTGCCGTAAGGAGCTACATCTGCAAGGAATTTTTCTGTGGCCTGGAGTGTGTCACTCTTTGCTCTGAGAAAGTAAACAAACACTGCCCCTGTACACACATCTGTAAAAGACTGTACATATTTAAAGCCACCTATAGACTCATTATTTACTGGACCGGCTAGATCTGTGTTAACTAGCTCAAGTGGTGTCTTTACTTTTTCCGTGGGACCTCTGTTCCTTGTTTGAGTGAACTTTCCCTTTATACACACATCACATTCTTTGTTAGGTCTACGCTTTTCACCTTTAATGTGCATGCCTTCTGTCACTGCTTGCAGTTTCAGTAAATCCTCGTAATTACAATGACCCATGATCTCATGCCATGTCTGAATATCGTGACTGACAGTCACATCCGTCTGCCAGCTCCATGCTGTGTCTCTCCGGCTCGAAGGTGTTGTCAAATATCTTGAATCGATTCCTGTCGTTGATGACGTGGGACGACGCACCTGTGTCCACGATCAGTCCCTTCCTTTGGGCCTGCTGCTGCTGCGTTGGCTGGGTGACGTACGCTGTCTGCGCCCCGAAGATGAAGTCCTCTCGTCCCGCTACTCTCCGGGCGTCGTCTTGACTCGTCTCGCGTCCACCGGCTCCCATCTTGTCCACAGCCGCCATCTTGTCCATGCGCGTACCGTGCGCTCTGGTCGCGTTTCTTTCTACACACTTTGTCTGTGTGCCCCGTGGATTTGCAGAAGCTACACCAAACAGTCTTTGTGCAGTTATCTTTCCGATGCCCTTTTTCTCCGCATCGCCAACACGCCAGCTCCGTCGTGGGCCTGGTCTTCTCCCGGGCCTTCAGTACCCACTCTCCCGCCTCCTCGGCGACTGGGTGTGTGGTAGCCTCTGCTACCATGTAGTGATCTCTCAACACTTTTAGGCTTTCTCGGCCTTTGTCCTTTGTGTCGCGGAATATCAGCCCCAAGCTCGTGTCGTCCAGGAGTGGTGCCAACTCGCAGTATGCGTCAGCATTTAGCTTGGTATCCTGGGCTTGCGCTTCCGCCGTTACTTCTCCCGTGGGGGCCGTCAAGATCGTTGTCTTCAGTCCCACACCGTGCATACAGCACAATATTCGCTCTTCCCAGAGCTCGTAGTCCTCTGCCGTTCCGTTGAACGAGGGCCACTCGCTGCTTCCTCTGGTCGCCATCCTCTTTTGATGGTAGGCGTAGCTTTAGCTCCCGTTGGCCTAGCCTTTAGCCACGCGGTGCTCCCGGTGCTGTTAGGGATTTTCTTTCCCTCGTAAGTCCTTGAATTGATATAGTTATGGACCAGCTGAACCAGATATATTCAGAGCGACAAAGTTCTATTTTCACAGAGTCTTTATTGCACAGAGAACACAGAGAAGACAGAACTCCGACCAGCCCTTCCACGGGGCTAAGTCTCTCCCACCAGCATCAGAAGCCTGAATATCCACATTACATGACATATTTATACCTCATGGATGAAGAAGAGAAGGGGAGGGGTGTGTGTGTGTGCGTGTGTGCGCCTATGTGTGCCTGTATCAGAAGAAGGGGGCACATGGTAGCATGTGAGCTGTCGTCATGCTGATCAGGACAAGAGCTAATTGAGAAAGTGGCTCCATTGACCGGCCTGTGACCAGGCACTGTGTGTGAGGCGCGTGTGTGTGGGGGGGGGCAGATGTACAGAGAGCCACAGAGAAGAGCATGTGAGGCACTGCACCCTAAAGCCTGAAGGCCCGGAGGAGACAATCATGCTATCAGAGGAGGAGAGCTTCAAATATTAATGAAATATCCTATAATTCCCCCTTTTGACATTAATTTAATTTATGTCAACACAACAGTTCATTAATGGACCATACCTGCCTATTATCAACCATTAAACACATCAAAAGAAAACTAAACAACGTTCAGAGAGGAGAGAGAGATAGAGGGGGGGGGGGTGGGGGAACGGGAGAGAGAGAGAGAAGAAAGAGAGACACAGATTCGCAATTTTTCAGACAATACACTTCAAACCCTGTTGGACCCCCCTTACTCATTCACCTAACCCAGAGGAACCCACCCCTCTATTACAGTGCACTCCTTGGTCCCGTCTTCTAGGGCGTGGGTCTCCTTCCTGAGCTGGTTCCCGTTCCAGGGTGCGGTCCCCTTAGGCAAAAGTGTCTTCTCTGGTCTGCCGCTCCTCAGTGTCTCTGGACTGTCCCCTCCACCTCTCCTCAGCTGGCCCACCGTCTCTCCAGCTCCACCTCCTGCGGTTCCTCCCGTTCTCGTCGTCGATGATTTGCGGTGCCTGGCTGCTGTCGATGATTTGCGGTGCCTGGCTGCTGTCGATGATTTGCGGTGCCTGGCTGCGGTGTTCATCTCCGGCCTGTTCTCCGTCTCCTCCTTTCTGTCTCCTGGTCGAGGGTCATCTGGTGGTACGTCTGAGGGGCTGCGGCTGCTCACCCCTGATTCAGACGCACTGCAGACAGCTGGCAGTGAACGCCTGGATCTTCCGCTTCGTCCTCTCTTCTCCGTGTCTCCATTCCTCCAGGAGTTCTCGTTCCGTCCTTCTGGGGTACAGCTGGCCCACATCAATTCTCACCGGAACCTCCCTATAGCCTGAAGGCCCGGAGGAGACAATCATGCTATCAGAGGAGGAGAGCTTCAAATATTAATGAAATATCCTATAGTGCTAACCTAGCCTATACTTCAGCTAAACTTGCTACCCTTATTATTTCGCCCCTGCGTGATCTGGGCCCATAACCTGTTGACAGAGTCACTTATGGGGCGACAATAACTTGGTCATGACGACAAGGTTCCTCTCTTTAGCCTTTGGCATGGTTTATTATCATTGCACCCAACAGTACACGAGACCTTCTCCTTATGAGAGGCGACGGAGGAAGAGACAGAGAGGGAGTTAACATCTCCTTTTATACCTCTTACCTGGCGCCAGCATTAATAGCTCCGCCTATAGAGCCCTCTTGTGGAAACAGTTAGACAGTTACATGCAATCGTACACATCACATAACTTTAACAGCTAGCAAACAGCTGGCTATTAGCAGAGCCCCGGAACATTTCACTAATCGAACGAATAGCAATGGACAGATATTTACGTGCCCTACCTGCTGACGCACGTAAAACCATCAGCCAAACAAAGCCCACATGTTTCGACGAGGTCGCAGAGGGAATGGAGGTGTATCAAGCAGCGGAATCGCTATACCAGAGGAGTAGCAGCACAAAAACCAGACCCCCAGCCGGCTGAAGGAGATGGGTAAGAGACTCGAATCACCCCGCTACCTCAACCCTGCACCCCTCTTCAGACAACCTGTAATGTATAATGACAGAAGAAGGTGTTTCAATTGTGGCGAGGAGGGCCATATTTCCTGAGACTGTCCATATAAAAATTACGTATCGATGCCTTCTGCAGCTGGACCACACCTGTCCCGACCGTGTGCACTTGCGACCGCCCGTTGGGCGGAGGACACAAACTCACACCAGTAAGAGCTAATAACCACAACACGACCGCACTGTTAGACTCAGGGAGCACGGTGACACTAGTAAAACCAGAGTGGGTGGACGGGCCCCTCCTGGGAAAAACAGTGGGAGTCACATGTGTACATGGGGAGACTAGACAATATCCGACCGCCACCATCAAACTAACTTCGAGGATTCATCACTCCACGACGAGGACTAACCTGTCTGGGGAGATCTGTTCCCCGGAAACCCAAATGATGACACCCCACCCTTACCACCACAACTGACGGAACGATTCGGCACTGCCCAGCTGGAGGATGAGAACCTGGCCCCAGCACTACGTCAGGTAGCCGTGGTCGACGGTAAGAAGATGGATGGGGTAGGAGAATAAATGTTTCCACATTTTCCTATCGAGAAAACATTGTTGTATCAGGTGGTGAAAAAAGGGGAGTCGATTCTAGAATTGTTGTTGGTTCCCCGACCACATATAAGTACGGTGCTACGCCTAGCCCACTCACACTTGCTAGGGGCTCACTTGGGGGTTGAGAAGACCCTAGACTGAATCAAGGCCAGATTTTCCTGGCCGGGAGTGAAATGAGCAGTGGAGGATTATTGTCGCTCCTGCCCCGAATGTCAGATGATAGCTCCACGACCGACTGTGCATAACCCCTTGATATCCCTGCCTATCATCTCTGTTCCCTTTAGCAGGGGCCATCAATACATCCTGGTGATCATGGACTATGCCACCCGGTACCCCGAAGGCCATCCCACTCCGCACCATGGCCTCAAAAGGTATAGCCCGGGAGCTCATGTTACTTATTACTAGAGTGGGAATCCCGGCGAAATTCTGACAGACCAAGGCACTCCGTTCATGTCAAAAATAATGAAGGATTTGGCGGGATTATTGAAAATCACCCATCTACGCACGTCAGTGTATCATCCCCAAACAGTTGAGCGGTTTAACCGTACCCTGAAACTGAAACTGAAAAAAGTATGGAAGCCGATGGGAGGAACTGGGACCAGCTCCTCCCGTATTTGATGTTTTCCATCAGGGAAGTTCCCCAGGTTTCTCCCCCTTTGAAGTTTTGTATGGGAGAAGGCCTAGAGGGATGCTGGATATAGCCAAGGAGGCCTGGGAATACCAGCCGTCACTGCACAGGAGTTTGGTGGATCATGTGGAGGAGATACAGGAGAGGATTGCCACCTTGTGGCCCCTGGTGAGAGACCACATGACCAAAGCCCAGCAGGCCCAAGCCAGGGTCTATAACCGGGGCACTCAACCCCGAGAATTTCAGTCAGGGGATAGAGTGTTAGTGTTGGTTCCCACCTCAGAGTGTACATTTCTAGCCAAGTGGCACGGACTCTATGAAATTATGGAAAAAGTGGGTCCGGTGAGTGCGACAGCCAGGGAGGCCTCCGCCGGTGAAGCAGTGGAGGCTGCTGACCAAATTTTTAGGTGAAGCACAAATTATTATATTATATATTAAATTATATTTTTTAAACATCCCCAACGCTGCAACACCCCCATTCCTCCCAGGTGTCAGGCTCCTCATTCGCTTCCATTCATTTTGGGGACGTACAGTATACAGTGGCTCTGCGGCCCCTGATCAAACCAAGCAGACCATGTACAGTATACAGTGGCTCGGCGGCCCGATCAAACCAAGCAGACCATGTACAGTATACAGTGGCTCGGCGGCCCGATCAAACCAAGCAGACCATGTACAGTATACAGTGGCTCGGCGGCCCGATCAAACCAAGCAGACCATGTACAGTATACAGTGGCTCGGCGGCCCCTGATCAAACCAAGCAGACCATGTACAGTATGGCTCGGGCCCATCAAAAAATAACACAGTATGCTATGACTGGCCCCTGTAAATGTCCTAACACAACCCCCTCAATGTACAGTAAATGACCAAGTATGGTTGTCAATATTCCAATGTACAGTTTTGTTTGTACAGTTGTACAGTGTATGTCCCCCACCTCCAATGTACAGTCCCGTCCCCCCCCTACCCAACCTCCTCCAATGTACAGTTTCTACATCAAATGTATATACTCCCTTTTCTGGACTATTTTTATTTCACAAACAGTACTGTATTTGCAAGTCTGGTACATGTCATAAATGTATAGATGTAGCAGTACTGTCTATCTGTATGTCATGTATGTCATATATGTTATGATGAATTGAAAATGCAGGACCCTGATGTAAACAAGACGAAAGTCTTTCTCTGGTCTGCATCCCCTTAACAATTGTATGTATTGAGCTGTACTGTACTGTACCCATTCTGCAATCTGTTAATAAAGTTTTACAATTCAATTCAATTCAATTCACGGCAGAATGTGTAGACAATAGACAGACAGTGAAAACAAAGTTCTCCTCAAAGTCCTGTGGGTATTGTCTCCTCAACGTTTCTGCAGCTGAGCGAATTGCAGTTCTGCTCAATGAATGAATCCGAGAGGAATCCGAATGTCCCCTCTAACTAGTGCTATATGCTTCATTGCGTCATTAATAAAGTTTTCAATCAATCAATCAAACAATGCCGTTTGTTTAGACATTCACAAGACTTGCATAACGTTACAACTGCACGGCGGCAGTTTCAACAACATTATTATTGTCCCTTACCTTTTGAATGAAAAACAACCAGCCTGATATGTGGTCTCTCTCTAACATCATCCCACTGCCTAAGTCCGGAGATCTCTCGAAGCCAGACAACTACCATGGCATAAGTCTGACATGTGTCATTGCAAAGATGTACAATCGCATGATACTAAACCGGATAAGGAAAGCCATCGACCCCCACCTCAGGGAGAACCAAAATGGTTTCCGAGAGAAGAGGACCACTGTGGCCCAGATCTTGGCCTTGAGAAGAATCATCGAGGAGGTTAAGAAGAACAACCTGACAGCGGTACTGTGCTTTATCGACTTCAAAAAGGCTTTTGACTCGATACACAGAGCCGTGATGATGAGGATACTCAAGGCCTACGGAGTCCCTCCCAATCTACTCCGGGCCATAGGGACCATGCACACGGGTACAAGGGCCAAGGTGGTAACCCCAGACGGCAACAGTGAAGAATTTGACATCCTGGCTGGAGTGATGCAAGGGGACACCCTTGCCCCCTTCCTTTTCGTCATAGTCCTCGACTATGCGCTCAGGAAGGCCATCAATGGACGGGAGCAGGAACTTGGTCTCACAATAACCTCAAGGAGATCGAGACGACACCCCGCCATAGTCCTAACAGACCTTGACTACGCGGACGACATCAGCCTGCTCTCTGACCAGGTGGAGCAGGCACAGGAACTCCTGTGCAGAGTGGAGACGGAGTGCGCCAAGGTTGGCCTTAGGCTAAATGCCAAGAAAACCGAGGTCATAATGTATAACATCCTCCCGGATCATCCACCTCTAAGGACAACAGGAGGCTCTGCTCTAAAGGAAGTCAGTGGTTTCAAGTACCTGGGCTCGTGGGTCAACTCGTCCGAGCAAGACCTTAAAGCGAGGAAGGCACTTGCGTGGAGGGCTCTGAACGGCATGACCAGTGTGTGGAAATCCAACCTCCCCCGTCAAATCAAGCTCAACTTCTTTCATGCAACAGTTGAGTCTGTCCTTTTGTATGGCAGTGAATGCTGGACCTTGAAGCCCACCCTGCAGAAGTCCTTGGATGGGTGCTACACCAGAATGATGCGTGTGGTGCTCAACATCAACAGGGATGAGCATGTCACTAATGCAAACTTGTATGGGGGGGTGCTAAAGGTGAGCGATAAAGTGGCAGTCAGGAGAATGAGGCTGGCAGGTCACTGCCAGAGACACCATGAGATGCCAACCAGCAAACTTGTGCTGTGGGAACCAACACACGGGCATCGATCACGAGGACGTCCCACGTTAACCTACGTGGACGTACTCAGGAGAGATGTGGGAACAGAAAGCACCGGCGAGCTAGCCAGATGCATGGAGGATCGGGATGACTGGAAGCACCGATGGAGGGCCCGTCCGAGGACGACCTAGATAGATTACCTTAGATGAGCCGCGCCTGCTGCATGCATCCCACAACGTCATCTTTTCCATTCATTCATTCCAGATAGGGCCATGGAGAGGCATTGTTGTTATTGATATCATCTTCATCAATGCCATCAGCCCTGTTTAGACATTCACAAGACTTGCGTAACGTTAGCTAGCAAGCAAGCTAGTCGACAATATCTCCTTCCTCCATTGCAACGCTATCTACAGTACTAGAGAATTCAAAGTGCCCGCGAGGCGATGACGTTGTTGTTGTTGTTGTTGTGACGTTTAGCTTTTATCGCAGGTGTATATATATATCATCAAACGATGCACAATAAGTTCATGAACAATAACAAAACACTCCACCCTGGGCCTGATAGCTGCGGTGGTAGCCCTTTAGCTACGTTAGCTCCAACAAGTTATCTTCTTAAACTGAGATAAAAATTATTTTGAAAACAAGCTCGCTGCAGAGCCACAGTACGGCACAAGAGAAACCATTATCTGATTGGGCCACAAGGCTGTCAATCATGCTAGCTGCAGAGCCACAGAACAGCAAAAGAGAAACCATTAGCTGATTGGTGGATTGAATGATTGACAGCCTTGTTATCCATTCAATGGCAAGAGTTTAACTGCACAGACCGTGCTTAGATGAAGTTAATAGCCTATTTTGATTAGCTATTATTTATTATTTATTTAACCCTGGTCAACCTGTGAAGATATTCTGCACGAATAATTACTGCAGTGCAGGCCTGCTCAGAGCGGGCAATTTTGGCCATTTTTGAAGAAAAAAAAATTCACTGAATTTTTTTTTACAGAGGAAAACATTTATAAAAAAAAAAAGATAATAATAAAAAAAAAAAATATATATATATAGGTATATGTAAATTAATAATAATTATGAATTATGAGTGAATTTGTATTTCACGTGTTGTCATAGAGAAACCTCCACTGCGGTGAAGATACAGTATATCAGGGCTATTCAACTGGCGGCCTGCGGGATGATTCTGACCGGCCCGCCAAAGATTACATGATAAAAAAAAAAATAAAAAAAAAAATAAAAAAAATAATATTTTTTTAATATTTTTTATTTTTTTTATGTCAACGTTAACACGCACAATTGAGCCAAAAGTCACTCAATTAATGACAGATTTCTTTTTTGTATTTTATTTTTTTATTATTTTTTAAACAAACATATAAACAAACATGACAACACACGATAAGATATACAAGCATTAATTGTCAGGGCACATCCAATGAGATCACATTTTAGTTAGTTGTCTTATATAAGATATACCCCTAATACCTGTTATCTAAAAAAACCTACACACATATGCTCAGCTCGAACCCCCCCCTCCCGGACCCCACCTTGAAAAGTACCTCCACTATCCCTCGCACCTAACCAGACACTACCATTATAAGCTAGCTTTTATTCTCTCCACCACTTCTAACCACATTGACATTTTGGATTCATTGAGACCCAGAATTCTTGCTGTAGATATTTCATGGTAAATTACATCGAGATATGTAAGAAACCAAACTTTACGGCACATTTTTTCCGGTTGAAACCAGCGTGATGCGATCAGCTTCTTGGCTACTGTGATACCCGATAAAACCAATCTCTTTAGCTGTGGATTCACTGCAAACTCAAAAACATCATTCAATAATAATACCGAGGGGTGTACAGGTATATTCCAAGATACGAGTTTTGATATTTGTTGGGTCACATCTTTCCAGAATGCCTTAACTGGTGAGCAGTCCCAATACATGTGCATAAATGTCCCTTCGTCCCCATTTGCACATTGGGTGCATTTGGAATCTTGTTTAAGCCCCATTCGGCACAGTCTTATAGGAGTCAAGTATGTCCTGTGAATATAGTTAAGATTGATTTGTTGATGATCCGGGTTCCTTGATGTATGTCGGACATTTGCCCAGGCTCCTTGCCAATCAAAGTCATTTTCCAGGTCTGGTATATCCCTCGTTTCATACGAGGACGTTAGTAATTGATGATAAAATTCTGAAACAAAACCTCTCGATGTCTCTCTTGCGTAGAAGAATTTGTGGTATCTGTGGTGTTCAATTGGTCTGTCTAATGGAACACCGTGAGACTTCAAACATAGCTCTAACTGTTTGTGAAAAAGCCATGTGGACTTGGTGAGATTAAATTTTTTGCGTATTTCTTTATCACTACAAAAACCTTGTTTGTTAAAAACATCCCCTAATGAGTGTATGCCTTGCTCTTCCCATATAGGGAATCTTATAGGTCGTTTTCCAATTAAGAGTGCATTGTTATTGAATAAGGGAGTATGATTGTGCCATTTTTGTGGGTTAGGATTTTTTTTTTGTGATTCACGCCATATCCGGATCGCATGAGTAATTATGGGGCCAAATTTTCGTTCACAGTGCTTGATTGGTAGTTTAGTGTATGCTATGTCCTTCAGTCTTTGTGGGGCTACTATGTTTTCTTCTATTTTTCTCCAGGATGCTAATGCTTGGGAGATGACAGATTTCATTGATAAATTGAGGGAAAACTTTGCAAGTCGATTTGATGAATTTGACATGTCCAGAGAATTGATGCATTTTGTGAGCAACCCATTTGCCAATGTAGCTGCTATTTCCACAAAAGGACAAGAGTTCCTTGCATCACTTCACATTGATGAAGGTCTCCTGCAACTTGAAATAATTGACATGCAAGCATCATCTGCTCTGAAGCAGGCACTTGAGAATGAATCCACCACAACATTTTGGATAAAGTGTATTCATGTCAAGACATTCCCCAAAATAAAAACACTGGCAATATCTGTGCTAACAATGTTTGGCTCAACATACACCTGTGAATCCAGTTTCTCTCACATGAATGCCATTAAAACAAGCAACGTGCCTCCTTGACAAATGAGCATTTGCATCACTGTTTGCGGGTAGCCCTCACTTCCTATGAACCCTCTTTCTCTGCCATTGCCCAGTCAAAGAAGTGCAATCGCTCTCATTAGATGTGTGTGTATGTAGGCTAGGCCTGTCTGCCCCCCACCCCCCTGATGTTTGAGAGTTAAGAGTGGACAATAAGTGCTAATAAGATGCTGTAATTTGCTGTTGTTGCACAGACATGAAGCACTTTTTCATAAGCTCAGCTGCACTATAAATGTGTTTTTTTGTTCAAGTGTTGATGTTAGAATGTTCAGATGCACATCATGCACTTGTTTGTTTTTTATTTTATTTTTATATTGAAATGTTGAAGAGGAGATGTTGCAGTTGTTGCACAGTCATAAATGAAGCACTTTTTGCAGGAGATGTTGCAGATGTGGCACATAAATGAAGCACTTTTTTTTTTAAAGTATACTACTTTTGCAATGTAGTTAAATAAAAGTTGTGAAAATGTGGTTGCGTGTTGTGTCAAGTGTACATATATTCATAGCACGGGGAGGCGCCGTGGCAGTCCGGCCCCTGGCCCCTTGGGTTTCTGACAATGTGGCCCCCTGAACAATTTAGTTGAATAGCCCTGCAGTATATCATATCAACTTGTTAAAAATAATTGGTAGCCGGGGAGGCTCTGTACTCTTTTTTAACCGTGACGAGTCTGAACACCACCAGGCTCGTCACAATATATATATATATATATAAACCTTCATACTGTCTTTTACTATCATGCACTTTGCTACTAAATAATCTTCCTTTCCTATATTACTACCTACTATGCTAATATATCTATACTCTGTCTCTGTACTACATTCTGTTGTGGAAGGACAGCTCATTCACTGAGAGACTTACACTGCATCAGGGTAAGACATTTTAAGTCATTTAGTAATATCTTTAAACTGAGACTTGATTGCTGACTTGACCAGCTGACTTGATTAAGGGGCGTGTTTAAAGCGGCCATTTTGTTTCCTTAATTGACCCATTAAAAGCTGCTTCCTGCTTAAAGACAGCACTTGTGTACTGAGTGTGATCTCAGAGCCCTGTCACTGCTTAAAAGCAGAACCTCAGCCTCTCCTGGAATCACTCTGTACTACATTCTGTTGTGGAAGGACAGCTCATTCACTTAGAGACTTACACTGCATCAGGGTAAGACATTTTAAGTCATTTAGTAATATCTTTAAACTGAGACTTGATTGCTGACTTGACCAGCTGACTTGATTAAGGGGCGTGTTTAAAGCAGCCATTTTGTTTCCTTAAGTGACCCATTAAAAGCTGCTTCCTGCTTAAAGACAGCACTTGTGTACTGAGTGTGATCTCAGAGCCCTGTCACTGCTTAAAAGCAGAACCTCAGCCTCTCCTGGAATCACTCTGTACTACATTCTGTTGTGGAAGGACAGCTCATTCACTGAGAGACTTACACTGCATCAGGGTAAGACATTTTAAGTCATTTAGTAATATCTTTAAACTGAGACTTGATTGCTGACTTGACCAGCTGACTTGATTAAGGGGCGTGTTTAAAGCGGCCATTTTGTTTCCTTAAGTGACCCATTAAAAGCTGCTTCCTGCTTAAAGACAGCACTTGTGTACTGAGTGTGATCTCAGAGCCTTGTCACTGCTTAAAAGCAGAACCTCAGCCTCTCCTGGAATCACTCTGTACTACATTCTGTTGTGGAAGGACAGCTCATTCACTGAGAGACTTACACTGCATCAGGGTAAGACATTTTAAGTCATTTAGTAATATCTTTAAACTGAGACTTGATTGCTGACTTGACCAGCTGACTTGATTAAGGGGCGTGTTTAAAGCGGCCATTTTGTTTCCTTAAGTGACCCATTAAAAGCTGCTTCCTGCTTAAAGACAGCACTTGTGTACTGAGTGTGATCTCAGAGCCCTGTCACTGCTTAAAAGCAGAACCTCAGCCTCTCCTGGAATCACTCTGTACTACATTCTGTTGTGGAAGGACAGCTCATTCACTGAGAGACTTACACTGCATCAGGGTAAGACATTTTAAGTCATTTAGTAATATCTTTAAACTGAGACTTGATTGCTGACTTGACCAGCTGACTTGATTAAGGGGCGTGTTTAAAGCGGCCATTTTGTTTCCTTAAGTGACCCATTAAAAGCTGCTTCCTGCTTAAAGACAGCACTTGTGTACTGAGTGTGATCTCAGAGCCTTGTCACTGCTTAAAAGCAGAACCTCAGCCTCTCCTGGAATCACTCTGTACTACATTCTGTTGTGGAAGGACAGCTCATTCACTGAGAGACTTACACTGCATCAGGGTAAGACATTTTAAGTCATTTAGTAATATCTTTAAACTGAGACTTGATTGCTGACTTGACCAGCTGACTTGATTAAGGGGCGTGTTTAAAGCGGCCATTTTGTTTCCTTAAGTGACCCATTAAAAGCTGCTTCCTGCTTAAAGACAGCACTTGTGTACTGAGTGTGATCTCAGAGCCCTGTCACTGCTTAAAAGCAGAACCTCAGCCTCTCCTGGAATCACTCTGTACTACATTCTGTTGTGGAAGGACAGCTCATTCACTGAGAGACTTACACTGCATCAGGGTAAGACATTTTAAGTCATTTAGTAATATCTTTAAACTGAGACTTGATTGCTGACTTGACCAGCTGACTTGATTAAGGGGCGTGTTTAAAGCGGCCATTTTGTTTCCTTAAGTGACCCATTAAGGGCCAGGTGTTAGAAAGCACTAATTAGTGATAGGGATTTAAAGGCCTGCTGGCTTAGCGTCAGCGAAGCGGCGAGAAACGAAGAGGGACAAAGAGGAGTTTTCCTGGAGTTATCCACAGAGGAATCCAGGGATCCACCCAGTGCTAAGTACATCATAATCCTATCTTACACTCCACTCTGAAAAATCTCCCTTTCCCTCCCACTCTGCTATTTCTCTACTTCCTCCCTGCCACTCTTGACACCACAATGTGTCTCATATCCACAATCTGCTCCCCCAGAACAGACTCAACCCACCCACGGCAGTTTGCTAGCAACCCGGCTAATCTATCCTACCCTCTTACAGCCACTAATACACCTGTCACAGTACAGGGAGGCCTATGGAATTGTCAATCAGCAGTCAAGAAAGCTGACTTCATTACTGCCTACGCCCATAGTCAAAATCTGCAGCTCCTGGCTCTAACTGAGACCTGGATAACCCCCAATAACTCATCAACACCTGCAGCATTATCTACAAACTATAACTTCACTCACACACCTCGACCTTCCAGGCGGGGTGGAGGCACTGGCCTCATGACATCTCCTTCATGGACTACAAACTTAACACCCCTCCCAGCACTGTCACTCTCCTCTTTTGAATATCAGGCAGTATCTGTCTCTAATCCTTTCAATCTCACCATTGTTACACTCTACCGCCCTCCAGGTCCGCTCGATCACTTCACAGATGAGCTGGACATGCTTCTAAGCTCCTTACCGGAAGATGGTACCCCTCTCCTTCTATTGGGCGACTTCAACCTCCCTGACTCATCTCAGTCGGTCATAGTAGTCTCCCTCCTACAATCATTTGACCTGACTCCCACTGCCATGCCTCCCACCCACAAAGCAGGCAACTCCTTGGATCTCATATTTTCCCGTAACTCCAGCATCATTAACACCACGGTAACTCCCCTACATGTATCTGACCATTCCTTCATATCCTTCTCACTAACTCTCATGCTTAACCGAAAGGTCTTCACCCCAACTCAAACCGTCTCACTCAGACGCAACCTGCCCTCCCTATCCCCCTCCACCCTCTCCTCTGACATACTATCCACTCTACCTTTGAGTGACACCTTCTCTGCTCTCTCCACAGAGATGGCAACCTCCACCCTCCTCTCAGCCCTTGCAACCTCCTTCGACAAGCTCTGTCCCCTCGTTGAGAAACCTGCCCGCCGTTCCCCACCCAGTCCATGGCTGACAGATCCAGTGAGAGAACAAAGACAGGTCCTGAGAGCAGCTGAAAGGAAGTATAGAAAGTCACGCCTCACTGCTGACATCGACACATATCACAACCTCTTGTTAACATTCTCCAAAACCATTACTAATGCCAAAGCTTCTTTCTTTCACCATAGGATCGAGGCCTCTGCCAAGAATCTTCGCAAACTGCATGCTACCATGTCCTCCCTCCTCACTCCCCCCCCACCCCCCCCTCCCTCATCTTTCTCTGCCGAAGACTTTGCGATCTTCTTTGAGGAAAAAGTGGAGAACATCCGCAGCTCCTTCTCCCAACCCCCACCCATTCCAAATGCTGAATCGAGAACCTCATCCTTCACTCTGTCATCTTTCTCTCCCATTACAGAAGCCGAGACCCTGACACTGGTAACGTCGAACCGTCCGACTACATGCCAGCTGGACCGGCTACCTTCCCCACTCCTCCAGACCATAGCACCAGACATCCTCCCATTCCTAACTGCAACCATCAACTCCTCACTCAACTCGGGGGTGGTCCCCACCTCCCTAAAACAAGCCAGAGTCACGCCCCTCATAAAAAAACCATCCCTGAACCCTACCGTCATAGGCAACTACCGTCCTGTCTCTCTTCTCTCCTTCCTTTCTAAAACACTTGAACGTGCTGTATCCAACCAACTTACTGCTTATCTCTTACAGAATGACCTCCTAGACCCTAATCAGTCAGGCTTCAGGACTGGTCACTCCACAGAGACAGCCCTCATTGCGGTCACAGAGGCACTTCACTTAGCAAAAGCGAAAGGCCTCTCCTCTGTCCTGATTCTCCTAGATCTATCTGCAGCCTTCGACACAGTCAACCACCAGATCCTCCTCGCGGCCCTCGCAGGAATGGGAGTGGCTGGCTCTGCGCTGACATGGTTGTCATCATACCTCAATGACCGCTCCTACCAAGTGTCATGGAGAGGGACCCTGTCGGCCACCCGCCCCCTGCGGACGGGTGTCCCCCAGGGCTCGGTTTTAGGACCCCTTCTCTTCTCCCTCTACACTAAATCACTGGGTAACATTATCACGTCTCATGGCTTCTCCTACCACTGTTATGCCGACGATACTCAACTCTTCCTCTCCTTCCCTCCCTCAGATATCCACGTCTCTGAGCGGATCTCGGCCTGTCTGTCCGACATCTCCGCCTGGATGACGACCAACCACCTCAAACTGAACCTAAGCTAAACAGAATTGCTCCACCTGCCGGCCAAATCCTCCCCCCTGACCGACCTTTCCATCACAGTCGAGAATGCAGCTGTGACCGCGTCCCCGACCGCCAAGAACCTTGGTGTTGTCCTCGACGACCAGTTGAACTTCTCTGCTCACATCGCAGCGACAACCAGAACCTGCCGATTCCTCCTGAGCAACGTCAGAAGGATACGCCCCTTCCTGACAAAAGAAGCCACCCAACTCCTCGTCCAATCAACAGTCATCTCCCGCCTCGACTACTGCAACGCACTGCTCGCTGGCCTCCCGGCCACTGCCACTAAGCCTCTTCAACTCATTCAGAACGCAGCGGCCCGCCTGATCTCAAACCTACCGAAGTCGGCCCATGTCACCCCACTTCTTAGGGACCTGCACTGGCTCCCCATTGCTGCACGAATCCGCTTCAAGGCCCTCGACCTAGCATACCGTGCGGCAAAGGGAACTGCTCCCGCCTACCTCCGGTCAATGGTCTCTAACTACACACCCTCAAGACCCCTACGCTCTGCATCTTCTGGCCGCCTCAGACCTACTCCTATCCAAGCTCCGGGAGGGTCATCAAAGAGAAGTCGCCTATTCTCAGTCCTTGCCCCACAATGGTGGAATGAACTACCCACCCCAGTTAGGACAGCCGAAACACGTCCAATCTTTCGCCGTCGACTAAAGACGCACTTCTTCAACCATTATCTGAATTAAAAAAAAAAAAAAAAAAAAAATCTAACCCTAACTAACCATACTGTCATGCACTTGTCCTAATAAACTAACCTACACTGTAGCACTCAACACTTTGATGAACATTGTTACTCAGCTGATAGAGTTGTGCTCTTCCTGATGGCTTGTCGTACAGAACTTGTAAGTCGCTTTGGATAAAAGCGTCAGCTAAATGACTAAATGTAAATGTAAATGTATACTACTATGCACAACTGTAGCACTCAAGTTCAACACTGAATAACAAACATTGTTACTTAGCTGAAAGAATTGTACCCTTCCTGCCACTGGCGGACTCAGGGGGGGGGGGCCCCCTGGTGCCCCCCGCTAAAGTGCCATTTTGAGTGTAGAAAAATTTGAGGGTGTGCCCTATTGGTGCGTTTCCAATGGTCACTCTAAACTATTTGCACAAAATATACCCATAGCACTTTAAAGTTCAGTGTGAATTGCTAACTTAAGAGTGGTAGTAAACTTAAAAGTGGGTTTAGCATTGGCCTATATATTATATATATTCTATGATTACAGAATGCCAATGAGAGAAAGAAATCGGAAGAATATAAAAAAGTAGCTGAAAAATGCTGCGAGAGGCAGCTTCTCTTTGAAAAATTGGGTCCAATACAGGTATGTATTTGTAAGTCCTCACTACTAGCTACGTGTACAAGCTTGTCGCACAGAGCCATAGTTTGGATTATAACTGAGAATCTGGTGCTAACATGGTCAATAATTTTGTACAAAAAAAGGTGTCTTAAACATTTTAATTGACCAACCATAGATCATTTTTATTCCAATCAAGGCAAGAGGGCTAGTGGTGGTAGTGCTATAATATTATGACATATTATTTTATAATACAATTATAACATTGTAGGCTACAGTACGGATATTATATACAGTACAATTATATTACTATTATGAAACAAATATTGACATTTCCACCTTAGATAAAGACAGTACAGACAATGAAGATGGAGATATTCAAGAGGGAAATGATGATATCAGGAAGAGAGATGGTGAAGAAGTGGAGGAAAGAGAAAATGCAGATGATTCTATGGAGAGAAATTATGAAGAAGTGGAGGCAAGAGAGAATGCAGATGATGCTATGGAGAGAAATGATGATGAAGATGATCATGGAGATGCTAAAGAAAGCGAGGATGAAAATTATGATAGGGAGAGAAGGGGCGTACAGCAGGAGAGAAGGGGAGTACAGCAGGAGAGAAGGGGAGTACAGCAGGAGAGAAGGGGATTATAGGAGGACAGAAGGAGAGGGCAGGAGGAGAGAAGGGGAGGAGAGAAGGAGAGTTAGGAGAGAGAAAGGAAGAAGCTCAACGGCACTCAAATTAACTTTAACTGTTAAACTGTTTTATATCCTGTAAAATATATGTTGTAAATAGCTTTTAAAGAATAGGTTCACTATTTTTCAACCCAGACCATATTAAAATGCTGTTTCCCAAATATTTATATTCCTCACTGATATCTTTAGCATTGAGAAATGTACCACCGCAGCAATGGTTTAGGGCAGGCTTTCAAACACCATGATAATCTACTTTTCAAACACCATGATAAATCTAAGTTTCAAACACTATGATAAATCCACTTTTCAAACACTATGATAATTTACTTTTCAAACACCATGATAAATCTACTTTTCAAACACCAAAACAATGAGGTGAAATAAACATTTGAAAGGTGTATTGTTCCCTGTGTGTTTTTATCATAGAGGTGTGGTTATACTATTAATCTGGATTGTCTATGTTGTTCTAATGTTAATCTTAATCAAGGATGAAGACTATTTCACCGTACATGACACATCATAGCTTTGCTCACTGATGGGGTCCCATTTTGTGAAGTAGGTGCCCTTTTTTTCTTTTCGCCCCTGCCCTTCAAACAGCCTGAGTCCGCAACTGCTTCCTGCTGACCTGTACAGAACTTGTAAGTTGCTTTGGATAAAAGCGTCAGCTAAATGTAATGTAAATGTACATGTTCTGAGATTTGGAACGACCCTCGTCAAAATAAGCAGAATCAAGATCAGCTGGCAGCTGTGCAGAACAGTCAGCATCTACTTTTGACTGAAGTTGGAAGAATAAACAGAAACATCCTGGTAAATAATAAGAAAAAACAATAATCTCTTCTTTAAATGTGATTTATTGTTCTTTGGATTGAGGTAAAAATTATTACAAACAAGAAAAATATATGATTACACAGGTAGAAGTTGGCCTACTCTCTCTGAATAATCAGCCTAGATTGACAGAACAGTACAAATCGCAGGTATGAAGATTTGTAAGAGACCTGTTCCTCAGGACAAATGTTGCTAATTATAACCGTCTAGAACAGTCTTGATGGGAAGAACCCAGAGGTAAAAGTGGCAGTGAATGAATGTACAAGACCATCAATAATATCGTTGATAGGCCTAATTAGAGAGCCAACTCTAGTGGTCATTTAGGTTCTTAACACTGGCTCTTCATCATCGTCATCATCATCATCATCATCATCACCAATAAAAACATCATCAGTCATCAGTAACAACAATGCTAATATAATAACACTATATCAGCAATCAAGCTAAGAATAATGACGGTCAGGAAGGAATACAACTTGACGGACAACCGTCCAATCAAATGAATAGTTTCCTCGTGACACTTGTCACATATACATTGTCAGGGCAATACTGATACGTTATTTAACTACCATTCTTGCGTGTGTGCATGTGTGAGAAAGACAGACAGCGTGGCAGTAGCAGTGGTGTCAGGCCTTGGCAGCCACGTTCCTCAGCTCTGTATCACAGTCGTGATGTCAGATCTTAGGCCCAGACCTGCATGAGAGATGAAGAGAACAGATGTTGTGAGGTAGAGTAACCCAGAGGAGGAAGTGACCTCAAAGGAAACTTAATGGGCAGCAGTTACTAGGGCAGTAGTCCCCATTAACACATTCCTTGCCAAGAACGAGTTGACTCTTTATTGCCCGCCAATCTAATAATGCCAACAACGAGTTTACTCGTTTTTATGATCGTTATTTCCTTTATTCGCTATTGGCATTCATAATTCATCCAGCAAGGCTGTGGGAGCCTCTGGACTCTGTCTGATATTGCAACGCATCAATACCGCCGCCTGGTGGATTTTGGGCGAGTTGCACTCCACTCTAAACCGGATGTGGCGCTCTGTGCATCAGGGAAAATGTTCTGGCAGAGCTATCTTGTTACGTGGATCCAGACAAACACTTGAGTGCATTGGATCGCTTTCGAAACACAAGAATCAATATGCTTTCGGCGTTTATTGCGTCGTACAAACGGAAAATGGATCTAGCAGATGGAAATCAAATAATTGGAATATTTTTTCTCCAGACTCATCGGCCACAGGTAAGAGGAATCTAACGTTAATTCCAGCTCGATTGTCCATTTATTTCATTGCAATCCATCTGATCAACGTATGATGTCGTACTAAAGAAAGCCGTTACTGACAATCAAGGAATCATAAACGACCCCCCCCCCCTTTCCTTCACGCATGATGGAGCATAATGTATACCGATCATATGCATTTGAATTTTTTAATATAGCGTGTATAGGAATGAAACGTCAATCGATTATGTATAATATGCGTCGGGCCTATAACTCGCGTTCTAGGAATTACTGCTCTACACTCTAAAAACATACTTATATTCACGACGGAACTAACACGACCATGTATGAATGGACAAATACACATCCGGAACGATAGATATCCGATGTTGAATGGGCCATAGTAATGTCGATATAGCTATAATATTTAAAAAGTTATAGCCCTGCAAAGAAGGTGAGCGACTCCATAGGCTTACAGCACTGGCAGAGTGGTATAAGATGGGCAAACTGCATGGCAGACAATGTGTTAAAGGGGAACTCCAACATTTTGGGAAATTAGCTTATTTAACATCTTCCCTGGAGTTAGACAAGAAGATACATACCTTTTTTGTCTCTGTGCGTGCATTTTAGCTTTGGGAATAGACGCTCCGTTAGCATAGCTTAGCTTCATCACTGGAAGTGAGGCAGGACAGTAGCCTTACAGTGCCTTACAGTGTATTGCAAGGTCTGACATTGACCAAATTTGATATGCATGGCCTTGGTGGGCTCTAGGTCAACTCCTGAAAACGGGGTCAATGTCAGACCTTGCAATCAAAAGTTAGGGGGCGCACTGAAATTATGGCAAGGGTTATTAGCCCCCTAACTTTTGATTGCAAAGTCTGACATTGACCCCCTTTTCAGGAGTTGACCTAGAGCCCACCAAGGTCATGCATATCAAGTTTGGTCAATGTCAGACCTTGCAATACACTGTAAAGCACTGTAAGGCTACTGTCCTGCCTCACTTCCAGTGATGAAGCTAAGCTATGCTAACGGAGCGTCTATTCCCAAAGCTAAAATGCACGCACAGAGACAAAAAAGGTATGTATCTTCTTGTCTAACTCAAGGGAAGATGTTAAATAAGCTAATTTCCCAAAATGTTGGAGTTCCCCTTTAAGGGACGATAAGGACATTAAAAATATATATATATAAAAACCATAATATTCACAGACTTTTTTTCAGGATTCACAGTATAGCCTATATATTATATTATAATAAATGCTTAGAAATTAAAAGTCAGATATTAGATAATCCCATCCTAATCCCATCACCAAACTCTCATCCATAAGAAACCAAAACCAGGCTTGGACAATCTCCCAAACCCTGGCATCAGATCAAGAGCAAGGTGTTGAAGCAAAGGAGCGTTTTCCCCTTTCATTTTCTTATACATAAAAGGAAGTTAGAACTTTCTAAAAATGGATGATATCTCAATTATCTTGGTCCAATGACTCCAAATTAATGATATATAAGTAATTTACAGTAATGTACAGTTCAGTAAAATGAATGGATCGGATCAGACATGCAATTGGTATTGGCTGTGAGAAAGTGTGGGTGCATCCGTAAATGTATTATAAAAGCCAGGAAGCCCCTAACTCATCTGTATAGTTATTGTAAAAGCCAGGAAGCCCCTAATTCATCTGTATAGTTATTATAAAAGCCAGGAAGCCCCTAATTCATCTGTATAGTTATTATAAAAGCCAGGAAGCCCCTAACTCATCTGTATAGTTATTATAAAAGCCAGTGAAGCCTATAACTCATCTAAATCAAAATCAAATTTATTTTATTTCAAATCAAATCAAATTTATTTATAAGGCCCGACAACACACGTTAATGTCCCCATGGGCCGTACATGTCTTCTTTAAACAAGTCAAGTTATAGTTATTATAAAAGCCAGGAAAGCCCCTAACTCATCTGTATAGTTATTATAAAAGCCAGTGAAGCCTATAGCTCATCTGTATATGTGAGGATTCTGTGAGGATTGGCCCATTCCCCGCCACACGCTTCTTCAAGGTACTGTGATGATTGGTCCATTCCCCGCCACACGCTTCAGGAGCGATTACCAATTTCCATCACGCACCTGTTGTAGTTTGTAATTAGCGCTCCAGAGGCTTCATATACTCGGGCCTTCTATCAATCGTTGTCGGGTCGTTTTGGATTACTACTGCTATTGCCTGTTTCCCCCCCGTTGTTGTGCCTCGTCTACTTCTTCTCCAGGACGTCTTTGGAAGTCGCCGCTGGTGTATATCTCGATCATCCGTTGGAGCTGTGCCTCGTTGCCCGCTTTACGCGTTTGCGCTTTGGTGAGTTTTTGGAGACAAACCTTTTGGATTATCTGTTTTTTGTGTGTTTGGATAACACTGAAGAAATACCGTTTTTGTTTTGTACCGGACTCAGCTAATTTGTGTGTTAGGATAACACTGAAGAAATACCGTTTTTTTTTTGTACTGGACTCAGCTAATTTGTGTGTTAGGATAACACTGAAGAAATACCGTTTTTGTTTTGTACTGGACTCAGCTAATTTGTGTGTTAGAATAACACTGAAGAAGTACCGTTTTTGTTTTGTACTGGACTCAGCTAACTTGTGTGTGGTACACCGAAGATCAAGTCACTTGTGATTTATACTGGACTCAGCTAAGGAGGACTGAACTGCACTGCCTCTGTGTACAGTTGGATTGATTATTGACCACTCTCTCTCTCTCTCCGTTTCCTCCCCGAGTTGGATCCGGGAGTATCTGCAGAGCCGCAGAGGTAGTGGCGCCTACGCCGATTCCCCACCTCTAAACCGGGAGGATCTGCAGAGCCGCAGAAAACTCTGCCGTAGGCATTCTCCTTTTTGTTAATTCTGATTTGTTATTTGGCTCATTTTTGATTCTGTAATAAATACGCCCTAGTGTTTGGCTAACTCTGAACTACCTGTCTGTGCCGTGCTGTTGGGGTCGGTTTCAAACCCTAACATTACGACCCGACCATGACGACCTCAGCCGACACAGACAGAGTCAGGACAGCGTTGGCGGTCCAGATCGAGGTGGTCAACGACCACACCCAACAGTTGGGTGCGGCTGCGGCTGCTATACAGGACCTCCGGGCCCAGGTCCAGCTCATTCTGGATGCCCTTGACACTCTGGCCATCCAGCAGACTACCCAGGGTAATCAGCAGGCTGTTATTCTGCACCAGCTACAGGCTCTCTTTACAGCATTAAACACTCTGCTTTTAAACCCACCTGTCCCAGGAGTCTCAGCCAGATCACCACCCGCAGCCGCGGCAGACCTCGCACCTCGGGAGCCCCGTCTCTCCGAACCACGTCTGTTCGAGGGTAACTTCGAGGATTGTGCCACATTCATCATGCAGTGTGAGTTGGTTTTCCTTCATCAACCCAGCCGATTTTCGTCAGAGGGAGCCCGAGTAGCCTACATGACTAACCTGCTCACGGGCCGAGCAGCACAGTGGGTCACTGCTTCCTGGTCTATGAGGGCCGATTTTTGTTTCTCCTACCCAGACTTCGTGGCAGAGCTCCGAAGGGTTTTCCACCACCCAGCTCGTGGCCAGGACCCAGGAGCTCGGTTGAGCACCTTCCGGCAGGGCAGTGGCAGTGTCAGGGACTACGCGCTGGATTTCAGACTGGCCGCAACGGAGAGCGGTTGGAACGATCAATCGCTTCGTCTCACCTTCCTGAGGGGGCTCAACGACGCAGTAAGGGACCAGCTCGCGACCCAAGAGGAGCCCGATTCTCTCGAGGGCCTAATCAGCCTCGCTATCCGCATCGACGGACGCCTCCGGGAGAGAAGGCGTGAGCGAGCACGACTGGGACCCCCAGACGTTCCCCAGACCCCCCGTCCTCGTGACCGTTCTGCTGACCGTCCTGCCCCCTCCGTGACTGGTGGGTTTTTTCCCTCCCGAGCTGTGACCGAGGAGGAACCCATGCAGCTGGGACGCACCCGCCTTAGCCCGGCCGAACGGGAGTCCAGGCTCAGGTCCGGCCTTTGCCTCTACTGCGGCCGGGATGGACACCGTGTCTCCAATTGCCCTACCCGGCCAAGAAGACCAGGCTCGCCGGGACCCCGGGAGATCCTGGTGAGCCGTTTTTCCTGTTCCCACACCCGTGAACCACCTAACCGTCTGACGAGCGTCACCCTAGCCTGGGCGGACCAGCGGGCGACGGTGGGTGCACTCATTGACTCTGGTGCTGATGGGAGTTTCCTGGACGTTGAGTTTGCCACCCGGGCCAACATTCCACTTGAGGACCTCAAGAGGCCCTTGGAGGTTTTCGCGCTGGATCATTGCCGCCTGGCTGACATCACTCAATGCACCTGTCCTGTCCTGTCCTCCTCACCGTGGCTGGTAACCACGTTGAGAGACTCCAGTTTTTTATTACCAGATCCCCTCTTGTCCCGGTAGTCCTGGGTCGGCCCTGGCTCGCGCTGCATGAGCCCCACATCGCCTGGTCCTCTGGCGCCATCAGGGGGTGGAGCCCCTCCTGTCATGCCCAGTGTCTTCGGGTGCCGTCCAGTCCTTCGCCCCGGGGTTCCCCTTGTGTCCCTGTCTCCAGCCCCCTCACCGGGCCCCTGTCTCCGTCTCCGGCCTCCCTCGCCGGTTCCCTGTCCCTGTCTCTGGCCCCCCTCACCGGGCCCCTGTCTCCGTCTCCCTCGCCGGTTCCCTGTCCCTGTCTCCGGTCCCCCTCTCCGGGCCTCTGTCTCTGTCCCCCTCTCCAGTGCCCCTGATCACCGGCTTCCTTCGGTCCCATCCGGGCAGGCCGGGGCCGAGTGGGTCGCCGGGTGGCTCCCGTGGAGGGGGGGGTACTGTGAGGATTCTGTGAGGATTGGCCCATTCCCCGCCACACGCTTCTTCAAGGTACTGTGATGATTGTTCCATTCCCCGCCACACGCTTCAGGAGCGATTACCAATTTCCATCACGCACCTGTTGTAGTTTGTAATTAGCGCTCCAGAGGCTTCATATACTCGTTTTGGATTACTACTGCTATTGCCTGTTTCCCCCCCGTTGTTGTGCCTCGTCTACTTCTTCTCCAGGACGTCTTTGGAAGTCGCCGCTGGTGTATATCTCGATCATCCGTTGGAGCTGTGCCTCGTTGCCCGCTTTACGCGTTTGCGCTTTGGTGAGTTTTTGGAGACAAACCTTTTGGATTATCTGTTTTTTGTGTGTTTGGATAACACTGAAGAAATACCGTTTTTGTTTTGTACCGGACTCAGCTAATTTGTGTGTTAGGATAACACTGAAGAAATACCGTATTTTTTTTGTACTGGACTCAGCTAATTTGTGTGTTAGGATAACACTGAAGAAATACCGTTTTTGTTTTGTACTGGACTCAGCTAATTTGTGTGTTAGGATAACACTGAAGAAGTACCGTTTTTGTTTTGTACTGGACTCAGCTAACTTGTGTGTGGTACACCGAAGATCAAGTCACTTGTGATTTATACTGGACTCAGCTAAGGAGGACTGAACTGCACTGCCTCTGTGTACAGTTGGATTGATTATTGACCACTCTCTCCCTCTCTCCGTTTCCTCCCCGAGTTGGATCCGGGAGTATCTGCAGAGCCGCAGACAACTCTGCCGAAGGCATTCTCCTTTTTGTTAATTCTGATTTGTTATTTGGCTCATTTTTGATTCTGTAATAAATACGCCCTAGTGTTTGGCTAACTCTGAACTACCTGTCTGTGCCGTGCTGTTGGGGTCGGCTTCAAACCCTAACAGTATAGTTATTATAAAAGCCAGGAAAGCCCCTAACTCATCTGTATAGTTATTATAAAAGCCAGGAAGCCCCTAATTCATCTGTATAGTTATTATAAAAGCCAGGAAAGCCCCTAACTCATCTGTATAGTTATTATAAAAGCCAGGAAGCCCCTAATTCATCTGTATAGTTATTATAATAGCCAGGAAAGCCTCTAACTCACCCGTATAGTTATTATAAAAGCCAGGAAATCCCCTAATTCATCTGTATAGTTATTATAATAGCCAGGAAAGCCTCTAACTCATCTGTATAGTTATTATACAAGCCAGAAAGCCCCTAATTCATCTGTATAGTTATTATAATAGCCAGGAAAGCCTCTAACTCACCTGTATAGTTATTATAAAAGCCAGGAAAGCCCCTAATTCATCTGTATAGTTATTATAAAAGCCAGGAAAGCCCCTAATTCATCTGTATAGTTATTATAAAAGCCAGGAAGCCCCTAATTCATCTGTATAGATATTATAAAAGCCAGGAAGCCCCTAACTAATCTGTATAGTTATTATAAAAGCCAGGAAGCCCCTAACTCATCTGTATAGTTATTATAAAAGCCAGGGAAGCCTCTAACTCGCCTGTATAGTTATTCTAAAAGCCAGGGAAGCCTCTAACTCGCCTGTATAGTTATTATAAAAGCCAGGGAAGCCTCTAACTCACCCGTAGAGTGTTGTCCCAGGAAGCAGAGCAGACCGCTGTGCCATCGGGTGACACTCGGACAGTGCTAACGCGGTTCTCGTGGCCAAACATCGTGGCAACACGGTTCCCCTTCAGCACGTCCCAGATGCTTATGGTGTAGTCATTGTAGCCAGCAAACAGTAGGCGTCCTGGATGTGAAAGGGTGGGTAAGAGAGGGGGGTATTGGAATGAAGAAGATTAGGGACGGATAGAGGGTTCTCATTATAAAAAATCTAGGCCCTGCAGAAACCTTCAATCATCATTTATATATTGGAGCACCTTGTTAACTTTTAAGAAATTGAGAAAAGTTGATTCTTACAATGATGCCCATGTTTCTCTTTAACACAATGAGCACCAGATGGCGCTGTGGGCGTATGGCTGTTTGTGCCAGCGCTTTGTTCAATGGGATAATGCCGGTGTTTGCAACTGCTAAAACTATATTAAATATTATAGCTATGGATCTAATAACATTGTCGATTGTCAGTGAGTTTCTTCCGGTCAACATGCAAAAAACAGATAATTTTTTCATCCGTACATTTCCGCTTTATACCGTGGTGAATATGAGTATAGTTTGAGTGATTCTGAGTAATCCCAGGAAAAGACGCGAAAACAGCGTTTTAGTGAAATGCACTAAACACGTTGCCATTCCTCGCTTGGATCAACAATCAATCTGAAATCAACGCTAGATTATCAGTATTATCTTTCATCATGCACGCATGAAAGGGAGACTGGGACGCGGGGTCACTCCGTGCTTTTGATCGCTACCAACACACACACACACACCACCCCAACACGCTTCGATCATGGGAAAGAATTATCGGATCACTCAAGGTCGATTATAGTCCTTACCTTGTCTATGATGTACTGCAAAAAGAATAATCCAATTATATGATCGCCATTCCAAATACTGGTCGCGTCAGTGTATCCAGCGTTATCCAGCATTGCACATGAACGGGGGGAGCCTAGTCGATGCATCGATATAAGCCAGAGTCTTGCCGGAGTATTTAGACCCCGCCTGCACGGCTCAACTCGGCCGAGAAAATAAACCACATCGTTTCAAATGGCGTGCAATAGCGGCCGCAAGGCGTTAGGCGGCGTATCAGACAGCTGCGGTCTCAGACAGAGTGTCACCCAGTCTACAGCACAGCAGGATGAATTATGAATGGAAATAGCGAATAAAAGAAAAACGGATCCAATAACGAGTATACTCGTTGTTGGCAGAATTCGATTGGCGGACTATAATAATAATAATAATAATAACTTTATTTGTATAGCACTTTTCATACAGAGGTTGCAGTTCAAAGTGCTTCACAACAGTAAAAAATACAGGCATAAGCGAGCATAAAAAGATAGACAGGTAGAATCACAGTGTTTCACATTAGGATCTAGCATCCCAATAGGCTCTCCGCTTACAGTTTTCAGTAACACAAATAGTAAAAATAGTTTAAAATGATTCAGTCTAAAAATAGTAAAAAAAAATTATAAAATAGAACGGACATAAAAAATACAGGCATGAGCGAGCATAGCAAGATATGGCAAATCACAGTGTTTCACATTAGGATCTAGCATCCTAATAGGCTCTCTATTCAGTAATATTCCTGTAATTCCCAACATACTTCACAGTACATATTGCTGTAACTTTAGTGATATTAGATCACAGGGACACGAACCCACACTGTAACTTTAGTGATACTAGATCACAGGGACTCGAACCCACACTGTAACTTTAGTGATACTAGATCACAGGGACTCGAACCCACACTGTAACTTTAGTGATACTAGATCACAGGGACTCGAACCCACACTGTAACTTTAGTGATACTAGATCACAGGGACTCGAACCCACACTGTAACTTTAGTGATACTAGATCACAGGGACTCGAACCCACACTGTAACTTTAGTGATACTAGATCACAGGGACTCGAACCCACACTGTAACTTTAGTGATATTAGATCACAGGGACTCGAACCCATACTAAATAGTGGGACCTATTGCATGAACAAATAATCACAGTGTTTCACATTTGGATCTAGCAAATAATAAAAATAGTTTAAAATGATTCAGTTTAAAAATAGTCATCAGTAAGAAGTAAAAAAGTGCAATAACCGACACATGAATTTGATAGGCAGTGTATAAGAGTAGGCAGGGTAAGAATAGTGCAGGTAAATACAAGTTGTGTCAGGATATCCCTGATGTTTCCTCTTGCCACTAGGTGGTAGCAGATATCTATCAGTGAAATGCCTGAGCAAAGAGATAGGTTTTAAGCTGTCTTTTAAAGATGTCTAGCGAGTTGGCTTCCCTGATGTTTTGGGGTAGTTTGTTCCATAGTTTTGGGGCATAGTTGATAAAGGCTGCATTACCGATCCTCTTTTGACTGCTTCTGGGAGCCTCTAGTAGTCCAGCAGCTGATGATCGCAGTGTTCTTGCTGGTGTGTAATTTATTAGAGTGTTGGCGATGTAGCTAGGTCCCTGTCCATTTAGAGCTTTGTATGTAAGGAGAAGGACCTTAAAGTCAATTCTAAATGTTACAGGAAGCCAGTGTAAAGCAGCTAAGACTGGACTAATGTGCTCTCTCCTTTTGGTTCTAGTTAGCAGTCGGGCTGCAGAGTTTTGGATTAGCTGAAGCCTCTCTGTGGTTTTCTTAGGGAGACCTGTGAAAAGTGCATTACAGTAGTCTAACCGGCTAGATATGAATGCATGAATTAGCTTCTCAGCATCGTTCTGATTAATAAATTACTATAACGAGTTAACTCGTTTTTGGCACATTTCTCGGGTTATCTCGCCAGCGGTTGAATGCCATACCCGACATTTCTCGGCTTTTGATCCTTTGATCTTTTTCCTCTGATCCCCGTTCTAAACCATCATCCTGATCATTCTATGTGTCCCTGGCTCGTTTGCCCACGTTGGAATTACAATGCCGATCGAATCTCACCAGGTGGCAGTATCACCTACCCTTTGAACTCAGAAAGACATGAGTCAGGAGAGGCAATGAATGAACCGGACTATCGAGACTCGCTCTGATGGGGAGGAGCTCTTCCAAAGCAATCGCTAGCAGATCTGCTCGCCTCAAAACCTATAGTGTCCCGTAAACACGTGTAATTACATATAAACGAGTAATCACGATCGCCGATGGGATCATTGGAATTATTCTTTTTGGATTACCTTCTGGCTAAGGTAAGGCTATGTCTATTTTACCGAACCTGAAACATGTTTCTGTAACTATCACAGTTTTGTGTTTTACCGGACGTAAAACATGCTTGATAAACACGATCACAGTTTTCAGTTAAAACAACCCGCCCCCCGCCCCCCTTGATGATTTTGTGAATGCACATATGTACATGGTATATACCTTTGATTTGGGAGTATTTGGGGTTTCAGGGGATCAACCAGAATGGTTTGGGCTTATTGCATGTAACACGTTTTATCTCGCGATCTATGGGAAAAGACTGGATTATCTTGGAAATGGACGATGTTTACTGTGTAATAAACTACAAACTACAGTGTGTAGAAACAAACTCTTTTTTACATGTTGGACTAGAAATAGTGTCTGTCAAATGAGCCATACTATTGTCTCCATAGCTATAATATAGAATATACAATAGTGTCCGCAAAGATCGTGAAATATCGCGGAAATGGTCATGAAAAGCTGGCGCTAGACAGTGAAGGATGGGGGAAGCTTATGGCGCTCAATGTGTTAATGATGCCCATGCTTCTCTTTAATGATGCCCATGCTTCTCTTTAATGAATAATCAATTATTTTGCTCAGTGCCAGAGTGATACAAATGTTTCTATACATGGAAGACAATATCAGTTATAAAGTACAGTAAAGAAAAATCTTTTAAAATAAATAACTGCAGTAAAAATACAAATCTAAACCATGTAAAGCAAAAGTAGAGGATATGACCTCAGAGTCTGACATATATATATATTATATTCTTTCAAAGTCTTTATTATTTTTAATTCAAATGTTATTAACATTTTTAGAAAGGCATAAGAATATAAACAAACACAAAACAAGGAGAGAATGACAATATACAGTATACTGTATATTGTATATTGTATATGGTGTTCCACAAGGAAGCATACTAGGACCGCTACTCTTCCTAATTTATGCAAATGACATGTCGTCAGCCTGTGACTGCAACTTGTTCCTGTTTGCGGACGACTCAGCCCTGCTGGTCTCTGACAAGAACAAGTTGCAGGTTGAAAAAACCCTCAGCACGGAACTAGGCAAAATCTGCATATGGCTCGCTGATAACAAACTATCATTACACATGGGCAAAACAGAGTCCATTCTCTTCGGTTCAAATAACAAACTCAGCAAGACCGACGGCTTCTCGGTTACAGTGGGTGACAATATTGTCACAAGGAAAGACGAAATTACCTACCTGGGTTCCATCCTAGAGGCAAATCTTTCCTGTGACAAAATGGCATCCAATGTAATAAAAAAAGTCAACCAACGAACTAGATTCTTGTACCGGATCTCCTCTCTGGTAAACAAGAATACCCTGAAGACTCTGGCAGGAGCACTCATTCAAGGGTACTATGACTATGCGTGCACCTCATGGTACCAAAGCACCTCAAAGGCGCTTAAAACAAAATTACAAACATCACAAAACAAACTGGTCAGACTACTACTTGACCTGAACCCCAGAACCCACCTCACCCCTGCCCACTTTGACAACCTAGGATGGCTTAGAGTAGACGACAGAGTACAGCAACTTGCAATGGGCCTGGTCTACAAGATACACTATACGACCGGGGTGCCCATGTACATGTCAAAATACTTCCCAAAGGTCAGTGAATACCACAACCACTACACCAGAGGAAGCTCAACAAATCATGTTAAACCCAGATTCGGCTCAAACAAGGGACTAAACACGTTTCGCAATTATGCCACAACAATGTGGAACGCCCTACCCAAAGCTGTAAAGGAATGTGAATCCCTGCCCACATTCAAAACCGCTCTTAAAGAGCACCTACGGGAGGCTGCAATTCGAAACTGGCCACCGTAAATGCCCAAAACCCCCACCACCTCCTAATAGACAGTCTCCTCCCCACCGCATGTATATATTCCCTCCCCGCCATATGTATATTTCCCTCCCACCCACCCACCCCCTCCTAATGTACAGTCCCCCCTCCCCATCATATGTATATACTCTGTCAGGATCTAGGGGTAACAGTACTGTATATTTGAATACCGCTTATGTCACAAATGTATCAGTACTAAATACCTATATGTCCCTATGCCATAAATGTCATCTATGTTGTGTATGTCATAAATGTCTATATGAATTGAAATTGGGGGACCCTGATGGAAACAAGACAAACGTCTTTCTCAGGTCTGCATCCCCTTAACAATTGTATGTATTGAGCCGTACTGTATTGTATAAGGACTAAGACATGAACTAGTAAACAGTCTGAAATATTGAGGGTAATGTCATTCCATTTGTCTGAAACTATGTATTCTTTGTGCCTTACCACTGAGAGAGAAATCCACACTGGAAGCACCAAATATCATGCTGTCTTTAGAATAGACAGCCACCTCGCGGTCGGCACGCAGGTCAAAGAAACGGCACTGTGAAAAACAGAGATGTTCAGTGCTTTTAGGGACATCTGGTAAATAAAAGTATCTTCTCTGCCACACACACACACACACGCACACACACACACACACACACACACACAGGGCTGTTTGATTATGGCAAAAATCATAATCACGATAATTTTGGTTAATATTGAGATCATGATTTAACACGATTACTCATTGACTTTCATCATGCATTTATTGAACTTTAAAAAAAACTAACAAAAAAACACTTTAAATATAATTCGAAGCTCTGCTGACAAGCTGGAAACACATTAACACATTGACGGCCACGGGGATTAGACAGGCCCCACTCTAGACGACCAGCATATGTAAACAGACTTGGGGCTGTTTGTAGAGCTAAATCTATACTTTATAGTATTGCTATCTGAACATTCTCATTGTCAATGGAGACCATAAACCGTCCCTTCAAAATGGATTAAAGAAATATTTTTTTCATCAATACGTTCTCATTTTATAGTGCCGTGAATATAAGCGTTATACGGCATTTGGTCTAGGATATTTCCTGGAAGGCGAGATAAAGGGCTAATAGCTACTAACGTTATATCCAATGGCATTTCCGTTATACAAAAGCTACAGTTAAAACTCAAACTGCATATGATCCTCAAGCATGTATGCATGAAAGGGGGGGGGGGTGGGGGACGTCGTTTCTGATTATTGATTACCAATAACCGTGTTCGTCTAAGTAGCCACATAGGCTGGTCGGCTGGTTGAGTATCATAGCAAGCTCTGATCAGCATGTAATTTACGTGAAAAAGATCTTACCATGAGCCGGTTGGATCCCCCGAGCATTTCCCTGTTATCGATCGCCATCTGGTAGATCGATATGTCCATTGGCTGATGATAAATCCCCTTATTGCATAGTGAAATCCGCGATCCAAAACGCATTCCATGCAACAGACAATAGCTATCGCTTCAGGTGAGTAGAAAACTACATTAGAGATAAAAAAAAAAAGAAAAAAGACAACTTCGGCCACAGGGAACACTGCATTATCGCGATAGCGCCCCTAAGAGGATCTGGCCGGTAATGCACTTTCTCGAATTCAAAGAGTAGGGTACATCTGCAGTGCAGCTCGGCGACCTTGAATAGGTTATTAAAATGGAATAAAAGCCAAAACAACTTGCCACGGATTTATCCGTCCTTCGGTCCATTAACACTTTGGTCGCCAGGCTTATATTCTTAATATACCATCCTCCGCCAGCTCTATTTGTCTATGGAGAAGTTCCCCTTCTTTGCAGGACTATAACTTTTTAAATTGTATTGCTAAATTGACATTACTATGGCCCATTCAACATCAAGTATCTATTGTTCAGGGTGTAGCAACGTTATACTTTTTCATTCACATATTCATACTAAAATACGGTCTAAAGTATAAGTATGTTTTTATCGGGGCAGCTACGTGGCGTAGTGGGCAAGGCGCTCGCCACGAATGACGGAGACGCTGGGCTTGCCTGTTCGAGCCCAGCGCTCCACATTGCTTTCAGTTTAGCTGGTCGTTCATACTAATACACATTGGCCGTATTAGGGGGTGGGAAACTGATGGGTGGGGATCGGGCGTTGTGGACAGCGACTCCTACAGGTCGGTTGGTGCGCCTGCGCAGTAGAATCAGGAAGTGTCGGGGGCAGCGTGAGCCTCCCACGCGTTACTCCTCGCCATTGAGAGATCGAGCTGCGCAGGTGAAAAGATGCGACTGCTGTTACCTCAAGTACCGGAGGGGACTTGTGCTATGTATGACTTAGTCCACATTGCAGCCAGCTTGTGGGAGGCAAGAAACAGCGTTCGTGACAGGGGAGGGTTGAATTGGATGATACGAAATTGGGATGGGAGAAAATATAGAAAAATGGGAGAAAAAGTGGATAAAAAAAAAAGTATGTTTTTATCGTTTTCTGCAGCTTTCTCCAGAACGTGATTTATAGCCCTAAATGCATTATATTGATGATCAAATACAGTTTGATAGCAATCTGCGCGAGATAAAAAATGTCAAATGGACGTGCTTCTAGAAGTTACTACTGATCATCTGATGTTGACCGGATGGGGGGGGGGGGGTCGTTTATAATTCCGTGGCCAATGTTAGATGATTCATCTAGTGTGGGTGATATGATCATCAGAGCAGTTTATATCGAACACGTTAAAAAAAAACGCTGAATCTTACCGTAGCTTCCTCATAGCGTTGGGCGATGAGCGTGGAGCAGAAATATTCCTATTATGGGATGTAGAAATATGCAATCCATTTCCAGGTTGTATAATAGTATATACGTCCAAATCATGTTGTTTATCGAGTTATTGGTAACGGATTGCTATCCGTTGTGTCTAGCTCGAGTCCTGGGACTATTAGCGAGTGATCGGACCGAATTGGAATGAGCACCAGCTTCCATTTCCTGTTTCCGCTCTGGGCGATCCGCCGATCAGCCACCAGATGGCGCTCTTGAACCGTTGGAGAGTTGAGAGGGGATCAACAGTAGATCTCAAGTCTCCGGGGGAGAAATATGATTTCGATCACAGATTTTTGAAATATTGATATCAAAGACGTGGTACGGCGTCTTTGGCAGAATGAGCATGGCGGGGAATGACGTGGTACAGCGTTTTTGGCGACCATAGTGTTAAGCATGGATTCGAAAGCCGGATATATCCGTGCTTGGGCGCCATTGTGTTAACGGTGCCACCGGACACCTCACACACAGATAAGCCTCATAACCATAAGATGACTCACAGTAGCGTCGTCTGAAGCCGAGGCAAACGCTTCTCCACTGGGATAGTACCTGAACACAAAACACAGTTAGAAATATACTGGAATCTGTGAAACAGGTTGGGATGTTTACATTTACACATGATGTTTACATTTACACATGATGTTTACATTTATGCATTGTGTTTTTACATTTATGCATTGTGTTTTTACATTTATGCATTGTGTTTTACATTTACACACAAGTTATTTTTCTTATTTATTTCCTGTTACAAGAGGAAAGAGACACAGGGAGAGTTCAGGTTTTGTCACGAGAGCTGAACTCACTTTACAGAGTTGATGTCAGATTCGTGGGTCTCAAAGCATTGGACGTTCTGCCCAGAGCGCATGTCCCACACGTTAGCCTTCTTATCACTGCCCTGTACAATGGACACACACACACACACACACACACACACACACACACACACACACACACACACACACACACACACACACGCATACACACACACACACACACACACACACACACACACACACACACACACACACACACACACACACACACACACAATAAATAATAATCATAATCTGCCTGCTCCCTCTCATCAATTTGGGTTTTATGTGAATGAAGGACTAATATTGACAGTAATGCATTTTCCTTTAAGCTCTGCTCCTGGTATATTACACATAACACACATATAAGCATGAGCACGCACACACGCACACACACACACACACACACACACACACACACACACACACACACACACACACACACACACACACACACACACACACACACACACACACACACACACACACACACACACACACACACACACACACACACACACACACACACACACACACACACACAGACAGACAGACACACACACAGACACTCACCCCGGACACAAATGTGTTTCCAGTCTCGGAGGGGGCCAGGTCCAGGGACAGGACGTCAGCTGTGTGACCGTGGAAACTCTGCAGAAGTTGACCACTCTCCACGTCCCACAAGGCACATGTGCCATCGCCACTCGATGTCAGGAGCTAACACACATGCACAAACATTTACAGAAGTATTCCCTGTGTTAGATCACTGGGGAAATGTACAAGAAATCCCTTTGTGTCAAGACTCAAAGCATGACAGCATCATTCTTCAAACAGCCTGGTATGAAATCAGTTGGATCCTGGGGCCTGCCACAACAGTCTTATAAATCTATTGCATACATTATGTGGCCATAGTCTTTCCAAATGCCTGTAATGTAAGTGAATTTTGTTGAATGAGTGATCTCTTCAGTGATGAGAAACAGTAAAGTTACTGGTGAAAATATTAGTCTGCAGAAAAAATATTTCAGCACTAGATCTACATCCGTGGCATTCAAATAGCCTAGACCATTGGTTCCCTAACCCTAACCCTAACCCTAACCCTAACCCTAACCCAGAACTTTATTTATTTCCTTATTATCATTATTATTATAAATATTATTATTTAAAATATGTATAGGGAATTCCTGCTTTATTGGACAGAATAGTAAAATGACAGGAAACATGGAGTGATATATATATACGTATATATATATATACATATATATATATATAATTTTTAAATGTTTTAACCAATTTCCTATTTAAACATTGCACAATGTTTACTGCAAACTAGTGCAGGCCATTATTTCACCACAGTCTTCAAAGGCTGTGAGACACAGTATAGTCAGACGTTTCTGCATTAAGTTCTACTGAAGAAATGGTTGCAAACAAGCGTTAATGAGTTTCATAGGCCAGCTATGTACTGAGCAACCTAGACAGCACAAGGCCTATGAAATGTATTATAATGTTTGATACAATGTACGGTTTATGCGCATTTCTTCAGTAAACATTATGAAGACATACTAGCTAAACTATACTCATTCAACATCATTGTAAATGAGGGCAACCTCAACAACCTTTCGAGTTTTCGAGTGTGTGTATGTGTGTGTGCTATCCTCTACCTTGCCATCAGTCTCACCTCTCCACCCCCATTCTGCCCCTCTCCCTTGTTTGGGAGAGCTAACGAGGGCAAAACTGCCCTGAATTATGTCATGTATCATTCCATTCCAGTCCTCCCTCCTCCTGCCATCCACTCAAATTAAACTAAGACAGTTCAGTCAATATTTGTGAACATGATCTACTCTCTCCCAAAACCAGAAACCAGATAATAAAGAATCAAACTTGTGATGTCATCACGTTTAAAGTCTGGAGCTGCTCCATTGACAATGAATGGGAAACTGATTTTGTGGACCCAAAATCAGACCCAAAAGAAAATGTTCTAAAAAAAGAACAAAAATATATCCAAAATGTGCTTAATTCTATTATAGTGTGTATTGTAGAAATCACAAGTTTGAGACAGTTTTAGCACAAGTTTTTGGATTTGGGAGAGAGTTGCTCATTTTCACAAATATCTTTGTACTGTCTTAGACCAGAGGAATAACCCCTTCAAATAAAGGTTTGCATGAATGGATGAATGAATGAACTTGGGAGGTCAATAATATCTCTCAAGATTCAAGATACCTTTCTACCTCCTTCTTTGACTGTGTCCAATGGCATTATATTGTACTACATGAATGATTGAGATGCCTGTTTATTCATACACAGACAAGCACACACAAGCACGCACACACACACACACACACACACACACACACACACACACACACACACACACACACACACACACACACACACACACACACACACACACACACACACACACACACACACACACACACACACACACACACACACACACACACACACACACACACACACACACACACACACACACACACACACAATGTCATAGCACAGCATGGACTGACACATGATGGGCACTTATGCACGCATGCAGGCAACAGAGTGCTCACCACTAACAGAGCTCGTGTGGCTGGTGCATTACAGAGCGCTTGGTGGGTGAACTCTGACCTCTCTGGCACACAGACCGCATCCTCCCTGGGGTGAGAGGGAGCTTTAGCTTCTACACAAAAGCTATTATCAGCAGGCCTCACGTATCGACACAAGACACACATTAATGAAGACTAACAGCAACAAGGCATGCCATTCTGGGTCTACTATTAGCTTTTTCAAGACTGACTTCAGTCTTTACTACATTTCAAAGCTTAAAGTGAACTCTTCAAGGCTGTTTTTACTAAGACTGTGTGTGTGTGTGTGTGTGTGTGTGTGTGTGTGTGTGTGTGTGTGTGTGTGTGTGTGTGTGTGTGTGTGTGTGTGTGTGTGTGTGTGTGTGTGTGTGTGTGTGTGTGTGTGTGTGTGTGTGTGTGTGTGTGTGTGTGTGTGTGTGTGTGTGTGTGTGTGTGTGTGTGTGTGTGTGCATGTTGTGTGTACTGTATGTAGGTGTGTGTGTAATGCTCTACCCTCAGGTCAGTATGCTTGTCTCTATGCTAGATAAAGGCCACTCAGTATCTATTTATACCACCCACAATGGAGGTCCATCACCCTTTCCCTGTCCCCATCCCTCCCTCCCTCCTGCTATCCTCTACCTTGCCATCAGTCTCACCTCTCCACCCCCATTCTGCCCCTCTCCCTTGTTTGGGAGAGCTAACGAGGGCAAAACTGCCCTGAATGATGTCATGTATCATTCCATTCCCGTCCTCCCTCCTTCTGCCATCCTTTCAGCTATTCATATGTTTGTCTTGCCTCCTTCATCAAAGAGATGCCTACTCCTCCACTAGCAGAATGGTGACTGAACAGTGACACCAACTGATTTTAAAATTCCCCAAACCGTACTGTGCTACACCAAATCAAGATACTGTACACCAAACCGTACTGTACTACACCAAATCAAGATACTATACACCAAACTGTACTGTACTACACCAAATCAAGATACTGTACACCAAACCGTACTGTGCTACACCAAATCAAGATACTATACACCAAACTGTACTGTACTACACCAAATCAAGATACTGTACACCAAACCGTACTGTACTACACCAAATCAAGATACTGTACACCAAACCGTACTGTGCTACACCAAATCAAGATACTGTACACCAAACCGTACTGTACTACACCAAATCAAGATACTGTACACCAAACCGTACTGTGCTACACCAAATCAAGATACCGTACACCAAACCGTACTGTGCTACACCAAATCAAGATACTGTACACCAAACCGTACTGTGCTACATCAAATCATGATACTGTACACCAAACCATACTGTACTACACCAACTCAAGATACTGTACACCAAACCGTACTACACCAAATCAAGATAGTGTACACCAAACTGTACTACACCTAGCTAGTTGTGTGCCATGGTTTCAATAAAAAACTCTAATAATGGTAACATCCCAATGTATACCAAACCAGAAAATATTTGAAATGAATAGACAATGGACCTCATTCTCGAACAGACTTACCAGAAAATTACCAAGAAATGTCTTTGTAACTCGATTTATGAACTTAGTTGGCATTCTCAAACGGCTGCATTTAGTAAATTCTTTCATAGGATTTATGAGCTCGAAAAGGCAGGTCGGTGTGCACCTGTGCTTTTAATGGCTTCATTTGGGAGAAATCCTTGGGGATTGTGGTCACTTCGATTCTACAGACATCCGCGGAATAAAATAATTATAATGATAATAAATTCTACAATGTTTGTATCATTAACAATTACCTTTGTTTTATTAGGAAATATGGATATTCGAGGTGACGGCACCAAGGCTCTGGAATGCCCTCCCCCTGGACCTGCGAACTGCCCCTTCAGAAAACTCCTTTAAAGGGGAACTATTTTACAATATCTTTCACTATTTGGGCACTTTTACACAATTCCTGTGAGTCTATGGAACACCTCTGTAAGGTTTTTTTTCAAAAAAAATCATTGCTTTGTATTTCTAATCAAGTACTCAAAAACAGCATTTTTCTACCTCAAGATATTAAGCCGTTTTGAGGCTGGGCTCCAACCACTGTGTGGCCTGGTCCCAACTGCCACACCAACTGCCACATTATTATGCAGCTGAGAAATCTCTGACATCACAGATATGCACATTTTCAGATGACTCAGTTCAGTGAGGGTGAATATTGTGAGATATTGGAAGAATGCGCCAATATGAGAATTAGAGACATAGATCCTATTAATATAAGTCCACATAGCTAGGAAACAATGCTAAACACTGAAAAAGGCCATTTATAAGATAGTTCCCCTTTAAAAAACAGCTAAAAACACACATGTTCAGACAGGCTTTTGGTCATATAGGCATCCTTTGTCCTCACTGTTCCTATAGTTTTTTAGTTATTGACTGATGATTTTATTTAATACTTTTTATTTTATTTGGTTCACTGTTTTTAACTGCTGTCTGTTGTTGTTGTCATTTATTTCAGATTTTTTTATATGTTATGCTGTAGTGTAAAGGACCCTGTGCATTTGTGCTGTGAAGGGTGCTATATAAATAAAGGTCATTCATTCATTCATTCATATGCGCTGCCCTATAGTAAGTCATACTGTAGAACGACTCCACGCTTGGCTCTCAAATACACCTCCTGCTCCGTCTGCGGCCATGAACCAGGGGGGCAGCGCTTTCCGCGATATCCTAATAAAACAAGTCATTAGAATAATATAAGCCTACTGTAACGATTCATTACGCACGCGTACTGTACGTGTGTGTGTGTGTGTGTAGTGTGTGTGTGTGTGTGTGTGTGTGTGTGTGTGTGTGTGTGTGTGTGTGTGTGTGTGTGTGTGTGTGTGTGTGTGTGTGTGTGTGTGTGTGTGTGTGCGTGCGCTGAGTGTATCTGCCTAATTATGCATCATCACCAAGCCGTTTCTCCACTGTCTCTTAGATGTGCGCACTAAGCAATAAGAAATAAATAAAACCAACAATAAATAATATCATAGAGAACAAGACGGTATATGGAATATGAATACAGTCTATTCCACTATAGCTACATCTGCGCAATTGCGTTTAGTTCTTTTTTATTTATTTATTTTCGGACATGGTTCGTTGAGTCATGACTATAAATGTAAAACGTAATTGTTAATGATCGTCGTATTTATTATCATTATAATAATTTTATTCCGAGGATGTCTGTAGAATCGACGTGAACACAATCACCAACTATATTTATCCCAAATGAAGCCTTTTACCAGTTTAATCACCTGTGCATTGTATGATACTATTGCACTTTACTGTACATTTGCACTCTGGTTGGATGTTGTATTGTACTTGTGCTGTATAAGGAGGACAATACATTTTAATCTAATCTAATCTCATTTTGATCAGTTGCAAATTGCTTTCACGCTGTTGAATATTTCCCCCATTAGGGTCAGCCCGGAGCAGACGCAATGGATAGCCTCTCCTTATAAGGAGCTGGTGTTTCTTTTTTGGTATGCAAATGAAGGTGTACGAGAACCCACTTCCAGTTTAAGAATGCGTGATGTTTTTCATTCATGGGAACCCAGTTGCGATGATTTTGGCCACGTTCAGGAATCCGGAGGAGGATTTCCGAAAGTTAGTATAAACTTTTTACGAAGATAGTTACAAAGGGGCGGCCGGGTAGCGCAGCGGACTAAGCGTCTGTTTACCACCGCAGAGACAGTGGGATCGAATCCAGCTACGGTACCTCCGGCTTGGTCGGCTGTCCATACTGACACAATTGGCATTGTCAGCGGATGGGAAAGCCGGTGGGGTGGGTCCTGGTCGTTGTAAACAGCGACTCCTACAGTTCGGTCGGGGCGCCTGCACAGCGAGGGAAGGATCTGGGGGAGGTAGTGTGACCCTTCCACACGTTACACTCCCCCAGTGAGTGTCCGCACTGCCAGGTGAAAAGAAGCGGTGGGCTGGCTACACATGTGTCGGAGGAAGCATGTGATAGTCTCCGCCCTCCCAGACCAACGGTAGGGGGTAGAGTGCGCAACGACCAGGATGGGGATTGGGAATTGGCATAACGACTAACATTGGGATGGGAGAAAAACAGAAAAAGGAGGGGGGAAAATATCATACAAAAAAAATTAAATAAAAATAGTTACAAAGATATTATAAAATGTTGGAGAAAATAAAAGCTAGCATATAATGGTAATGTCTGGTTAGGAGCGAGGGAAAATGGATGGATTATCCAATGGGGGGTCCGGGAGGGGGGGGTACGAGCTAGAGCATATGTGTGTAGGTTTTTAGATAACAGGTATTAAGGGTATATCCTATATAAGACAATTAACTAAAATGTGATTTCATTGGATGTGCACTGTCAACTAATGCTTGTATATCTTATCGTGTGTTGTCATGTTTGTTTATGTGTTTGTTTAAAAAATAATAAAAAAATAAAATACAAAAAAAAGATATTACAAAATTTTTTGAGAATGAGGTCCAATGTCTTTTCTATGACATGACTGTTAATTTTATAGTTGACATAATATAATAATTATGACATTGATGTTTAATTGTTCCACCCTGTTTGCTCTACTCAGCTATCTGTTACTATGCCTGGGAGGAGTTTAGGGCACAAGGTAAACAGGAGGTGGTTGCTGTGATGATCTGTACCTTTGGGGACACTGACTAAAAATGCTGTACATTTTATTTCAATGTGTACAAATGACAATAAAAACATTTTCAATTCAATTCAATTGTTCCAGGTTCGGTCTTTAATGCTACAATGGCTTAGATCCTTACCTGCATATCTGAGTTGGTGAAGGTGCATCCTGACAGGTAGTTGGTGTGCATGGCAACCGCCTTCTTTCTGGCATTCAGGTTCTCATTCTTGTCTAGCGACAAGGGAAAGACTGAACACTTGTTATCCAGTCCTCTGTGGAGCCGAGACAGTAGAGACAAAGGTTAGGTGAGCGAGAAGGTCCATGGCTTATATGGATGGGTATTTCATATCAATATTTTAATATTCTATAAAAAACGAATTTGGGTAATCAGTTAACTGAACTACCCAAAAGAAACAAAAGAGCAGCTCACTCACAATGTAGCCTGAAGGGATTTTGTGATCCTTGCCAAGTCATATCAAATTAAACCATAATTTATAGTCCAATACCAAGTCATATCAAACTAACCCATCAGTTACAGTATAGTCCAATACCAAGTCATATCAAACTAAACCACCATCTATAGTCCAATACCAAGTCATATCAAACTAACCCATCAGTTACAGTATAGTCCAATACCAAGTCATATCAAACTAAACCATAATTTATAGTCCAATACCAAGTCATATCAAACTAAACCACCATCTATAGTCCAATACCAAGTCATATCAAACGAAACCACCATCTATAGTCCAATACCAAGTCATATCAATACTCACCCGCATGCAATAGCACAGCCTGATGGTGCATAAGCACATGCCATAACCCAAGTACAAGGCATGTTCACTGCGTGTTCCTGGAAAATACACACACACACAATGACTGAATGTAAATATAACTTTATGGTCACAACATATATCAATGAATGTTCTTAAATGCGCCACCTGCACCTATTTGCTCTATTCATCCACTCACGCACGCACACACACACACGCGCGCGCGCACACACATTTTAATATATTTATTTGGGTTCACATTATAGACCAATTGTTTGAAAACAAACAATAGATGCACAAATAAATCTTAAGAATCTCAAAATGACACACACACAATTCCTTTATAATTGCATTGTGTACAGTGCAAGTACTCAGTCTCACAAACATTCCACCAGAGGGGCAAGAGGTGGATTGATTACTTTACCTCTACCTAAGTCTAATTTTATGAAAAGGGCGGTATTTTATAGGGCGATAGTATCCTGGAACTGTCTTCCCAGCGATGTTCGGAACATCAAAGGAAAGACTAGTTTTAAAAGAAATCTTAAACACTATTTACACTCACACACACACAATACAATTTTAGTCTTCAGCACAGCTTGAATACATGCACACCCTGATAAATTGTTTTATTTTGTTTTAACTGGATTTTATCTTTTGTTTTTTCATCTTCCGTTTTATATTTATTTTTATTCTATGATACATGTTTTTTCTCTATTCTATGATTGATTTTCTTTGTGATATATGCTTTTTTATGTTCTATCTGTGTATGTTATCTTGTTTATGTATGTTGTTTTACCCAAGGAAGACTAGCTGCCGCTTAGGCGTCAGCTAATGGGGATCTGTTTAAATAAACAAATAGAAAAGAAACACAGAGAACATACACTGTAGTGGACCTAGGGGTGGCGTGTTAATAAGAGAACATACACTGTAGTGGACCTAGGGGTGGCGTGTTAATAAGAGAACATACACCGTAGTGGACCTAGGGGTGGCGTGTTAATAAGAGAACATACACCGTAGTGGACCTAGGGGTGGCGTGTTAATAAGAGAACATACACTGTAGTGGACCTAGGGGTGGCGTGTTAATAAGAGAACATACACCGTAGTGGACCTAGGGGTGGCGTGTTAATAAGAGAACATACACTGTAGTGGACCTAGGGGTGGCGTGTTAATAAGAGAACATACACTGTAGTGGACCTCGGGGTGGCGTGTTAATAAGATAACATACACTGTAGTGGACCTAGGGGTGGCGTGTTAATAAGATAACATACACTGTAGTGGACCTAGGGGTGGCGTGTTAATAAGAGAACATACACTGTAGTGGACCTAGGGGTGGCATGTTAATAAGAGAACATACACTGTAGTGGACCTAGGGGTGGCGTGTTAATACGAGAACATACACCGTAGTGGACCTAGGGGTGGCGTGTTAATAAGAGAACATACACTGTAGTGGACCTAGGGGTGGCGTGTTAATAAGAGAACATACACTGTAGTGGACCTAGGGGTGGCGTGTTAATAAAAGAACATACACCGTAGTGGACCTAGGGGTGGCGTGTTAATAAAAGAACATACACCGTAGTGGACCTAGGGGTGGCGTGTTAATAAAAGAACATACACCGTAGTGGACCTAGGGGTGGCGTGTTAATAAGAGAACATACACCGTAGTGGACCTAGGGGTGGCGTGTTAATAAGAGAACATACACCGTAGTGGACCTAGGGGTGGCGTGTTAATAAGAGAACATACACTGTAGTGGACCTAGGGGTGGCGTGTTAATAAGAGAACATACTGTACACTGTAGTGGACCTAGGGGTGGCGTGTTAATAAGAGAACATACACTGTAGTGGACCTCGGGGTGGCATGTTAATAAGGGATGCTTTTAGTGGTTAGTCTGCATTAAGGGATTATCCAGAGCTGCCATTAAAGTGCACTCTGACACACACAGAAACACACGCACACGCATGCACACGCACACACACGCACACACACACACACACAAACACACACACAGAAAGCCAACTGACCATCTAGAGTGGAGAATCCATTCTCTTTACTCACCTTATTAGTGGTGAAAGCATCCCAGATGATGACCTTTCCATCCTAGCAGAGATGATATATATAAGAGTATTAAACACACTGAATACATGTAGCTTAATACACAATGTGATCATAGTATATATCAGGGGTCAGCAACTTTTGCCATTTAAAGATTTTCTTGTTAATCATTGTGCCATATCAACATTACGTTTCTGGCTGACATGGGAATGTCTTTTATTCTTGATTTCATTCTTCTTTGTTTGGTCAGCCATCAAACAAAACCTCTGAGTTACAGAGGAGCGCCTACTTAATATATTAGCCGCCATTCAATAGCTGTGTGTTATATACAGTATGTATATATAATACTGTATATAGCAAATGTTTCACAATGCAATGAGCAATGTGATAGCTTGCCTTTGTAGCATGATCTTTAGCAGTGGGGACTTCTAGGGTGTTTGCTTGCTTCCCATACCTGGGCACGGCACATTTGATGGATTCAGCCTTGTCTGCCTCATCTGTGAAAGTTTTCTCGTGTTTGGTCTCAAAATGGTGTTTAACACTTGACATTCTGCAAAGACCCGCCCCTACTCTGTCTCTGATTGGCTCTGACCCTGATAATATTTTGATATATCAATCAAACTACCATATATAACAGGCGAATAACAGGCATGCGGATGAGAGGGCAGTCCAACATTTCCAAAAGGGTTCCTCTCTTGCACACTTATTGCTAGTGTGCCATTGGTTGAGCTACAGCACACCAATTGTGGCACACATGCCTAAGGTTACCACCGACCTCTGATATATATGTTAGTATAGGAGTATTAAACAGACTGAATACATGTAGCTTCACACACAATGTGATCATAGTATATGATAGTATATGAGTATTATACAATAATAAATGTATCTATCATGCTCTGGACTGGATTTGTTTCCTGATTTAACCCTTCCACTACCACACTACCAAAGGGTTAACCCTTTCACTGTGACAATACAGAAGGTTAACCCTTTCACTGCCACACGACAAAGGGTTAACCCTTTCTGTAGTGTGGTAGTAAAAGGGTTAAAGGCCCAGTCAGACTTGATGACAAGACGAATACCAATACCAAGAAATATATCCAGCTGCAAGCTAACCTAGCTTAGCACAAATGAATGGAAGCAGATATGGACTACTAGCCTAACTCCGGGAGAGGTATTTTAGCCTAGTGGTCCGTATCCGCTTCCATTAATTTGTGCTAAGCTAGGCTAGCTTTCAGCTGGATAGATTTCTACTGAACGCATAGAGACAAAATTGGTATCTGTGGTGGGAAATTCGTTCCACCATTGTGGAGCAAAGACAGAGAATAGCCTGCTTCTCTATATTCAGGATTTCTCTAAATGGGACCAGAATCGCAGCTGGAATGAATGGGAGTCAATGAGACTGACACAGAAAATATCTAAATAAAATCCATAATGAACACCCATAATGGATATCAGCTAGCTAGTTGACCAACAAGTAATGGAACTAGTTTGCGAGTGTTTTGATTCAGTTAATTTGAGTGGTTCAAAAGTATCCACAGCAACTGCAACGATTGATTTATCACCTTCTGATTTAGCACATGGTTTAGCCTGTTAGACAATGTTAATCTCCCATTGCAACTGTACACCATGAGTTTGTTTTTTGTTAGAAAGCTTCCTGTATTATGATGCTAATTTGACATCTGCTTTATTGTTTCCAGGGTTATGGGGGTAGAAGCCTGAAAGTGAAGGGAGGCAGGAAGGATGATGAACTGAAGTGATGGCTTGAGAGATCAGCACCATGGACAGTGGCACACTTTGTAGGATCTCACTTCCTTCACCATGGTCACTTGTTGGCCTTGCTGCAACATCAGTAAAAATGTTCCACTTAAAACGCTGTTTAGAAATTATGCCCCTATACCTTAAAGATCCCCTCCACTCACAAACATGTTTTTTGGTTACCTTCTCTTGGAGACATGACTTTGACTATACAGATTGTTATTTGTGCAGAATTTGTCACCAGAGCGCCTTTTTCACATTTTCCTCTGTACTTGATGTGTGACGTGACGTCATTAATAGGTCGGACCTATCATGGTCCAATATGTGGTAACTTGACACCATTAGCTTCAGCATACACAGAAGGCTGAGAATATAAGCTGTCAACTTGGAATTCCTGGTAAATATCAATGGGTGCTTGTTGGCAATTTGTATATTCATAGATAGTAAAGTGTGATAGTAAAGGGTTAACCTTATGTAGTGTGGTAGTGAAAGGGTTAACCCTTTGTCGTGTGGCAGTGAAAGGGTTAACCTTCCGTATTGTCACAAGTGAAAGGGTTAACCATTTGGTAGTGCAACAGTGAAAGGGTTAATGAGGGTAGAGGTGGTTTATTGAATCATTTGGTGGAAAAACATAATCATACAAACTGGTATTGATTGAATATAGATTTTTTTTTAAATGTAAAGCAATTTACATAATGGATTGTAACATAAAATATGAGACCTTCCCCGGATTCTTGGGTTGCCTACTGATTTCTATGTAAAGGGACTGTTTTTCCATGAAAAAGTGTGTGACGTTTATGCACATTCCAGAGTGCCTTGCCTCGGTCTCTTGCACAACTCAATGAGGAGCAAAATAACAGCTAAATTAAAACTTAAAATACTGATTCAATAACAGTACCATTTGCTGGAAGAGGAAACACTTGTAAGCTAGGACAGATATAATTTCCATTTCTGAGTTTGGTCGTTTTCCTGTAGCCATTGAATTTGTGAGCTTACTCTCTGGAAAGCATGACAAATAAGATTTGGGGAAACTCATGTGTCATAGCAGCACGAGGGAGGGGGAGGGGGAGAGGAGGTATAGGTACAGGCCTGTATATAAAAAAATAAAATATAGGTCATAGAAATATCAGAGTAGCGGTAAAGAACTAAATAAAATATGAATACAAAAATAAAGAGTAAGATCAAGGTGAGGGTGTGGTCAGCCAGACAGCTGAAACATAGCAGGGTCCGTGCAGGGTTCAGTAGTTAAGAGTCAAACAGTTTTAATAGTTCTCCAGCAGTTGACAGCAGTCCATGCCCATGGTTGTAGAGCCCGATAGCTACTGGCACAACGGACTGGCAGAGGCGGTTTGTGGTGTGTAAGGGGGGGGGGTCTATCGTGAACATTCCCTTCATCTTGGTTCGCTCCTCATGAAGGAAGAGGGCTGTGTGGTTGAAGTACATCCGACAAGAGGTGTTCTCGTCAATTTTACCAATTCGATTTTACACTATCACAAAGTGTAGGGTTGAGTGAGAGTAGCAATTGTGATATTGGCCGCAATATTTAGTCATTTTGGGTCAGGAACTGCACATGAGAGTAACTGAAAAATGTATCAAGCCACAAAAACAAGCCCTGCCTGCACTGATGTCCCAACTGCCATTAATTTCACAAAATCAATGGACACTCGAAGACCTAACAAACTAAACAATTTAAGATATATCTGCCCTAGGTTAGAACCATTTCATCTTCCAGAAAATGGTACTCTGCCTCTGCCTATCATTGAATATGTATTCTACGTTTTTATTTCACTGTAATTCTGCGCTCCATTAATTTCCTCATTGATGGCAAGCGAGGAAAAAGACATCACTCTCAAACTCTCGCTGCTTGCTGGTTATGTGAACCTAGGATGGCTTAGAGTAGACGACAGAGTACAGCAACTTGCAATGGGCCTGGTCTACAAGATACACTACACCACTAAGATACCCATGTACATGTCGAAATACTTCCCAAAGGTCAGTGAATTCCACGACCACAACACCAGAGGGAGTTCCACAAATCATGTTCAACCCAGATTCGGCTCAAACAAGGAACTAAACACGTTTTGCAATTATGCCACAACAATGTGGAACGCCCTACCCACAGCCGTAAAATAATGTGAATCCCTACCCTCCTTCAAAACCGCTCTCAAAGAGCACCTACGGGTGGCTGCAATTAGAAACTGGCCCCGGTAAATGTCCAAACCCCCCCCCCCACCCACCCAACCCCCTCCAATATACAGTTTTTTCTAATGTATATATTTTAACTAACATTGGGAGGGGAGAAAAACAGAAAAAGGAGGGGGGGGGGGGGGATTTAAAAAAAAAATGAAAAGAAAATGGGGGACCCTGATGTACACAAGACGAAAGTATTTTTCTGGTCTGCATCCCCTTAACAATAGTTTGTATTGAGCCGTACTGTATTGTACCCATTCTGCAATCTGTTAATAAAGTTTTCAATCAATCAATAAAACTGACCAAGTGTGAGCAACAGGATGCTGACTGCAGTTCACTTAACAGCCACCGGTGTCATTAATGAGAAGACATTTCTGATCATTCCACATAGCACCTGATTGATTGATTGATTGAAAACATTATTAACAGATTGCAGAATGGGTACAATACAATACGGCTCAAACCTATGAGTTTAAAATACATCTGGAGGGGATGCCATTTATAATATTTTTCTACCGTTTGGAATGAGGAGCGTGTAGACTGAACCACATACAAATTACACGGTTGAGGTTGAGTCTATAGTGCTCACTCTGACAGGCAGACAAAATTAAATTACATGCATATTCCACATCATTTGTATGTGGTTGAGTTTTCATTAGATATGTGCAGGGCATGTGCTTTATTAGTTACAGTTACACAGTGAAGGGTGACAGGAGACATGGGGAGAGAGAAGGGGGATGACAACAAACAAAAAACAAACCCTTTGACAAGAGGCAACACAGAACAGATACCATAACACAGCTCTGTTATTACAGCGTGTCTTCTGTTTACGTGTGTATGTGTCGGTGTGTACCTGTGAGGAGCTGACCAAACGACGTTTGTCTTTGCACCAGTCCACACATAGCACCTTGTTCCCATGGCCCTTCAATGTACGTCTGGTCTTCATATTAATATTGCTCAGCACCTCAACCTTCTCAGCCACCTGGCTCACTGATGCCAACACACAGAGAGAGAGACAGAGACAGAGAGAGAGAGAGAGAGAGAGAGAGAGAGAGAGAGAGAGAGAGAGAGAGAGAGAGAGAGATAGAGAGAGAGAGAGAGAGAGAGAGAGAGAGAGAGAGAGAGAGAGAGAGAGAGAGAGAGAGTTAGAGAGCTGAGCTACAGAGAGCAGGGCAAAAAGCTGTTTAGAGGATATAGGGCAAGATGTATACTCACTAGATTTGTTTATTTATTTAGTGGAGAACGGTTAAGTTAAGACATTTTTAGAGTGAAATTCCTGCTAAATCCATATCCTTGACCGAGTCACACGCCTGCCCCATATAGCGAGGATGCTTGAGGACACATGCCAGCATCCTCTATTTACTAGCATTACACCAACACAAAGCAGACAGATAGAAACCACTTTTCTGTTACTAATCATTTTAAAAGGCTTGACATGTGGCTATTATTGGGGCGAATTCAATAGTATTGTGTTATGTGCAACGTGTGTGTGTGTGTGTGTGTGTGTGTGTGTGTGTGTGTGTGTGTGTGCGCGCGCGTGCGTGCGTGCGCGCAACACTCACGCTCCACATCGCTCAGCTTTTTGCGCTCTTCCTCGAGCTTCTTCTTCAAGGTGTCGCTCTCCTTCTTCAGCGTCGCCAGGGTCTCGCCCCGCTGAAGCCCCTGACACGCCATCTTTGGGAGTAAAAAGAAGGGAGCGGGGAACGGGACGACCGGCAGATGAGATGTTTGTCTCACACTCTTCAGCTTCTCTGCTGCCATAGGCTCTTCGCCTCGGCTCCGACTAATGATGCCGCGGTGACGTCACGCCGACGCTACAGATAGATATATCCCCCCCCTCCTTGCTCACACCCCCACTACATAAGTATAGGATAAGCCTGTTGTTTGAGATGGTTATGATGTTTCCATACTGTATGCATCGATGGCTCTTCAGCCTGCTGGGGGTGAACTGAATAGAGAAAGGTTCTTATCTCATCTTCTATTGATTGATAATTTAATCATTTAAAAACTAAAAAGACATAGGATATTTTAGTACAAAATATCTATATATTTCACATCGCTTAAAATAATACTCTTGTGACTCTCTGGGAAGTCCCAACCCCCAGGTTGAGAACCACTGGTCTATTCACAGTGTGGGCTGATTATGGATAGATAGGTGCCAGGCTGTTGAGTGTTGACAGAGGACCAGAGAGGACGCCCCCCACTGGCATGCATCTACTTCTCCTTACTTAAAGGCGTGCGTGCGTGCGCGTGTGTGTGCGTGCGTGCATGCGCGCGTGTGCGCGCTGCGCGCGTGTGTGTGTGTAAGAGTTCGTCAGCACTAACAGGAGGCCTCTCTCTGGCATGGAGAGGCTGATAGAGGTCTGGGCTATATGCACAAGTCAAACAACCTTGGTCCTAACCGCACTCTTTACCCAAACATCTGGGACACTTGAACGTAGCTGTCAGCAACAAGAATGTTGGTTTACATTGGAGAAATTGTCCAAAAGGTCAGGTCCATTACCTTAAAGTAATAATTGGCAAGGTCCTGAACACTCATGCTACTTGGTATCTACTGAGTTTGTCTTCTATTTATTCCAAATAAACTGTTGTTGCTGCCGTTTATGTAAAATGCATCACCTCCTGTGCAGCAAAAAAAAATTCCAGGAATGTTCCACCAGACAGGAGGTTTAGTACAGCAGATGTAGCAACAAGTAAGTGTTTGTGAACTGGGTGCAGTAATTGGAATCACTATTGTGTTACATCAATCAGGATCAGGATAGATAAAACAGACATTTATTTGCTTAAGATTATTACTTTAAGGAATGCGAAATACGCTTACCATCTTCTCCAGAGTCAGACAGAAGATAGATACCAATTTCTGAAGTGTTCCTTTATGTGTATTTTTGGGGGGTCCATGATATGAACAAGGTGTTGGGAACCCCTGCCCCAGGGTAATGAAGCTCTTGGGAACCCCTGCCCCAGGGTAATGCAGCTCTTGGGAACCCCTGCCCCAGGGTAATGCAGCTCTTGGGAACCCCTGCCCCAGGGTAATGCAGCTCTTGGGAACCCCTTCCCCAGGGTAATGCAGCTCTTGGGAACCTCTGCCCCAGGGTAATGCAGCTCTTGGGAACCTCTGCCCCAGGGTAATGCAGCTCTTGGGAACCTCTGCCCCAGGGTAATGCAGCTCTTGGGAACCCCTACCCCAGGGTAATGCAGCTCTTGGGAACCCCTGCCCCAGGGTAATGCAGCTCTTGGGAACCCCTGCCCCAGGGTAATGCAGCTCTTGGGAACCCCTGCCCCAGGGTAATGCAGCTCTTGGGAACCTCTGCCCCAGGGTAATGCAGCTCTTGGGAACCCCTGCCCCAGGGTAATGCAGCTCTTGGTAACACCTGCCCCAGGGTAATGCAGCTCTTGGCATAGGTTCAGTCAGGTGGACTTTTCCCATCATACACACATATCTTCCTGTCACCTAGTAACTCATGTAGAAATCCCCCAATGAATATGCGCTGTCAAATCTCTTGGGCTTTCAGTCAACCAGTGATCTTGCTTGAATAATATATTTAAACCTGCTGTCTTGATGCTTCCTTGTTGCCGTTATTTCAGTGTGTGTGTTCTTCAATGCCCCACTGTCACCAATGTGTCTGCGCACAGTATGGCCTCCTGTCTCCAGAACCAGTTACATTCATAATATGGTTTTATCCCTTATAAATGTATTATTCTCTACAATGGGGTAAACGTCTATTCTATTTAGATGCAACTAGTCTTCTGGATAGCTTTCTACATGTGTGTTTCTCCTGATTGAAATAAGATCCATACCAGCTCCACACAGAAGGAGCAGTAGTTGACGGGTTCATTCAGGAGGTAGATGTTCATGAGAGGCTTAGCTTTATCACAGGCGTCACAGGGGCCGAAGGTAATGGCCAAGAATGTCTGGTCACACATGGCTGCAGCTGGTCACCAATACCACCTGTGGAACACACACACAACACACGCATGCACACACACACACACACACACACACACACACACACACACACACACACACACACACACAACACACGCATGCACACACACACACACACACACACACACACACACACACACACACACACACACAACACACGCATGCACACACACACACACACACACACACACACACACACACACACACACACACACACACACACACACACACACACACACACAATAGGGTCATACAGTATAGTCCAGTGTCCAGCATGGGGGCCATTATGAACCTAAATCATATGGAAAAGGTTTTCTTGTCGTGGTCAATGGTGAGAAAAGTACACAGTTCCTTTACTTAAGTAAAAGTAGAAATACCCAGATAAAATAGTACTCTGGTGAAAGTACTCCAAAATGGAAGTATTCTATGTAGTATCCATGTGTGTGTGTGTGTGTGTGTGTGTGTGTGTGTGTGTGTGTGTGTGTGTGTGTGTGTGTGTGTGTGTGTCAAGCTGTATTGAGGATAATGATTAATCTTCCTCCAGGCTGATCCTGCTCACAGCTCCAGAGCAAAGTAGGGGACACAACTATTCTGGGAGCAGTGCACACAACATACAGTACACACACAAACACACAGGATACAACCATTTTACAGAAGGTTTCACACAATCAAAGCATATCGTACACTAGTCACTTTCAAAACCTGTCCTAATTACTAATACACAGGATATGGTTTAAGTCCTTTAAGTTTAATGTCCCTTGCTTGTACCATAAACTAGGTTGAGGTTACATAGAAACCTTGCTTGGGTAGAGTCGGCTACCTTGATGTATAGGCCTATTAGTCTCAACAGTCTGTTTTGAAGAAGCTCTGATATTTATATCACTTTCTTTAACATACAAAGTGTATATAGATACACTGTAGAAAAGCACATTGAATGAAAGGCTAAGTTGAAGAGCATTATAGGCCTCATGAGCCATTCTATAAAAACAATGCAACATGTATAAGCATAGGCAAACATATTATGTGGGGATATACAGATTATTCTGAATATAGCCTACACTCACACATTCTTGCCATTACAGAGCTCATCTGAACACACATGGTTCAATATAAATGTGCTATTGCCAGAACATTTTAATACAAGAGGAGGAGGATAAAACCTTACCTTCCAAAGAGAAATTTCTTCCGTAGGTATTTGTCCCGGGAGGACTGAGTTGAGGTAAAGTGAAGAGGATCGGAGTGAAGCCGAGGGAATGATAAGCTCCTTTAGTTGTGATACTGCTGTGGTATTAGCTTCAGTCCAAGGAAGTGATGTAATAGATTACAGATGACTAGTTACACCTGCTTCAAAGTAACAATAAAAGAGTTGTGTCAAAGTCAAAGTTATGTTTATTGTCATTTTTCCATTGACATGGAAGCACGATATATAGCACTCAGGTCTCGGTTATAGCCATTTAATACTAGATATATACTCAAATAAATAAATACTGATCCCCATGCCAGACATACAAACTGATTAAATAAAAATCCAGTAAAAATGTATCATTCAATAAAAACAGTGAATTGATTCAATAGCAAACTAACCCATTTCAATAAAAACCTAGTCAAATTCAGTAAAAACTGATTTAATTCAATAAGACTAATATGATGCTACGGTGCAGTGTGCAGAGGCATGGCAGTGATGAGCTGCGATGAACTGTTCAGTAGTCTCACAGCATCCGGGAAGAAGCTATTCTTCAACCTGGTGGTTCTTGCCCGAATGCTGCGCACTGTGCGCAGCCTCCTGCCTGCAGGGAGGGGGGTAAACAGTCTGTGGGCAGGGTGGGTGGGGTCACGCATGATGCGGATTGCTGTGTCCGTGCATCGGTTGTTGTAGGTATCAGATATGTCTGGTAAGCTGCATCCGATGGTCCTCTGTGCAGACCTTACAACCCTCTGTAGTGCCTGCTTCTCTGCCGCTGTGCAGCTGCCGTACCATGCTGTGATGCAAGAGGTCAGTACACTCGATCTCCACCACACATCTATAGAAGGATCTGAGGATGTCGGTGTCAATGTTGGGATTACTCAAATTTAGTAACATAACTATTATCTACTACTTACTTGAGATTTCAAAAGCTGTGGAATATGATAATGTACTCCAAACAGCAGGCCCCCAAGTTGAAGTGTTTTCCACCATCCAACCAACCATAATAAACCATATAAACTGTGCAATAACATAACAAATGCATTTTTCCGACGAGTTCTCATTTACTTTTCCAAAAGTAACAGTAATTGTTACTAGTAATGTAACAGGTAATCTGATTAGTGTGTAATCCCATTACTGCCCAGCCCTCACCTGTAAAAGCCTAAGGGCTCACACAGGCAATGCAACAGCAACCTGCCACAGTACAGGTGGCCTAACAGACCAGTGACCTCAATATTTACACAAAGACAAAGGTTTCTATAATAGAATACCAGGTGGGCATAGACTCTAACTGACTCTAAAAAGAGTTGGAGCCAATTACCAGATTCAATTAAGTAATTGGCCAATCTTCTTTGTTGCTGCGAGACACAGCTGTAGGGTAGATGGGACCTTTTCCTCAACAGCGTGAGCAAGATAATTCAGCCACTTTCAGGTGATACAGGTGATCTTAGCCATCGCCGACTGAAAATAATCAAATTAAATAGGATGAGACACAGCAGAAAAACAACCTCCCAAACTTGACTGTGCTTATTTATTTTATTTGACAGATTTGACTATTTCAACTTATTCCAAGTTTCCTTAATGGTGAAACACATTCACTAAGCACAGCTACCAGAACTACAAACAGTCCAAACAGAGAGAGAGAGAGAGAGAGAGAGAGAGAGAGAGAGAGAGAGAGAGAGAGAGAGAGAGAGAGAGAGAGAGAGAGAGAGAGAGAGAGAGAGAGAGAGAGAGAGAGAGAGAGAGAGAGAGAGAGAGAGAGAGAGAGAGAGAGAGAGAGAGAGAGAGGGGGGGCCCGGCTCCAGTGTGTCCTGAAGGGGTACCAGCACGGCTAGGTAGGAAACAGTTCAGCACAACGTGATGGTTTGCTAGTGTCGATAAGATGGCGATACTATAATGTCTATTTCATATCATACAACAAGAGGATGGTAAGTTAGTGGTGATTTCATATCATACATCCACCTCTCTTAAAAGTAATACAAATTTAAAAAGAGAACAGGGAATGGCATTTATTCTCCTCTACGAGGGCACCAGGAGGAGGCTGGGGAGAGGAGAGGCTCCAGCTACACTCAACTATATAAGGTGATGAGGAGCAAGTGTGGTCATCTCTCTGAAACTAGGCCAGCCAGTCCATGAGGAATAAAATCAGGTTCACATGGGATGGATAGATAGACAGTCTCTATACAGAAGGCTGGTGTGCTGGAGTGGATAGGCTTGTTCTTAACTGAGGCTCCAGTTTGAATGATAATATCAATGAAGGAAGACGGTGAAACAGAGCAGGCTGCTACTGTACGTACATAGGGTCCAGGGAATGTGGCAGAGGGGAAGTTTAGCATCGGGACTCGTGTTGGTAAAAGAACATAACTGAAATTATTGTATATAAACTGTATTTATTTATTTCAAGGTAGAACATATTCAGTATCATTTATTTGACTTCCTCTGCAATATTTAAAAAGTGCATTTAGACAGACAGCTAAACAATGTATCCCATATTTGACATCTACTGTAAAAGGAGACATACATAAATGACAAAAGAAATAAAAATTAAAACCACGTTACAGTGGCTCTGACAAAAATACTGCATGGACAGAAAAATAACATCACAAGATGAAGTTGATCTAAAAGTCATTCAGATAAGGCCGTGTCCAAAACATGTGCAGCTAAAAATAATCATATGGTTCATTGACAGGTTTGTAATTTTTAAGTTTTTGTAAGTTTGTGTTTAAATCCTTCAATATTGTCTCCCTTTCCATAATCCAGTCGATCGAATATGTACACTTAAAACATACATTGAATACTTTGAACCATGTGATAATCCTTACCATGTAAGGTAACACTTTATAATAACACTCAGTTATAAGACCTTTATAAGGTATTTGTAGATAATGAACTAATCATGAACAAACCATTTATATACATTCGTAAATTATTATTAAATCATTTATAACTATTTGTATAACATTTACAAATTAGTTCTACATTATTTATAACTCATTGTCAACATTGTTTGTACTTGATTTGTTCATCATTAAATAATGTTGTTTAATGTGTAGTAACACATTTGTTTATGCTTTGAAAATGGATATGAAAAAACAACTATATTGTTCAATTGTTAAATTAAAAGAGAGCCTCAAACCATTATTCAGCTCAGCGATACATTGGCTAAAGCAATATACATTCAGCTTAAAGGGAAAGCAACACCACTAAATAACATATCTAATGTAGAACCTTGAATAAATGTACAAGTGTTGCCTTTTGGAAATGGCAAATGAAAGCCATCTCCTATCATTGCGCATGGTTGGCATTTCCAACCCATAGTACTGACATAGCCATGTTCCCCCTAATGCTCTACCAAATAGGATGGATGTTGTTTGGTGGTGTTTCCCTTCCTTCAGAAAGACTTTCTTAATACTGAAATAGATCATTTCAAGTTGATACATAGTGACACATATCCAAAGCTCTGTGTAGAGACGTGACTCAAGAGGATGGGCAACGTAATAAATAAAAATACCCTAGTGTGATATATATAATATGTATAAAGTAGTATGGTACAGATGGTGGGTCATGTCTTGGCACTCAACTGTGTTCAGACAGGGAGATGATGAGAACAAAAAATAATACAAATAAAGATCCAAGCGAAATGGACAGAGAGAGAGAAAGCTTTAAGTGTACCAGCACATTCTTACTGGAGTACTAACCGACACTACAAGTACAACTACCAAATGTTTAACTCAGAGCTTGGGGTGGGGTGGGTAGGGGGTTTTGTGTGTGTAGCTACAGTATGAGTGTGTATGTGGGTGATTATTTGATTTTGGGCAATTTCATGTCCTTGGCATTTATTTTAAAGGAAAAAAAATATTTCCAGTTTTTTTTCATCTAGTATAATTAATTACTTACCTAGACTTAATTATTTAATTTGAATAATTCCTCCACCTGAAAAAATTACTATAAAGCTTAGATAGATCATTTAAGATTTTATGAAATTCTATTTTTAGATTTTTATTTTATTTTATTGATCTTTTCCCCCCTCCTTTTTCCTCCGATTTTCTCCCATCCCAATGTTAGTCGTTATGCCAATTCCCAATCCCCTTCCTGGTCGCTGCGCACTTACCCCCCACAGTCGGTCTGGGAGAGTGGAGGCTATCACGTGCTTCCTCCGACACACGTCTAGCCAATCAACCGCTTCTTTTCACCTGGCAGCGCGGACTCTCACTGAGAGGGTGTAACGTGTGGAAGGATCACACTACCCCCCTTAGATCCTATCCGCGCTGAGCAGGCGGATAGGACCCGGACCCACCCCGCCAGCTTTCCCACCCTCTAATACAGCCAATTGTATTAGTGTGAACGGCCAGCCAAGCTGGTGACAACACCGGAGCTGTGAGCTGGATTCGAACAGGCGAATCCAGCGTCTCCGGTGTTGGTGACGAACGCAATCTCCGCTACGCCACCTGACCGCTTTTAGATTTTTTTTAAAATGAAAATGAATGTGCCCAAAATAAAATAAACACCCATGTGTAATGCAGGACCTCTTTAGGGGGTCTTTAATCGGCATGCAACGAACTGGACATGCAATTGGAGCGGCACACACACACACGGGATACACACACACACACGCATTGTCTTTTTCTCAGTCGCCGATGCGATAGAGTCTCTGCGCCTAACCCATCCCGTCGTCCTTCCCCCCATGGGCAGCCGGGAGCAGAAAGGAGTCAACGTGAGCCTCGCCCCGGGGACCAATCCAAGTGCTCCTGTCCGTCTTCGTCAAGGACGCCACAGCGTTAGTGATCTGTTGTTGTGCATGTTTTTCCATTGGGTTTATCTTATCAGGGGGAAAACCCTTGCAAACACGGGGAGAACATGCAAACTCCACACAGAAAGGCCTGGGAGATACCCCAACTGGGTACCTGGCTGGCATCATGGAAACCTCCAGGGCCCTCATTCATCAATAGTGTGCGTAGAACATTTCTATTTCCACACGTAAGCACGGAATGTAGAACTAGTGTACGCACAGGGAAGTCGGGATTCATCACACACTGCGTACGCAGGCTCTATGCTCCTCCGTGTTGATGAATACCACTTTGTTCTACCGTCAATGCTCGTGCATGATTATCCATATATGGTCATGGAAGTGAGGAAACACCCCCCATGGGATGTGAAATAATGGACTGACCCGAGCGGAACCCTGAGAAACTCCACAGAGAATTCACTGCTGTCGAACCAAGAAGACACTATCGCGTATCATGGGATAAATAAAAGGCGGATTTGTAAACGGTGATGTCAGATATCAACGGCTCCCTAAGACCATTGCTGCAATTCTGCCTGGACAGCTCAAAATACTAATAAAGACCGTTCGTTGACCACTGTTTGGCGTTGGTTGTGTGTCATTATAACCGTGCTGTAATATGAATGCCTTTATTAGTTGTGTTCGATTGGCTATATGATTTTTAGAGGCATCTATTTTGTTGTCGGCTAATAAAGACTGCGCTGGAATATGACTGCCTTTTCCCGTGTTGTTTGATTAATACCGGGATTAAAGTTCTCCTCAATTCTATTCCAAATCGCGATGGATCTCCCGTCAATTTTCTACCTGCTGCATATGATTTCTAGAGGCATACTACAATCTATTTTGATGTCAGTATTGGGTAGCCTATATAAACAATATAATACGAGAGCATATACAAGAACAATGAATCTCACTGCATGTATGATGTAGCCAGCTGCCTTTCAATACATGAACTTGAATTCCATCATGTTTGTGTGCGGGACTCACAAGGCTGTTGTCACAATGGGTGGTACCGGTGTACAGTAATAATAACAGTCCACACAATATCACGATCCATGCCATAGCCTATGTTCTATTAGGACATGATCTGTGACGACAAATGTTCTAGAATGTTTGATTAAGATATCATACTCTGACAGCATGCCTATGAGCAACAAAAACGCGAACTTGAATCCCATCATATAGTCTGTCCACTATCTGCATGGTGTCATTGCAATGCGTTTTCTATTCTTTCTTATACAGTAAAAAGGGGGAAGAACACTATATTCATATGACTTATTCTGCTTACAGCTTCGAAATTCCACTTGTTTCGTTTAACGTAAAGCCTTTTAAATATAATCAAAACGTTCCCGTGTTTCGGCGGTCTGTGCGCAAAATAATAACGAGTTGAGCTTTATGATTTATGATGAATTGAAAATGGGGGACCCTGATGTAAACAAGACGAAAGTTGGTCTGCATCCCCAATTAACAATTGTATGTACTGAGCTGTACTGTACTGTACCCATTCTGCAATCTGTTAATAAACTTTTCAATCAATCAATCAATCAAGCTACGCGGAGCGCAGTCAGTCAGTAGCCTACACCCCGTATATTCCGATAACGCTATATAAACCATGCTGCATTCATTCTGAGGGAAAGATCTATTATTCCAAATGCTATTTATAGGGTTTTGACCATAATTACACTACTGTTGCTATTTTACAATGAACTATAATGAACTACGGTTCGTACAGAACATGCCAGTGTTATTATGCACAGAAGCTCATTTCCTTGTTGTAATAATCTATTCTACCACTGGGCGCTAGGTACGCCAGGTCTGAACTGTGCGTAGATGTAAGCACGAAGTCAAGTTCAAGTTGAAATTGATGAATCCCACTCTTTGCTTAGAAATGATCGTACGCACAGGGTAAGCACAGATCTGTGCGTAGAACACGTTGATGAATGAGGGCCCTGGTCCCCAAGCGGGAATCGAACCCTGGACCTTCTTGCTGTGAGGCGACAGTGTTAACCAGTTAGCCTGTGTGTGTGTCTGTGTGCGTGTGTGTGGCTCTACATTTACATTTAGCTGACGCTTTTATCCAAAGCGACTTACAAGTTCTGTATGACAAGTCATCAGGAAGGGCACAACTCTATCAGCTGAGTAACAATGTTCAAGTGTTGAGTGCTACAGTGTAGGTTAGTTTATTAGGACAAGTGCATGACAGTTAGATTTTATTACATTTTTTCATTTCAGATAATGGTTGAAACATGGACTCTAAACACGGACAAGGAAGGTGAGGTTGAGGGATCCGGGGATCTGGATGGTCTCCAGGACCAGTGAGGATGGGTTGAACGGGAACGTGATGGGGTATATCATCTTTGTGTCCATTAACAGGTGTGGGGTGTCTCACAGCTGTTTCGCAAACAAGTCTGATGGAGAGAGAGAGAGTGTGTGTGAGAGAGAGATGGTTTATTATACAGTGACATAATTTCCCCTAATATGCTACCCAATATCAACTTTGATATTGAAAAATCAGCCCCTGAATGCAGATACAGTAACACTGACATCATAGATCACATGAGATAGATAGATAGAATAGTTTATTGATTTAGAATGGAAATCACATATACATTTGATCACAATATGAACAGGTATACATTTATCCATTTACCAATAGGATTAAAATAAACACAATAAAGCCATAGGCTTGTTTCCATTGTCCTTCATCATTGGTGTCAGTGGATTTATGTACTGGTGTGTGGACGTGGGTGTTTGTAGTGTCTGTATGTCAGGATGTGTGGTATAAAAAAAAGAAATACATACAATGATATTCCATTTTATAGACAATAAAAGAATAAAAAGGAATAACACATTAGAAACCCTTTGGTCACTACTCCCAGCTTCTGCTACTTATGATCCACTCTGTATAACTGATTTAAAAGTGGAGAAGGGGTTTATGGGCTTCAACTCCATTGGTAGGCTATTCCATAGTACTGCTGCTGAATACAGGAATGAGTTTTGGCCTATTTTTCTATTACATCTCACTGGGACGATGTCTGTTGTACTACCCCTGGTGGCCTGTCCGTGTACATCCCTTACCATGTTAAAATATCCACTAAGATATTGAGGGACAGTATTCCCGAGTATCCTGTGTGTCATGTTGAGTTTTAATTGAGAGACCCTCTCCTCAACCCTGAGCCACTTGAGGCTGTTAAAATGTGTCTGTGTAAGGCGAGTCCTGGGATGGAGTTTTAAAATCATTCTCACTCATTTGTTCTGAGCTGTCTGTAGCCTACCTTTCAGTGCTACTGTGATGCCAGTGTACCAGGAAGAGCACGCATAGTCATAATGACATTGGATCAGTGCCCCTCCAGGACTTCTAATGCTGACCTGTTAATATAGGTGGACACTCTACAGAGACATTTTATTCTCCGATTGATCTTTGTGACCACCTTTTGTGCCATGCTCACCCCTGATAAGGTGTTGTCCAAAACACATCCTAAGTATGTGACTTCCTCCTTTGCTGTTACCTCGATATCTCCTACCACTACTTTGAACCCAGGAGACCTCTTAAGTCGTATGGCCGAGCCAAAAAGGATAGCTTCGCTTTTACCCAGGTGGAGGGATAACCTGTTTTCGACCAGCCAATGACTGATCTTGACAAGCTCTAGACTGAGTGACCTCTCTACTTCTCTTTTGTCCTGATGGGAGACCATGAGTGCAGCATCGTCCGCAAATAAACAGTTTTGAGTATCATATCTTTTTTTTATTATCTTTTTCCCCCTTCTTTTTCCGTTTTTCTCCCCTCCCAATGTTAGTCGTTATGCCAATTCCTGTTCAAATCAGAACAGCTTAGTTGAGTGAGGGAGGATCTCGTGAACTCGAGACTAGACTGATGAGTAAATATGGTAATTAGAGACACAGACCCATTGATACTAACCTGTATTACTATAAAACATGCTAAACACAGAAAAAAGCCATTTATAATGCATGTCCCCTTTAAGGCGCTAGTGTGGTGTGCTCAGAAGGGCTAAGTCCTAGGTAAGTGTGTATTGTGCGTGTGAACGTTGACGCAAGGCACACTTCATTGTTTTCGTGGTCAATTTAATGTGGCACCGGCGGATCTCACGTGAATCGGTAGTACCGACGCGATTCGGTCTGTAACCTCAAAAGTACCTGATTCGGTACCCATCCCTACTATACTAATGGTGCCCACGGTCTCTGCCTAAGTACCTTTGAGCAAGGCACTAAACCCCTAAAAATGCTCCAGGGGCTCTGCACTGCAGGACACACTGCACTCCATCCTCTTTGATGAAATGTGACCGGGTCCAACAGTTTGTGGCTCATGTCTCCCTTTGTCATTTTTCTGATTTATATGTGGGGGACTGTGTGTATGTGTAACTAGGAGGATATGCAAAAAGACAAATATAAATTGCCATTGTATTGTACATCGACAATTAAATAAACGTCTTCTTCAAAGCAACAAAAAGACATAAAACATAAGCAAAATAAATAACAATAAAAGACAGGGAGATGACTACAGGCCGTAGACCTTCGTAAATAGGTGGGTTTTCAGAGCAGTCTTAACACTTTCGCGGCCAACCACGTATATATATACGTTATTGGGCGCCAACGGTTAACGGATCGTTTTCCCTTTTTTCCGATTTTAATTACATTTTAATATTCAATGTACGTTGCCGTTAAAGGCATACTGGGACTCCGAAGGTGCAGTACCAGCCAGATCCTGCTAGTAGGCAGTATCGAGAGTGCAGTAAACCCTGTTCCAGACCGGGTGCTACGTTTAAACCACTCCGGGCGCACTTTTCTAGTAATGGGAAACCTAGGGCTTAACTCGATGGCATTTAATCGTTTTCAGGACCCCCGATCCATAGGTTGTGGTGGGTTATGTCGTGGACCAGATGGGCATAGGATGCACCAGATGGCGATCAAATAATTGGAATATTCTTTTTGGAATACCACCGACCACAGGTAAGGACAATCTGACGTAAATTTCAGCTTGATCGTGCATGGTTTTCATACCCATCCCCCTGATCGCCGTGTGTTGTGGTAATAACGAATGCAGTTATTGGCAATAAATTTATCAGAAACTATCCCCCCCCCCCCCTTTCATGCATTCATGATGAAACATAATACCCATCATATGCATTTGATAAATAGTAGCGTGTCCAGGGACGAAACGACAATGGTTTTAGTAGAATTCACTTTGCGCCCTATAGCCAGCCTCCCAGGAATTAGCCCGGATCGTTCCGAAATTATACTCATTATTCACCACGGGATAACGCGTGAACGTATTCATGAAATCTTTTTTCTTTTTTGCATCTTGAACGGAAGATAGTTACTGTCAAATGACCATGGTATTGTATCTATAGCTATAATATAAAATATAGATTTAGTACTACAAATAAGGTGACGCACAGTGAAACTATGTAATGAAAACCTGGCCGTGCTAGAACAGGATGGGGAAATCGAAGGCCCTGAATGTGTTAAAGGAGTGGATCTCAGCCGGGAGAGAGTTCCAGAGGGTGGGGGCCGCCACGCTAAAGGCTCTGTCCCTAAAAGTTCATAGGAGGGTGTTGGGGATGGAGAGCAGATCCGTGTCTGAGGATTGCAGCCTCCGGGAGGGGGTGTACGGGTTAGAGGAGGTCAGATAGATATTGGGGGGCAAGGGATTTGTATATAAGGGATTTGTATGTAAGGACAAGGATCTTATATGAGATACAGGTCTTGACCAGAAGCCAGTGGAGGTGGATGAGGGTGGGCTTTGTGCTCTTCAGAATGTGTTACCCCCTCTCCAACCTGCCACAGCATCCTGTCCCTCCCAAGATCCATCCCAAGGTTAGCCTGCTGTCAATCCCCCCACCCCCAATTACTCCCTGCAACGCTCACATGACAAGCCTACCTTCCTTACTCTTCCCCCAGAAAAACCTCCCATGGAATGGTTCCCTTTTCCATGTTGGAATCCCCCCACCCCACCAGTGACAAATACATAAATGAATAAATAAAAACAAAGAATTGGAAATAAATAACAATGAACAAAACAACATCATAAGAAATAATAATACAATTTACACACATTTTAATTAAATAAATAAATAGAAAAGGTTCCTTATGAAGTTATAATGTCATAGACATTGCGTGCCCTCTTGGCTGTTTGTACAACAGCTTGCAGAACCTTAACCCAAGTCAACAGGTCTGAGAAATCAAGATCCTCTACTACCCCCTCAGGAGAGTCTGCTAGACCAGCAGAGAACCTTCTACCAGTACCAGGAAAAAAGATGAAGACCAGAACTAGAAGAGAATAGAAAAAAAAAGATAATAGTGTGACAGCACTGAGAGATAAGCCCTGGACACATTACTGCACTCAGAGATAAGCCCTGGACACATTACTGCACTGAGAGATAAGCCCTGGACACATTATTGCACTGAGAGATAAGCCCTGGACACATTACTGCACTGAGAGATAAGCCCTGGTCAGGCAAGCGCTACCAGAGTCTAGTGGCCAGTACAGAGACTCAGAAGGAGCTTCTATCCCCAGGTCATCAGGATGCTCAATGACTATGTAACAACAACCCATCATCTACAGTACACTCATTGCACACACATCCACATTGTGAGATCAGACTTGTTTTTCATACGTGTATATAATATCTGTAGATGACAGCAGACATCTACTCTGATGGATCTATAGATCTTAAAAGAGGAGACAGCCAGTGTGTGTTTCCACGTTAGACGGTGATAGAGCCACAGAGCAGGGTGTGTGAGTGATGGAGCCAAGGTCATCGCCCGAGGTGTTAACATCAACAGAGATAGCAGGCCGCTGGTAGGACGTGTCAACACTGTTGCTATAGTAACAGTTAAGAGAGAGAGAGCCGTTGCTAGGGAAATACACTCCATAGCTGGGAGTTCTTCCGGATTGAGTCAGACTAGGAAACGAAGCCGACACGTAGGGACGTTGAGAGAGAGAGAGACAGCAGAGATCCCTTTCACCCTCGCCACCGGAGGGTGGGGGAGGGGAAATGCCACGAGATCGCTAGCCTCGGCTAACAGGAAAGGTTTTTGGCTAACCACTAGGCCTCAACCATATACCAATATCGAACAGATATCAGGAGAGAATGGTAGAATTAAGGAATTCAATAGCAAAGACCTTTCAGAACTGTTTTCCACCGTGAGGCTATGTTTATGGAAATAAACATCAACATCAAGGAAAGGTATCATGTTTCAAGTATGTCATTTTCTTCTGAGTCGGATGCATTACCGGGGAGAGAGTTGGGTGCCAGCCAGTATGAGGAGTAAGGTATAAACAACACAACACAGACATCACGGGAAACAGAGAGATTACTGGCTGAGGACCCGATTATCCAACAACATGCACACACTCACTTTTAAACAAACACTCACCTTAACACTACATTATATTTATCTATTATTAAAGAGATTTGCCCTACATTCATACCTCATTTGCACCTTACCTTAAAGTTTTGTACCTCATTTTCTGCATTGTACCTCACTGTTTACTAATTTTTACATTGTATTGTATATACCTCTTTACTTACTTTTTTAACTGTATGAAGCACACTCTCAGGGGCTCATACAGAACCAAGCATTTCACATTTCATGTATTTTATTGCGATAATTAACTAACTTCAATCCAGTAAATAGTTCTAAACAAAGGCAGTAGTTTGGTGACAGTATTTCAAGTGTGGGGTGCCATTTTTATTTATCCTTTATTTACCAGGCAAGGAATTAAGAACACATTCTTATATACAAAAAGCAGCCTGATCAAAAAGCAAAGGCCTTTTGAGGAAGGGGGGGGGGGGGGGGGGGGCTGTAACAAAAACAAGGTTATGTACATGCATACAAGTAAATAAAAAATTAATTACAGTAGCAATAGTATACAAGGACAACAAAATATTATCGAGAGAAAAGGAAAGAGAGGGGAAAAGAGAAAGGGAGAGAGGGAGAGTGAGAACCAGAGGGAAAGAGAGAGAAGAAAGGGGGAGGAGAGAAGAGTCTGAGGGCTAATATGCATGCGATTGGGAGGCAGTCAGCAGGTGCAACAGTCGGTTATGATTTGTTGCAGATTTAGTTTAAAAGCAGTGAGCGATAAACAGAAGGCTGCCGGTCCGTGTCCTGCAACTGAAAACATAAACACTAAACAGTACGCCACATGCCGCCAAAAGGCTCAACCCGCCGCAAGGCTGTACAAAGCTTTTATAAAAAGGCCAAAGACTGACGCTGTTAGTGCAGCAGCTAGCAGCGCTACGGTCACTGAAGTTGACACTGCTAGTGCTAGTACTAGTGAAGTGTCTTTCTTAGCTTCATTTATCTCTATCTGTGATCGTATAGTTTTCTATTTCACCCTTCTCTCTGCATTGGTTTAGGTATTTTCAGATGTTCGGTTCAAGTGAGGGGAGACGGACAACGTGGTCAAAATCAACGGGCGGCGGTGTTTATTAATAAAACCACAGCTTTAGGAATCAACAAGTACATCGTCTCTTTGGTTAAATCTAATTGTCTCTTTCATTCAATCTAATCGTCTCTTTCATGTGGCTGTTGTTTCATGTGGCAGTTTTCTTCTTCCGGTGCGGTTCTCTCGTTGTTGTCTTGGTTTCCAGGCCAACACGCGTTCTCTCTAGTGGTCCGTGGTCTGGTTGCCACGGCAACCTTTCTTTCGGATCCTGGGAGGTTTGGGAGCGCTTGGTTCTTTCATCTACCCTCGGTGGAGTCTGGATCCCCTGCTGCGAGGCGATTTCATCCGTCATCGGGTCTCAGTCCCTCTGTGTCACGGCTTGGCTCTGCAGTAGCTGGCTTGGCGAGTCTCAGGCTCGGTTCTCGAGTTCTGTGTGGCTCTCCAGGTCCTTCTCCGTCTCCTCTGAGTGTCTTGCTGGTCTGTGTCAGCGCTTCCCCAGGTCCCTTCTGGTCTCCTCCTCCCGTCACCGGGTGTGTGTCTGTGCTTCCCCAGGTCCCTTCTGGGTGTGAGTCGTGTCTCTTTCTGTCGCCATCAGCCCTTTTTATCAGAGCAAGAGAGAGAGAGAGAGAGGGGGAGGGGGAGACAGAGAGCGAGAGGGAGGGGGAGACCCTGCCTGCCTATTCACGTCCATGATCTGCCTTATTTTTGTCACATTCCAGCAGAAACATGTCTGCTGGTGTCCTGTGACCACATGTTTCGCTGACACAACCTCCTGGGTCTTGTGACAACAGCTTCACAGTTTAAATCTGCTGACACTTTAATCATTACTTAATGAGAGGGTAGTTTTTCACTGAGTAATACATCCTTATGCTGGTGACAAAATGTTTACATAGTGTAGATAAGACACAGACTACTTTCAGACAGTGCCCAGACAACAAACCCTATATATCCGTCCTTTAATAGAACACCTTATTTACTGATTAAATAATGTGACCAATATTTGTATAGTTTTACCTTCTAGTATTTAAGAGTTTCTATTCTTTATTGTGACTAAGTTATTCTAATTGTTCTAAGAGTTATGCCTACATGTAACTTTATTAGTTTTCTCTATATCCTTGATGCATTTTGAACACTTGGCCTCACTTGAGTGCTGCTGACTCATCTATCTGAGAGGCTCTTTTTACAGTCCGATTCACTCTGTCCCCTGACCACTCTGCCATGTCGTAACTTGAAAGTCCTTACTTAGGGTAGGGGTCAGTTTTATTGTCTTAAGGTCAGCCATCTGTTTCTGGGGAGTCAACCTGCCTCAAGCCTAGGGTCTCAGAAATAACTTCACATGGTGTACTCTAAATAGCCCTTCTCTCAATCAGCATTTTGTCTTTCTAATCATTACCTTGTACATTTCACTTGCATTTATTCATGTTTTCATTTAGAAATATACGACAATCCACCCTTAGGGGGTTTAATAACCCACTATACAACATTAATTTTCTAAATTAAACATTTAAAAATCATAACCATAATTTTTGCTAATATTTTTCAAAATTTCAAAAAAAATCCAAATTTGACCCAAATCGAACTACAAAACCCTTTTCCATCTGTACAGTTACAAAATCCTCATTTCACCTACCTTTTCCTCCTTTCACAGTTATACACATTTATCAGTTATTATTATGACATCCAGTCTAAGAAAGCTGTTCCTGTTTTTACAAGAAACACTCTTTCAATAATCGCTTTGTTGCTTAGACTATTTTTTATCCATGTAATTAGCTTAAATGTCTATTTTGTGTAATGGACTCTGCAAGAAAAGATTAATACATCACACCACTAAAAGATTAACTCTCTAAACATTTGAGGGAAATTCAAACAAGCAAACATAAATTATTTCTTCTCCTTGAAAAGACCACTGAGGCCTCAATTATTCTTCGCTTTCATCCCTGTCAGTTATCCCTGTTTAAACTTCCTAAGGCCTTTACTGCTAACTCGTTTTTGACCGTTTTCTTCTTGTTGTATCTTGTGCTAATCACCGCCTCTTCGTTGTATGCAGGTCTCTGGTACTGCTCCGATTTTCCACAGAAGGAAACGATTTTCCCTCTGTCCTTTTTGCATTTTGGATTATTATTTACAAAACACACAATAGATTGGAAACTTTTATTTTCGCAGATACATCTTTACTGTTCTGCATTTTGACAATACATTTTTCTCCAATTAATTATCTATGTATTTCACAGCTTCCTACGTTAGCATTCAATCAAATCATCTTTGTCTCATTTCTTTTTGTGCTGTACTGTTTTACTAGATTCAATATCTCAAGATCAACACAACTACCTCCACCCTTGACAGTGGAATAACCATTATTTCACTTTCAAATACCTTGTTTCCCGACAGCTCCTCGGTCCGGACAGTCAGCTCTAGACGAGGCCAATCACCAACAGAACCTATGTGCATGGTCAACAAACCACAGTCCCTTTAAACACACATCACACACACTCCGCCAGCTTTCAACAAGCCGGTGCAGAGTCTTCCATAAGTCAATCATCAAATTCACATGTCTGCACTCTACACGAACACTAACTGGCCAATTTGCGACCAAAAACCTACAGAGCCTTCTATAGACAAAGAAATATGTTTCCCCAACACTTATCATAACCCAAAAAGTGACACAACCCTCCAGATTCTACATCTGGAGCCTTAATGAGCGGAAAACAAACCATGAACCAGCTCCCGTCCATTCCCAGTTTCCAGCTCATTATATCAGACCTCCTACCAGTCCCGCTGTGTCACCACCACCTGCTATCCCTGACCGGCGAGAGAACTCCCCCAGCCAGCCAGTTCCTAAAAAAATATAGTCAAACAAAAACAAAGAAAATCGTAAATAAACAAAAATTGTGAGTGCCTACATGCTACACACCCATCAAACAGAACTTAACTATCATCTAGAGGCATAAATACCCCCGCAAAAACTAAGACAGCAAAATTAAAAATCCAAAAAGAAATAAAATAAGTAATGAAATAATAATATGTTGTTGTTCTTTTTTTTTTTTTTTTTTTTTTTTTTTAATTCCTTAATTCAACTTTGACCACCCTTTGATCAAGTATTGTAATCACTACTATAAATAGTCCTTTGTTTCTAACTCCGTCTAATATTATATGTTCCATTGTTCCTGTCTAAAACCATAAATTTTGTTAGTTTAGACTAACCCATGCAATTTTCCCAGTTACTTCATCCCATCAACAGCCCCAACTTACCCTGGTTAGTCTTCCAAACCATTTTAGTAACTTGCACACCTAATCAAACCTTATCTATGTATCCTCATCTCTATCCTTATTCTAATCAGTCTCATTTTCCATTTTAATTTATCAATAACTATTTACTCGAGCACCCAATAGGCTTTGTTTGTGCATTTCCGCTTTGCTCTTAATTAACCTATGACCTATGCAGACACCCCCTCTGAAAATGTCCCAACTCTCCACATTCCCAGCAACCCTGTTTGGACTCTCGCTTCTTACTGGACGTTCGCTGAGTCTGCCACCCTTTGTAACATGACCGAGCGAAATGGCCAACCTCCCCACAATTCCAGCACACAGCCGACGCCGGCCATCCCAGGGGTTCCAGTTTACCACGACTCCCACAGTCTCTCGGCTGGCCTCCCACAGTCCTCGCCAGGTCAACCCCTCTCCCGTCCTCTGGGCGCATGTCCTGTTGCCTGGAGGAGAGAGGGGCATACCTGTCCTTTTCTGCTGCCTCTCCTCGGGCCTTCTCTTGTTGGGAGGGGCCTGGAAACTCACCCCTCCTGCGGTTCTGTTCACCCTGTTGCGGCCCAGTTCCCTGTCCGGGCAACAGAGCACAGGGCATTCTTTGATCACAGCGGCCTAGGTCAGACGCCCGAAGCATGATCTCAACAGCTGTCGCTTCTAGCAGCGCAGCCTTTCTTGCCAGTTCTCGCTCCAATCTCTGAGTCTCGTGTGCGGCTTGACCGATCTCCAGCTGTGTCTTCATCAGATCTCGATGAACTGCCTCGTGTTGTTCGAACGCTGTCACAAACGCTCTCTGTTGTCTATCGTATGCTGCCTCTTCCCCCATCTCAGCACTGGCGGTTTGACGTCCCATCGCTGGGCTCCGCCTCTCATCTTGGCTTTGGTGCTGAGGGCAGGGTAGACATGGGAAACGGGTGGGCTGTAGAAACTGTTCGTGTATTCCATACCTGCTGTCGGTCTCAGTTCCAGCCATCCGGCCAGAGTGGACTTCGTGGGACTGCTGTAACCTCAGTCTCTTTTTCTGCCCCTTGGTTAAACCGCAGTCGCCTGCAATGGACACTCCAGCTTGAATCGGTTCTGGTTGGAGTAACACCGTTGTCACTGGTTCACTCCCCTGTATCGGAACCAAAGTCAACATCTCAAGTCCTTCTGTCGTACTGGTCACATGAGAGAAGTCCATATTCAAATCAATCAGATCATCACTGGTAAAGTCTATCTGGGAAATGTCTGCAGAGGCTCTCGGCCTACTCCCCCCAATGGCCCGATCACTAAGGCCCTTTTCCATATTGTTGTCACTGTTATTCTATTGTTTTTGCATCTAACGCTTCAGACGTTCCTATTAATGTTCCTCTAAGGTGAACTTCCTATGCTACTGTCATTCACTTCACTCTTTCAAACACTCCTGTAACACTGATTGAAAAAACAAGTTCCTCTGTCTTTCACTATTACCACTTACTTGAGTTAAAACACTCACACTGTCAAATTTTTACTGTGCAGACAAGGATTGATAACTGGCTTATCATTCATACTTATACCAAGGCTCATTACAGCCGTTCCCCTAGTTGGTTATGGAAATCGTCCAGAGCTCCTGTCCGGCCGAGCACCTGTACAAAAAGAAAGCAGAAACATCCAGACTTAATACAGTGGCATTTCCCTTATTATTTCCACTCTTCGTTATGCATTGGAAATGTCGGGCAACACTATACTAAAATATTTAGAGAGACACAGTGTGATTTGCTTGAAAAAATAACGATACAGCTTATCTTGTTTTTTGTCCGTTCCTTCAACAGGAACACTGGAGGTTTCCAATCCCCTGTGTGCTCTCTCCACTTGATTTCCTGGGAAATATAATCATTAGACCCATTCCTATCCATTGTCTAATAATCCTTTGCAAACCTGGTCCTTCATCTGATTCTAATCTCTCTTTGCTTGATGAATCTGTTCATCCTAACCTTATTTCTTACTTTTAAATGCCCGATTAGCGTATCGACTAAATGTATTATTCGCTTTTGCTTCACACTCCTCCTACAACCTCAATTTCATTCATACTCCTCATACAACATCCATTTCATTCATCCTTACTCACAACCATACCCCCTCACAACACTTAATAAAAATCAATCAGTGTTGTTACTGCTACCAACCATCAATCAGGGAAAACAATAAACTTTTAGCAACTCATATCACTAAAACCCTGACCGACACATAGTACAGCTGGCCACGTTAATAAATTCACGGACACCCGCACCATGCCACCGCAATATCCTTCAGATCCTTGAATACACAAAGAACCGTCATCCTACAGCCCAAAGCGTTTTCCTCCAGTCGCGAATCCGAACGAAAACACCCCAAGCTTCCCACCAAGGAATATCACAAATCATCCTACCACCACCTGCACCTAGACAGGCCAACGCCCATCCGGTACCTACTTCACATACACAATAACAACGCAGTACAAATAAACCTACAAACCAATAACCCACAACATACGCCGCAATCTAGGGATGGCGAAATACAAGGAGAGACAGAGGGGGGGCGAAGGGAAAAGAAAAAAGGAGGGAGGGATACAGGGATACAGGGACTAAGGGGAGGAAGGGGGGGGGGGGGGGGGCACACAATGCAACATTAACTATTACCAAAACCGTCTACACTCAATCAGCAGAATACCCCGTATTGTCTGGTCCCGTTTACCCACAGGACTTCAAACACTATCACCATCATCTGCTGCCAACTTTAACTTAAATCAACCTTAACTTTAATCAGACTAAAATAGTCCGCATGGAGAGACATAGAGGGAGGGGGGTGAGGGCTCCAAAATAACCATGAATATCCTATTTACCCTTACGCAATAATCTAGCAAGTAACACTATTCTAATATAACCAATATAACCAATTTCAATATAACCAATACTCCATGCCCATGATGAATTGAAAATGGGGGACCCTGATGTAAACAAGACGAAAGCCTTTCTCCGGTCTGCATCCCCTTAACAATTGTGTGTATTGAGCTGTACCGTATTGCACCCATTCTACCATCTGTTAACAAAATTTTTCAATCAATCAATCAATCAGGCAATCTATCCTAAACAAAACTCCCCTTGTGCACCCGCCATCCCACAAAGTTAAGCTGGGAGACAGGGATGGAGCGGAGGGGGGCGGGGGTGGAGGAGGGAGGGAGGGAAGGAGGGAGAGAGGGAGGGAGGGAGGGAGGGAGGGGCAAGGAGGGAGGGAGGGAAGGAGGAAGGGGAGAGTGTGAACGAGGGAGGAAGAGACAGAGGAAAAAAAGGGGGGAGGGGGGGGGTTCACGCCAAATCCCATCAGCGCCATTTCACCTGGCCCATAACAAATACAGATTTATAATCTAACAAGTATTTACATCCATCATCAACAACTGAAAAAACCGAATATAAAGAATTTACAAATCCCCACAAATGGTCGCTACTCAAAACCTATAATAATCACAAACCCTTCTCTACTGCCTACTGCACCTCGTTCCACCTGTAAAGGTGAAACTATAAAAGAGGCAACAGCGCCCTCCACTGGAACGTCTTGTCCATCACCACCATTGCACTACAGCACTCACCACTTCCTGTAGGAGGCGCCCACGCCTCCCCCGCAAGTGCGTCATTACGTAACCCACCCCAAGACGGGAACTCGACGTTCCACCTCAACCATAAAACAACAACTCCCAGAATCCCCTACACCGGAAGTCCCTGTCCACCGCCTCTCTAAGATCCCGCGCCAGCAAAAAGTAGCAACACGCGAGATTCCCCGAGAGTTCAACCATGCTATATTGTTAGCACAGGTAGCTTAGCATCTTAGCTTCGTTAGCTCAGTACCGCTAGCACCAGCTTAGCTTAGCACCCAACATCACTCCTCCTAAACGGCCCCTTCTCCTGTTGATCCGAGCGGCACAACACATCGCGACGTTCACACAACCCCAGCTATACCCCGTAACACAACTTTAATCCTATTTAGCCCCCGTTCACAGAACATATATTATTATCCTTATTCTAGCACGCTCGCCCGCTTGGCCCCGCCTGACCGAAATACACAGTATATTAAACGCACCCCCAGCTCCGACGCTCCCAATGACGTCATCAGCTCTAAAATCCCCGTTTTCTTTGATCTTTACTACATTACTTTTAGACTTCCACAGCCCCGATTTGAAAAATTTCAACGAACATTACACATCTCCTAGGTACCATCACACATGCCATTCATTCAATTCACTCGAAAACGCAACACAGCGTCCACACGTTAGTCGCGTCGTGCTCAGCTAATGCTGGCAGGACAGGGGTGTGGTTTCTCCCCGCTGCAGCCTTGGCCACCTGGTTCATAATAATACAAAAAATACCTTGACATTCACTCAGAGCCCCTAACATTCATCCATTCAAACACATATACTAAGCAAAACAATGTCTCATTCATAAGCATACCATCCATTAGCGCATTTGCTCGCTTTTTTCACACAATATCCTCCTATTTTCTAATCCCCTGTGCAGTATCTACTTCCAAAGTGCTTCATATATCTACTGAGTCCGCGTTGCTATACCCCTGAGAAACCCACTCCATTCATGTATTGTAGCCCGTGAAGAGTTTCAGCATTCCTCCACGCGGCTGATGTTTCTTCAGATATCGACCTTAGCCAATCTGAGCCTAAATGACGTCGGACTAGAAGTGGTAATTCGCTTATGGAACGTCTTCCAAAGTCCATTACTCCGTCGCACCGATTCTAAGTGTGGTTTCTACAGCATTCTAGCCCGAACCCTAACTTCTTCTCATCTCCCTGTTCTCTGTTTCTCTTCGCGGAACCAGGCTACCCCCGTACTTCACCACGGTACTCTTATTCTACTCTTTTAAGATCTGACTACTCCTCTTTACCCTCTAATGAACCACTACGTCACGCACAGTCCCACTTCCCGCTATCTGTGACTAATCTCCGTTCTACTGCTCCTACGCCGGTCCCCTCAAATATTTTACCTAATCCCTAGCCTATCCCCTAAGCTGATATAACTAAATACAGACATCTATTTCCTCTCCTCACTTGGCCTTGTACCAACTATAGGCATCCTAACTGAACATCCCCAACCCCTACGCTTCCTAAGTGCCGCCGGTGTGTGGCTGAGACCAGAGCCAGGTTGTGAACCCTGGACTCCGGTACTCCTCCAACACCAACATAACCTGATCCATCTCATTTCTACCTAATACAATAGCAACCCCAAAATGCGAGACTGCTTCGACCATTTACCAATCTTAAACACATTAGTACTACTTACCTATTCCCACTGGCCTTGGCTGAAGTGGACGATCATTCAGTCGCAGAGGGCTTCGATGATGGGGAGAGAACCTCTCCGTGTCCTTGAGAAGTGGCTGTTGTCGTCTTCAACCGGTACTGGCCGAATGCAGCACGGGTCACGGACCAATTGAAGTGTCTTTCTTAGCTTCATTTATCTCTATCTGTGATCGTATAGTTTTCTATTTCACCCTTCTCTCTGCATTGGTTTAGGTATTTTCAGATGTTCGGTTCAAGTGAGGGGAGACGGACAACGTGGTCAAAATCAACGGGCGGCGGTGTTTATTAATAAAACCACAGCTTTAGGAATCAACAAGTACATCGTCTCTTTGGTTAAATCTAATTGTCTCTTTCATTCAATCTAATCGTCTCTTTCATGTGGCTGTTGTTTCATGTGGCAGTTTTCTTCTTCCGGTGCGGTTCTCTCGTTGTTGTCTTGGTTTCCAGGCCAACACGCGTTCTCTCTAGTGGTCCGTGGTCTGGTTGCCACGGCAACCTTTCTTTCGGATCCTGGGAGGTTTGGGAGCGCTTGGTTCTTTCATCTACCCTCGGTGGAGTCTGGATCCCCTGCTGCGAGGCGATTTCATCCGTCATCGGGTCTCAGTCCCTCTGTGTCACGGCTTGGCTCTGCAGTAGCTGGCTTGGCGAGTCTCAGGCTCGGTTCTCGAGTTCTGTGTGGCTCTCCAGGTCCTTCTCCGTCTCCTCTGAGTGTCTTGCTGGTCTGTGTCAGCGCTTCCCCAGGTCCCTTCTGGTCTCCTCCTCCCGTCACCGGGTGTGTGTCTGTGCTTCCCCAGGTCCCTTCTGGGTGTGAGTCGTGTCTCTTTCTGTCGCCATCAGCCCTTTTTATCAGAGCAAGAGAGAGAGAGAGAGAGGGGGAGGGGGAGACAGAGAGCGAGAGGGAGGGGGAGACCCTGCCTGCCTATTCACGTCCATGATCTGCCTTATTTTTGTCACATTCCAGCAGAAACATGTCTGCTGGTGTCCTGTGACCACATGTTTCGCTGACACAACCTCCTGGGTCTTGTGACAACAGCTTCACAGTTTAAATCTGCTGACACTTTAATCATTACTTAATGAGAGGGTAGTTTTTCACTGAGTAATACATCCTTATGCTGGTGACAAAATGTTTACATAGTGTAGATAAGACACAGACTACTTTCAGACAGTGCCCAGACAACAAACCCTATATATCCGTCCTTTAATAGAACACCTTATTTACTGATTAAATAATGTGACCAATATTTGTATAGTTTTACCTTCTAGTATTTAAGAGTTTCTATTCTTTATTGTGACTAAGTTATTCTAATTGTTCTAAGAGTTATGCCTACATGTAACTTTATTAGTTTTCTCTATATCCTTGATGCATTTTGAACACTTGGCCTCACTTGAGTGCTGCTGACTCATCTATCTGAGAGGCTCTTTTTACAGTCCGATTCACTCTGTCCCCTGACCACTCTGCCATGTCGTAACTTGAAAGTCCTTACTTAGGGTAGGGGTCAGTTTTATTGTCTTAAGGTCAGCCATCTGTTTCTGGGGAGTCAACCTGCCTCAAGCCTAGGGTCTCAGAAATAACTTCACATGGTGTACTCTAAATAGCCCTTCTCTCAATCAGCATTTTGTCTTTCTAATCATTACCTTGTACATTTCACTTGCATTTATTCATGTTTTCATTTAGAAATATACGACACTAGTGTTAGCTCTGCTGCTCCTGTGCGCAGTGCACCTGTTATTGTTACCGCGCAGGTTGCCACTGCCAGACCAGAGTCTCCACCACTAGACCTGGACTGTGCCGCTACTCAACCACCACAATGCTGGGGTCCGAGTCAGTGGAACTTTTGGAAAAATAAATATAGCTGGTTATTTGCCAAGGAGGGATGCATTGGCTGCCTTCTATGTAAAAACACCAAGACATTGTTAAATAAATCATTTGGAGCCCATTTGACAGAGCAGTGGATGAATGGGACTGTGACTAGCTCTCAGAGCAAGAAGTTGAGGAAGAAAATATACTTGCACAGTGATAGCATTGCTCATAAGCAAGCTATAGAAATAAAAAGTCAAAACCAGAAGGAAGTGCTTCCAAAAAAAGTGAGCGAAATCATATCTGTTTTGCTCAAGGAGACAGCCAGTTCATTCAGGGCAGCATATACTGTCGCTAAAGAAAGGTTGCCGTATACCAAATTGAACCCCCTTATGACACTTAATGAGTTGAACGGTGAGACAGCTCACCGATCCGATCATTATTATTTTTCTTTATCAACTTTTTCTCCCATTTTCAATTTTTCTCCCATCCCAATTTCGTATCATCCAATTCAACCCTCCCCTGTCTCGAACGCTGTTTCTTGCCTCCCACAAGCCAGCTGCAATGTGGACTAAGTCATACATAGCACGAGTCCCCTCCGATACTCGAGGTAACAGCAGTCGCATTTTTTCACCTGCGCAGCGCGATCTTTCAGCGTCAGGGGTCTGCGATTTGGAGGGGCGCCGCCCCCATCGCTTCCTGATTCTACTGCGCAGGCGCACCAACCGACCTGTAGGAGTCGCTGTCCACAACGCCCGATCCCCACCCATCAGTTTCCCACCCCCTAATACTGCCAATGTGTATTAGTACGGCCGACTAAACTGAAAGCAATGTGGAGCGCTGGGCTCGAACAGGCGAACCCAGCGTCTCCAGTATTCGTGGTGAGCGCCTTGCCCACTGCACCACGTAGCCGCCCTCGATCGGATCATTCTTGTGCACAGATCATAGAGCACATTGCCACAGAGATGAAAAATAAATTTTATTTATTTAGATTTAGAAGTATTTATTTTATGTTCATTTTATTATCAGATGATAATGTTACTTACTGTATCCTGATAAATGTTATTATTTATTTATTTTCCATTAGATTATTTTGTTAGTTTTTGATTTATAAGTGCAGAGACAAATAAATGTTAATTCAAGTTCATAAATGTGGTCTCATTTTTCAAATTAAATTGTTGTATTTTATCAGATGCAAAATGAAAATAAGTAAATATCGCATTATATATCAGAGGTGAGTAAGAAAATGAACAAATATTGATGGTTAAGAATGAGACTGAATAATGACATCACACAATAGTCTAATGATTACTGTTGTGTGATGTCATTATTACTTAGTATTAGACTAATCCTAATGAGATATTCCTCTAAATATAACAGCCACAATTTCAGGAAAAAAATAGAAAAAAAAATCAGGGGGCCCTCATAGCTCTCAGGTGATAATTCGAACCCTGGGTTCAATACATGAGAAGTAAGAACATTCCCTTAGAGAGCCAGCACATCTCGGCTTGTCACATTCTCCCAAGCAAGGACAAAAAAAACACCAAGACCACGATTGTTGTCAAGCTTGCAAATCGAAAGCATAAGGTTGAAGTGTTGAGACAATCCAGAACACTTAAAGATACTGGAGTGTATATAAACGAGCACCTAACAAAGAAGAATTCTGAAATAGCTTGGTATGGCCGTGCCCTCAGAAAGCAAAACAAGATCCAAGCAACCTGGTCAAGAAATGGAAAAGTATTTATAAAGTTAAACGGACCACCAGAGCAAGCCAGGGTGGTTGTGGTACGAAATCTGAATGATCTGGAGCAATACAAGTGACAATGCCTATATAATTATGTTTTTTTTGTGACCGATGACTTGATGGCATGGATTTCATTCATGCTGTTTACCTTATTGACTGAGTTTTTTTCTGGTAGGCCTGTATGGCCAATATGTTTTCTGTCTGGACATGTGGAAGATATGTTTTTTTTATGTTTTTTTTTGTTCTTCGGTTTTTTGGCTTTTTCATAGACCACATCAACTTTATGGCATTCTTTGGTTGGCATAGAACCTATGGTCTGAAAGAGATATCATGGATTATTTTTTATCGATACTGTTATTGGGATTTCATTTTCTTTTTTTGGACTGGAATTCTGTTTCCTACCGCATGTTGAATGCATGGATACTGCAGACTGAAAGAGAAAACTTAAATTACTTTTTGCTCGACTATGGACATGGACTATCGTTTTCAATTTTGGATCTGGGTGTGTATGTTTTCCACGGACAGTTATGGCATGGACTACGTTTGTGGAGAGGCATTGTGGACAACTACATCATGGACTATGGAGATGTGTCTTGGGCAGCCAAGGGCTCATGTTGGCCAGCTGTATGGTATGGTCAACTTGGGTGGAATTGTATTTGGAGATACATACATACAATGGGTGACTTTAAAGAAGTAGGCTCACTGGAGCCCGGAAATCAAGTAGGCATAACCACAATGTCGGATACAGAAGAAAAATATGATTTTGAATATGATGTTGATCCTGAGACCCATGTGTTTAATGCAATTAATAATACCTGTAAATATTATACAGATGAACAGCTTAATGACATTGTTAAACCAGAAAATAGGTTTTCGTTAATACACCTTAATTGTAGAAGCCTTTATGCAAATTTCACCAAGATTAATGAATACTTAAAAACATTTAATAATAGATTTTCAGTTATAGCATTATCTGAAACGTGGTTAACACTTTCTATGCCACTCACAAGTTCTCGGAATTATTAATATTACGTTGAAAGCCACTCACGAGATTTCTCGGATTTTCTTTTTTTAGCGATCTGAAATCATATTGCATCACGCGAGCCTACCCTAGTCTACCCGAGAGCCGCCGGCAATCAGATGTGGAAAAAAGCGCCCCCTATCGTCTCCCAGATGACATAAGGGATTTTGGAATGGACTCAATGAAAATGGATGGGGGAAAAAATCCTGTACTCCACATTTTCCAGTCCACTGATGCAGCCGGGGTTACCACAGTTCATTATGGATCCTCTGAGCGCCGCGGATCATGAATTCTACTGTATCACGTTAGATCTATACACTTATCGATTTTTTCGAATGGTGATCAGGAATTGGAATATACCAGTTGGATACCATCTGATGTCAGGTAAGGAATCTATGTTATCAGTGTTAGGATAATCAGACTTATTTTGATGAAGATATAAGCTGTTTTGTGAAATGTCCTCTATCGGTTTCACTGTAAAATCCATGAGGAAATGAACACGGCTATTATCAGCGCGCGGCTCGAATGGGCGTGCGTGTACGTATAATATTGATCATCTAGCGTTTATTTGAAAACGATTCATAAATAGGCCGACAAATATCAACGTTCTGGAATATTCCAGTAAAAGACGATTATCACAGAATGGCCCAGAATGGGCTGTTTTTTACCTCAAAACGGGTGCTTTTCAAAATGCTCTCAAATAGAAATGAAGCGATAAAAAAACAATCTGCCTTGACAGCACTGACTGGAAAATGATTCTTTGATAAGCGACGGGCAGATTAGACACATAGCCATAATTTAAAACATAGATTAGGCGATATTAACGTTAACATTAAAGTGGATGGTGGCATTCAAGCGCTAACTCTGCCGCCACCTGGTGGCACTGAAAGTGTTAAAGCAGGACAATTGTGCTGATTTTCACTTGGAGGGTTATGAGCTGTATCACCTGGATAGAAACAACAAAAGGGGAGGAGGCGTGGCCCTGTATGTGGACAGTGACTTGAAATGTAAACAAGTGCAAAGTATAGTAATCGATGACTTAATGGAAGGTATAACTGTGGAAATTGAAATGGATAAGGTGAAGAATATTGTTGTTACTTGTGTATACAGAACACCAGGGTCAAGCATAGAATCATTTAAAGACAGTTTGGAAGAGTTATTGAATGGGTTAAATGAGAGCAAAACATGTCTGATTTGTGGAGACTTTAACATTGATCTCTTAAAGCAATCTAATCACTGCATGTCAGATTTTGTGGATGCTCTATATGGCAGAGGGTTCTACCCACTGATCACAAAACCCAGTAGAGTAACCTCAACTTGTGCTACATTAATTGACAATATTTAAACACTTTGGAGAACAATATTAAAAGCGGACTTGTGATAAATGATATTAGTGACCACTTACCTATATTTGTAATATATGACTGTCAAATTAAGACAAAGAAGGAAGAAAACTCCCTTAGATACACAAGGGTAAGAACTGATGACACAATAGCCAAGTTCAGGAATGATCTGGTTAATGAGGAGTGGAAAGGGGTTTATGTGGAATGCTGCATATGAGAAATGTTTGGACATTTACATGTCGCTGTATGAAGAACACTGTCCAATGGTAGTACGGAAGCAAAAATGTAATTATAAAATAAACCCCTGGATGACAAAGGGCTTACAAAATGCAACCTTGCTAAGAATATCAAATGTCATAATGAAGGGAAAGCAAATAAAGACTGGACAGGGGAAAGTAAAGTGTTGCAGTCTATGTTTCTAGGACATGTGAGTGAAAGACAAATTATAGAAATAGCTTTAAATTAAAAAAAAATAAGACATCAACTGACAGTGATGGAATTGACATGATAATTGTGAAGAAGACCATTGATTAATTAACCCCTTGTCATATTTTTTATCTTTCCTTTCAAACAGGCACCTTTCCAGACAGAATGAAAATAGCAAAGGTTATTCCTCTATTTAAATCTGGGGACAAACACAGCTTTACCAACTACAGACCAGTGTCCTTGCTTTCACCATTTTCCAAGATTCTTGAAAAAGTGTTTGTTCATAAATTAGATAGTTTTATTGAAAATAATAACCTGCTGAGTGAGAGTCAGTATATGGATTCAGGGCAAATCGATCAACAGCCTTTGCCTTAATGAATATATATGAAGAAATAACCACAGCAGTAGATGAGAGGAATTACACAATAGGGGTGTTTATCGACTTAAAAAAAGCATTTGATACGATAGATCATCACATTTTAATTTCTAAATTCCAAACATACGGTGTGAGAGGGGTGGCGATGAACTGGTTAAGTAGCTATCTTGAAAATAGACAACAATATGTACAACTCTCTGGTTACACATCTGAATGTATGAATATTGAATGTGGTGTCCCTCAAGGTTCGGTCCTGGGGCCCAAACTTTTTATTTTATATATTAATGATATATGTGAAGTGTCAAACATATTGTAATTTGTTTTATTTGCTGACGATACAAATTTCTTCAGTTCAGGAAAATACCTTAAAAAATTTGCAGATGACATTGTAAATGAAATGTGTAAACTTAAGATATGGTTTTATAACAATAAGCTATCCCTAAATTTGGAAAAAACGAAATGTATGATATTTACTAATCGAAAGAAGGAGGACAATGTGGCATTATGTATTGACGGAGTTAATATTGAAAGAATATCTGAGTAAACATTTTTGGGTGTTATGTTGGATGAGAAATTGACATGGAAGCCACATATAATGTACATAAAAAAGAAGGTAGCCAAGAGTGTTTTTGTTTTGAACAAGGCAAATAATGTGCTTGATTATAATTCTATGCGAATATTATATTGTTCACTCATCCTACCATATTTGAGTTACTGTGTGGAAGTGTGGGGTAACACGTATGAAAGCAACATAAAGCCATTATTTATATTACAGAAGAGAGCAGTAAGAATAGTTCACAATGTAGATTCAAGAGAACATACCAAGGAATTATTTATTAAATCCAGACTATTGAAACTTAAAGAGTTAGCTGAAATACAGACTTTATTAGTTTTGTTTAGAGCAAAATGCAGAGTATTACCAGCAAATATACAGAGGTTGTTCGTTCCCTGTCCAGCAGAAGGAAATAAAATGTTAAGCACCAATTTGCACGAACAACCTTAAAACAAAGGTGCACCTCAGTTATAGGTATCAAACTATGGAACTCTTTGCAGAATGATGAAGAGTTCCACTAATATATTTCACTTCAAAAGGTTGTGCAAAGAAAAGATACATAGACAGTATAGCAGTTTAGTATAATATTGCAGTTTAGCAGGTCAGGATGACGTAGCATAGAGTTGCAGTGTAGGCCAGTATGAGTATAGTAATATAGTATATAGCAGCGTAACATAGAATAATAATATATTAAAATATTGTATAATACTGTACCAATATGGTGTAGAATAAATAGTATGATTTAGTTATATTATAATAAAATAGAAATTAGATAGTATATAGAAGTATAATACAGAATAATACATTATATAAATGTATAGCTGTGTGTGTGTGTGTGTGTGTGTGTGTGTGTGTGTGTGTGTGTGTGTGTGTGTGTGTGTGTGTGTGTGTGTGTGTGTGTGTGTAAATGAATGAACCTAAATATGTAGTTTGACTGATAGATACACAAAATGGGTTTATTTATGTTGATTTAATTTGGTTGTGTTGATGTTTCCATTTTTGCAAAATGGGTATATTCTGTTTGGTTTTACACAATAAGTCTATCGGTGTGTTGTGTGTGTGTAGGGGCAGATATATATACGAATTTTTCTTCTTCCTGTTCCTTTCGGCCATGGGATTTGGTGAATTATATTAATATGTACTGTTGGACTGTGGTAATTCCATGTACGAATAAATAAATGATGATGATTTGCAACTTATCGTCAACTTTGCTGTTCCGGACAAACACCAGTTCTACTCAATCACAGAAGCACACAAGAAGCTTGGTGGAGATGTGGCTGATGCCATGCCTGTGTTCCATTCTTTCAGTGGCTGTGATTCTGTGAGCGCCTTCTTTGGCCACTCAAAGAATGCTCAATTCAATGCCTGGATGAACCACAGTAAGTTGACAGAGCTCACTGCTGCATTGAGAGGACTAAGTTGCTGCCCTAGTATCGAGACTGTTAAGAACAGCATGGAAGTTATTGAACCCTGGGTAATGAGCTGGTACAACAAGGCTGGACTGTACGACTGTGCAAGTATAGATGGACTCAGATTCCAGTTGTTCAAGAACTCAGTTAATGATGAGCTGCGAGACCTGCCCCCAAGCCAGGATGCACTTCTACAGCATCTGTTGAGAGCTACATTTCAGGCAGGGTGGCTGTGGGGGAACAGCCTTCTACAACTCCCTTGTCCCCCGGTTGTTGAATGGGGATTGACTACCGATGGGGAGGAACTCTTGGTCAAGTGGAGCACAGTTTCTGCAGGAGACACATTGTCTCAGGTAACAGGGGTGTGTAGCTGCAGATCTAATAAATGCACCTCATGTTCTTGTGCTGGCAGGGGGATGAAATGTCTAATTTTTTGCAAGTGCCTCAGCAAGTGTTTGAATCCTGTGTGATGGGATGTGTGATGTGTTCAAATAAAGTTTTTTTGGACTTCAAGTGGTTTGCTTTGTTTCTTGGGTGGTTGTTGGGGTCCTCATCTTCTAACAAAGCCTCAACCTAAACACTAGTATGCCCCATGAGTAGATTTAGAACTTTGGCCCAAACTAACTGCATGGCCTTCATGAGCAGATTTGGCTGAAGTGGCTTGGGCGCTGATAAATTCAGAGATAAAAAAAAATGTTTTTCATGAATATCTCAAAAAGTTTAGATTTTAGGGCATATGTCTGTTCATAACACTAATATAAATGTGTCATTCCCACATTTCTTTAGCCCAAAATCAACTCGGTGCGACCTTCAGGAGCTGAGATACAGAAGTTCAGGTCTAAAAAGTGGGCGTGGCTGTTTCAGAGACTTCGCCTACCTATTTTTTGGGCTCCTTGCATTCTTTTCTTTATTGGACCCTAAATGAACAGAAAACATTGGCTCAAATGTTAATCATGATTTGCAGCCTTATATTTGCCCCAAACTGACCAGACTACACCTATTTGATGAGCTCGGGGTCGGTGCCATGTTGGCACATGGTGGAGTGGAAGGCGCTTAGCTGCCGCAGGATGGACTCCAGCGTGTAGGTGCCCTCGTCAGCGATGCTGGACGTCCACTTGCGCAGGCCCGTGGGCTTGACGCCCGACACGCCCTGGATAGTCTCATGCTCCAGCATGCCAGGCACTGCAAGGGGGGAACGCATACACAGATGTTTTGGCTGAAAAGTTGAAATAATCTTGACTTCAAACTAAATACACACATAGCAATGTTGCAATAAAGAATGAGGAGAACAAAGCTAGCACTGAAAGACTCAAGGTGGACATAGAGCATTACTACTGTAGATAATGGTGTGGATGGAAAGGCCTAATTTCATATATGCCAAAGTACAATTGCAAGATAATTTACCTAAATTAAGTCAAGTCAAAGTAAGTTTTTGGAATTCCAATATTGTAGCTACTGTAACTCAATCACTGAGTGATATTGATTGTGCTAGGCTGAATCTAAAACAGCATATGCATGCAAACACACATATCATGGGTTGGAGGATGTTCTCCATGCACTTGATGAGCTGCTGGTAGATCTGGATCGCCAAGTCACTAATCACCTGTCTGTACTCTGCCAGGTCGAAGTTAGACAGACAGTGCTCGTTCTGCCTTGAAGTGTTTTGCTTCATAAAGGCCTGGTACACACACAGGTTAAAGGTGCTTTAAAGTGGGAAGGACATTTGTCTGAAACTGAAATGTGAAACAAAGTTTGTGATATTGTTATAACATTACAACATTACTCAGCTTGCTGTTTCCTAGCAAGCCGTTCCCTAGCAACGCGACGGACCCTCGTATAAGCCACTGACAATGACTTGTACAAGTCACATGTACAAGTTGGTGGAAATGACAATTATGATGATGAAATTTAACTTTGTCGAGAAAAGTTGTATGCGGGACATTGATGTTATGTTGACTAGGTCACGTGTAAAATCCCTACCCCCACACACACACACTGGAAATAGTCTTCTCCTCAGAGGAACAAAGTGAATCCTTACCTCCAAACTCTCCGATCCTCTTGGAGAAAACCTTTAGCTGCTTCTTTAGCTTCTTGATGGTTCTGTCCTGCTTCTCCAGCTGCTCTATCAGATCCTGACAAGAGCGAGGGATGGAATGATAGAGGGAACAGTCCAGCTTTCTTTGACTACCACAGTATACTGCTTGGATCAAGGGGGTGCAGACTGCAGACAGAAAGCTTTGGGTGCGCTGGGGCTGTCGCCACCCAGTGGCAAAGAGGAACACTACAACACTTTCTGCAGGCTCTTCGCAAAACATTTAAAGTGCCCATGAAATAGCACTGTAAACATTTATCTTCCGTTATTTGATGCGTTTTGCTAATGGAACAGTATGTTCGGGCAGGACTCAATGACGGGAGGAACTTGACATGAATATTAAAACTGAGTCTTTTGTATGCTATCTTACTAATATAATTGGAAAGCAGTCAGGTTGTGTGTTTGTGTGTCTGGGTGCAGTACTTAAGTCTTACCAGTGAGAGGCGGCAATACGCACACAAAAAATAAAACCTGATTTTATTTCTCCTGGTCCGGATTTGACTGAGGGAAATTAAACGCGGTTCAGACTCGGTTCAGTCTACATGAATGTCAGATAGTTTCATAGTTACTGCTGTCACAGGAGTGCACATTTAGTCACCATAGCCACACTAAGGAAAGATGAAATTACCTACCTGGGCTCCATCCTAGAGGCTAATCTTTCCTGTGACAAAATGGCATGGATGTAATAAAAAAAGTCAACCAACAAACTCGATTCTTGTACCGGATCTCCTCTCTGGTAAACAAGAACACCCTGAAGACTCTGGCAGGAGCACTCATACAAGGGTACTACGACTATGCTTGTACCTCATGGTACCAAAGCACCTCAAAGGCGCTAAAAACAAAATTACAAACATCTCAAAACAAACTGGTCAGACTACTGCTTGACCTTACTCCTAGAACCCACCTCACCCCTGCCCACTTTGACAACTTAGGATGGCTTAGAGTAGACGACAGAGTACAGCAACTTGCAATGGGCCTGGTCTACAAGATACACTACACGACCAAGGTACCCATGTACATGTCAAAATACCACGATCACAACACCAGAGGGAGCTCCACAAATCATGTTAAACCCAGATTCGGCTCAAACAAGGGACTAAACACGTTTCGCAATTATGCCACATCAATGTGGAACGCCCTACCCAAAGCTGTAAAGGAATGTGAATCACTACCCACTTTCAAAAACACTCGAAACTGGCCCATGTAAATGACCAAGTATGGTTGTCAATATTCCAATGTACAGTTGTACAGTGTGTCCCCCCCACCCCTCCTGCCCAACGAAACTGTATGTAGGAGAACAGTTGCAGGTCATAAAAAGCCCCACGCTAATGTAATCAGGGGACAACAAAGACTATGTAAATAAGTCACACCCCACAGACGAAACGGTGACTCACTCTAACTAGCAGACACATCCAAGGAACTATTAAGTCAGTATACTTTATATAGGAAATCTGGTATTAAAATATGTAACTTATTACATTAACCATATCAATGTAGAAGGTAACTTACAAAGAAGAATACCATTTAGAATATCACCCGAGTATGAAAGTAAGTGTTATTTCACTCTTGTTATAAATCCTGGTATATTTATCACAGTTATATTATCTGGTAAATAAAGGTTGGTGTGGTCTCCTATGATGTCTGGTATCAGCCTAGAAGCAATGACTGTACTGGGGTGATATGAGAGATCTATAGGTCATTGCATGAACCATGTACATTGGAAAATCAAAATGGTATACGAAGGAATGTTAAAATGATTGATTCATTCAAAGGGGGCCACAGGCAAACCCCCCCCTCTGTCCAACATGAGAAGCAACAGCCCAAAAGGAGGGGGCCAGACAGGCCCCCCTGCTGCTGCAGGCAAACCCACGAGGACAAGGACATGTTGGGGCAGATCAGCCCCAACAAGAAGACCGATACTTGTGATTGGTTGAACCAGTTTAAAAATAAGTGAGGTCATTTAAACCTATAAGTATTAGAGCAGTACAGTTAGTTGGTAGGCCAGCCCACCGACCCGTCCCCAGGGGGGTCCGGCTGAGCCTCCATCGATCCACCAGAGAATGTGCTGTTATACATGCGAGTAGAATCATGGACTCATTATTGTTGGTTAGAGTAACATGTACAGATTCCTACCATAAGACCAGGTTGTGCCCATGTGTATGGCTTAGTACATTCTCGTTTCATACATAGCATGACTACTATTTATGTGCAGAACTGTCTTGATGTGAAGAAGCCACCGTGTCTGGGCTATTTTGATTATATAAACCTCATCAAACCTTTTGTACAATCATGTATTATGATGAATAATTCCTGTGTATAACTGATGCCTTATCCACCTTTTCGCTGTACGCGGCTAGCCAATCAGAGAGCGTCTTCGCAAACATAGGCTACGGAAAAAAATCACGCGTCCCACGCAGACCCTCGCCGCTGAGAGATCGTGCTGTGATTGTGAATGAATGAAAACTTTATTTAACAGATTGCAGAATGGGTACAATACAGTACGGCGCAATACACACAATTGTTAATGGGATGCAGACCTGAAAAAGACGTTTGTCTCGTTTCCATCAGGGTCCCCCATTTTCAATTCATATAGAACTGTACAGGTGAGAAGATGCGACGGCTGCCTCCTTGTGTACTGGAGGGGACACGTGATGCAAGGCTTCGTCCACATTGCAGCCGGCTTGTGGGAGCCGCATGGCCTAACTTTAGGCGTGTTCGAGATGGATTTCGGTTCGCCTCGAAAGTAGACGAGAGTAGCCGAGTGAAGCCGGGGGAGGAGTTAAAAAGGCGGACACTTCAGATTTCACGAGAGCCTGTCGCCTAGTCTCGCATGGCAGATATGCTTTCACGTCACCACACACACATTACACACCTGTCCAGCTCATTATAATGCGATGGCCGTGTGCAAAATTAGATCAGATTCAAATGTACAGCGCACCATATACTGCTATAGTGGAATATACTATTCATATACCATAATGTATACCATCTTGTTGCGCGCTCCTGGCCGCACGCACACACAACACACTGCTGAATAATTCTGTTTTGCATCAATATATATATGTATACTGTGTATATTGAGGCAAAACAGAATTATACAGTATTGAGGCAAAACAGACGACGCATGTGTGTATGTGTGTGTCTGACAGCTTGAAGTTTATCATGATGATAACTCATAACATAATAAAGTTTTCAATCAATCAAACGTCTCATAACTCCCTGGCTGTCACGTGGCTTAAATTTAAAATAGTTCTCTCCTCCTTGTATACCCTTGTCCTCACAAGTATTCTGCCAGGGAACTTATGGACATGACAATAGTATTTATAAGGTGTTTGATCATTGTGTCGTTGTACATATTGTGTATACACACGACTGTGTGGCTCAGCGGAGTAGCAACACAATCATCAAATTTGCTGACGACACAGTGGTGGTGGGCCTGATCTCTGCAAACGACGAGAGGGCCTACCTGGATGAGGTCAAGGTCCTGGCGGGATGGTGCCAGGAAAACAGCCTCTCCCTGAACGTCAGCAAAACAAAGGAGATGATTGTGGACTTCAGAAGGTCGGGGGTCAAGGACTACAGCCCCCTCAGCATCGACGGGGCACCGGTTGAGAGAGTGAACAGCTTTAAGTACCTCGGAGCCTACATATCCGAGGACTTGACATGGACCACACACATTGACAGTGTTGTGAAGAAGGCACGACAACGCCTCTACTTCCTCAGGCGCCTAAGGAAGTTCCAAGTCAGTCAGAAGATCCTTAAGAACTTCTACTCATGTACAATAGAGAGCATCCTGACTGGCAACATCACCTCCTGGTTTGGGAATAGCACTGCACAAGACCGAAGCAGACTACAAAGAGTGACGCGTTCAGCCGAACGCACAATTGGAGGGGGGCTCCCCACCCTCCAGAACATTTACAACAAGCGGTGCAGGGGCAAGGCTAAGAGAATCATTAAGGACTCCAGTCACCCGAACAACTGCCTCTTTGAACTGCTGCGGTCAGGCAAGCGATACCGGAGTCTCAAGGCGAGCACAGAAAGACTCAGAAGAAGCTTCTATCCCCAGGCCATCAGGCTGCTCAACGAACAATGAACACTACACAACAACCATCAAACGCACATAGCACACACATCCACACGCACACACTCACTTTAAACAAACACACTGTAGCACCCACTCCACACACTTATAGCACACACCCACTTTAAACAAACACACTGTAGCACCCACTCCCCACACTTTATAGCACACACTCACTTTAAACAAACACACTGTAGCACCCACTCCCCACACTTTATATTTATTGATAAAAGATTGCACTACAACTCGTACACCTTACTGTAAATTGTACCTAAATTGTACCTCATCCCATTTCTGCTTTGCACTATATAGTATTGTATATTAGTACACTGCATAGTATTGTATATTATATGGTAACTCAGTTACGTCTATTCTGCATCGAACATTGTACATATGTCTATACTGAACACTGTGACCTCATTTTCTACTTCTAATTTACATGCTATACTATGTTATTGATACTTATCTTGTCTCTGTCTCTGGAGCGTAACAGTAAGAAGCATTTTGTATAAAAGTATTCTGTACTTCTGTATGACAACTATTAAAGAAACTTGAGAAGCTAATGATAGCTATGAGCTAACTAGCGCTACAAGCTCAAACACCCTACAACCACCACTATTGTCGCGTCCACAAGCTCCCCCAGCAGAACACCCGCAAGGACAAAGGCACACAAAGAGGAGAGAACCACCCCAAATGGGGCACTCATGCCGGCCAACAAGCGACCTGCGTCTATGCCTTCTACATCGGGCATTCATGCTGGCTAACAAGCTGGGTGTCGGTGTATACACAATATGTACAACGACACAATGATCAAACACCTTATAAATACTATTGTCATGTCCATAAGTTCCCTGGCAGAATACTTGTGAGGACAAGGGTATACAAGGAGGAGAGAACCATTTTAAAATCGGGTATTCATGCTGGCTAACAAGCTGGGTAGCTATGAGCTAACTAGTGCTACAAGCTCAAACACCCTACAACCACCACTATTGTCGCGTCCACAAGCTCCCCCGGCAGAACACCCGCAAGGACAAAGGCACACAAAGAGGAGAGAACCACCCCAAATCGGGCACTCATGCCGGCCAACAAGCGACCTGCGTCTATGCCTTCTACATCGGGCATTCATGCTGGCTAACAAGCTGGGTGTCGGGATGACGTTAGCACAACAATAGCTACCAAGCTAAGCTACGTTAGCTTCTAACGGTGTATACACAATATGTACAACGACAGAATGATTTACATTATTACATATGGTAACGTGGTTGTGGCTTTTACAAATAGTGGTTAGCTTTAGAGATGGATGGCTATGATCACGGAGCAATAGTGCTGTTAGGTGAAACAGATACAGCTTCATTCATCACTCTGCTAGTAGTAGCAAGGCTCTCTGCCTGCCGCTAGCTGTGTGTGACTCTCAGGCGTAAGTGGGGTAAGGGGGGCGTGCTAGTGTAGGGTCACGTGGGCTTAGTGGCCAATCAGGCGAACCCGGAAACCGAAATCAGACTAAATCCGTTGCGGAAGTGATACACGCAGCCGGGAGCAGCCGGCTGAGAGGTACTGTGGCGCCTCGCTCTGAAGGCTGTGCGTGGCTCGCTCCCGCGAGAGTTCCGCGCCTCGTCTCGTCAGATTTTCAGAGCAAGTCGGACAACATTCTAACAGTCATGCAATGCGCTTGGCGAGGCCGTAGTAAAACCTGCGCAGATCTGCGTCCGCCTATCCCATCTCGAACACGCCTAACGTTCGAGACAGGGGAGGGTAGAATTGGACAATACGAAATTGGGGAAGGGAGAAAAATTAAAAAATGGGGAGAAAAGGTAGATAAAAAAAAGAAACGTGTAAAGTGCACAATATTTCCTCGTTTAAGCCACTGCAACGGCTTTGCCTGAATAATTTACTACATGACCGGGACGTTCTAGCTTGTTTGCCGACAGGATTCGGGCAAAGTTTGGTCCGTTCGGAGGCAGCTTCCAGGGGAAGTACATACACCGGAAATTCACACTTTCGATCGTAGTGCTTTACCAGTCTTTATCTCATGGAGGAGATAAAACTGGAAACGAGGTTAGCTGTAGGCTGGTAAAGATATGCCTCCTGAAATGTCTAAACGGAAGTACAGGCTTTCCGGTTTCGACAAAACAATTATAGAAACGTGTGAAGTGCACAATATTTCCTTGTTTAAGCCACTGCAACGGCTTTGCCTGAAGAATTTACAAAATGACCGGGACGTTCTAGCTTGTTTGCCAACAGGATTTGGGAAAAGTTTGGTCCGTTCGGAGGCAGCTTCCAGGGGAAGTACATACACCGGAAATTCTACCACACACACTTTCGGCAGTAGTTCTTTACCAGGCTTTATCTCACGGAGATAAAACTGGGAACGAGGTTAGGGTAGATGGGACCTTTTCCTCAACAGCATGAGCAAGATGATTCAGCCACTTTCAGGTGATAGTGATCTTAGCCATCGTCGACTGAAAATAAAATGAACTAGGAGTTAAAATGACACAGCAGAAAAACAACATCCCAAACTTGACTGTGCTTATTTATTTTATTTTACAGATTTGACAATTTCAACTTATTCCAAGTTTCCGTTAATGGTGAAACACATTCACTAAGCACAGCTACCAGAACTACAGTCCAGTTCTTCTTCAAACGTACACATGGGTCAGAGAGAGCGAGAGAGAGCGAGGGAGAGAGAGAGGGAGGGGGAGGCCCGGCTCCAGTGTGTCCTGAAGGGGTACCAGCACGGCTAGGTAGGAAACAGTTCAGCACAACGTGATGGTTTGCTAGTGTCGATAAGATGGCAATACTATAATGTCTATTTCATATCATACAACAAGAGGATGGTAAGTTAGTGGTGATTTCATATCATACATCCAACTCTCTTAAAAGTAATACAAATAAAAAAATTTAAAAAAGAGAACAGGGAATGGCATTTATTCTCCTCTACGAGGGCACCAGGAGGAGGCTGGGGAGAGGAGAGGCTCCAGCTACACTCAACTATATAAGGTGATGAGGAGCAAGTGTGGTCATCTCTCTGAAACTAGGCCAGCCAGTCCATGAGGAATAAAATCAGGTTCACATGGGATGGATAGATAGACAGTCTCTATACAGAAGGCTGGTGTGCTGGAGTGGATAGGCTTGTTCTTAACTGAGGCTCCAGTTTGAATGATAATATCAATGAAGGAAGACGGTGAAACAGAGCAGGCTGCTACTGTACGTACATAGGGTCCAGGGAATGTGGCAGAGGGGAAGTTTAGCATCGGGACTCGTGTTGGTAAAAGAAAATAACTGAAATTATTGTATATAAACTGTATTTATTTATTTCAAGGTAGAACATATTCAGTATAATTTATTTGACTTCCTCTGCAATATTTAAAAAGTGCATTTAGACAGACAGCTAAACAATGTATCCCATATTTGACATCTACTGCAAAAGGAGACATACATAAATGATAATAAAAAGATAATATTTAAAACCATTTTACAGTGGCTCTGACAAAAATACTGCATGGACAGAAAAATAACATCACAAGATGAAGTTGATCTAAAAGTCATTCAGATAAGGCCGTGTCCAAAACATGTGCAGCTAAAATAATCATATGGTTCATTGACGGGTTTGTAACATTCATGTGTTTAAATCCTTCAATATTGTCTCGCTTTCCATAATCCAGTTGATCTAATATGTACGCTTAAAACATACCTTGAATACTTTGAACCATGTGATAATCCATACAATGTAAAATATAACAAAAAGGCAATTGACACACTACAGTCAAATGAAGCCCATGCAGGTTAGTGAAGAGTGGCCACAGTGCGTGCCACGCCAACACATTTCAATGTTTCTGATAACTGAAGCCTGTGTTGCCCTCTGTTGGACACTAAAGGAGATGGCATAGGGAGGGTGGGTGATTGGATGGCTAGAGAAGGCTATTGGGAGTTAAGAGCTGGGATCATTATCTTACAGGCTGCAGGGTATATTCTACACTATTAAACCACCCTCAGAGAGAGAGAGAGACTCAAACCATTATTCAGCTCAGCGATACATTGGCTAAAGCAATATACATTCAGCTTAAAGGGAAAGCAACACCACTAAATAACATATCTAATGTAGTAGAACCTTGAATAAATGTACAAGTGTTGCCTTTTGGAAATGGCAAATGAAAGCCATCTCCTATCTTTGCGCATGGTTGGCATTTCCAACCCATAGTACTGACATAGCCATGTTCCCCCTAATGCTCTACCAAATAGGATGGATGTTGTTTGGTGGTGTTTCCCTTCCTTCAGAAAGACTCTTAATACTGAAATAAATAATTTCAAGTTGATACACAGTGACACATATCCAAAGCTCTGTGTAGAGAGACGTGACTCGAGAAGAGAGAAGAGGATGGGCAACACAATAAATAAAAATACCCTAGTGTGATATATATAATATGTATAAAGTAGTATGGTACAGATGGTGGGTCATGTCTTGGCACTCAACTGTGTTCAGACAGGTAGATGAGAACAAAAAATAATACAAATAAAGATCCAAGCAAAATGGACAGAGAGAGAGTGAAAGAGAGAAAGCTTTAAGTGTACCAGCACATTCTTACTGGAGTACCGACCGACACTACAAGTACAACTACCAAATGTTTAACTCAGAGCTTGGGGTGGGGTGGGTAGGGGGTTTTGTGTGTGTAGCTACAGTATGAGTGTGTATGTGGGTGATTATTTGATTTTGGGCAATTTCATGTCCCTGGCATTTATTTTAAAGGAGAAAAAATATTTCCAGTTGTTTTATGTTATCATCGATTAGTATAATTAATTACTTACCTAGACTTAATTATTCAATTTGAATAATTCCTCTGCCTGAAAAAATTACTATAAAGCTTAGAGATAAAACATTTAAGGTTTTATGCAATTCTATTTTGATGAAAATTAATGTGCCCAAAATCAAATAAACGTGTGTGTGTGTGTGTGTGTGTGTGTGTGTGTGTGTGTGTGTGTGTGTGTGTGTGTGTGTGTGTGTGTGTGTGTGTGTGTGTGTGTGTGTGTGTGTGTGTGTGTGTGTGTGTGTGTGTGTGTGTGTGTGTGTGTGTGTGTGTGTGTGTGTGTGTGTGTGTGTGTGTGTCTCTAAACACGGAGAAGGAAGGTGAGGTTGAGGGATCCGGGGATCTGGATGGTCTCCAGGGCCAGTGAGGATGGGTTGAACGGGAACGTGATGGGGTAGATCATCTTTGTGTCCATTAACAGCTGGGGTGTCTCACAGCGGTCTCGCAAACGAGTCTGATGGAGAGAGAGAGAGATAGTGTGTGTGAGAGAGATGGTTTATTATACAGTGACATAATTTCCCCTAATAGGCTACGCAATATCATATATTTATATTGAAATTGAAAAATCAGCCCCTGAATGCAGATACAGTAACACCGTGACATCATACAGTAGATCACATGAGTATCATATCTGTACAGAGACAGTAACACCATGACATCATACAGTAGATCACAGAAGTATCACACCAGTACAGAGACAGTAACACTGTGACATCATAGATCACAGAAGTATCACACCAGTACAGAGACAGTAACACTGTGACATCATAGATCACAGAAGTATCACACCAGTAGAAACAGTAACACCATGACATCATAGATCACATAAGTATCACACCAGTAGAGACTCAGAGACAGTAACACCGTGACATCATAGATCACAGAAGTATCACACCAGTAGAGACTGTAACACTGTGACATCATAGATCACAGAAGTATCACACCAGTACAGAGACAGTAACACTGTGACATCATAGATCACAGAAGTATCACACCAGTAGAGACAGTAACACCGTGACATCATAGATCACAGAAGTATCACACCAGTACAGAGACAGTAACACTGTGACATCATAGATCACAGAAGTATCACACCAGTAGAGACAGTAACACCGTGACATCATAGATCACAGAAGTATCACACCAGTACAGAGACAGTAACACCGTGACATCATAGATCACAGAAGTATCACACCAGTAGAGACAGTAACACTGTGACATCATAGATCACATACGTATCACACCAGTACAGAGACAGTAACACTGTGACATCATAGATCACATAAGTATCACACCAGTACAGAGACAGTAACACTGTGACATCATAGATCACAGAAGTATCACACCAGTAGAGACAGTAACACTGTGACATCATAGATCACAGAAGTATCACACCAGTAGAGACAGTAACACCGTGACATCATAGATCACAGAAGTATCACACCAGTAGAGACAGTAACACTGTGACATCATAGATCACAGAAGTATCACACCAGTAGAGACAGTAACACTGTGACATCATAGATCACAGAAGTATCACACCAGTAGAGACAGTAACACTGTGACATCATAGATCACAGAAGTATCACACCAGTACAGAGACAGTAACACTGTGACATCATAGATCACAGAAGTATCACACCAGTAGAGACAGTAACACCGTGACATCATAGATCACAGAAGTATCACACCAGTACAGAGACAGTAACACTGTGACATCATAGATCACAGAAGTATCACACCAGTAGAGACAGTAACACCGTGACATCATAGATCACAGAAGTATCACACCAGTACAGAGACAGTAACACCGTGACATCATAGATCACAGAAGTATCACACCAGTAGAGACAGTAACACTGTGACATCATAGATCACATACGTATCACACCAGTACAGAGACAGTAACACTGTGACATCATAGATCACATAAGTATCACACCAGTACAGAGACAGTAACACTGTGACATCATAGATCACAGAAGTATCACACCAGTAGAGACAGTAACACTGTGACATCATAGATCACAGAAGTATCACACCAGTAGAGACAGTAACACCGTGACATCATAGATCACAGAAGTATCACACCAGTAGAGACAGTAACACTGTGACATCATAGATCACAGAAGTATCACACCAGTAGAGACAGTAACACTGTGACATCATAGATCACAGAAGTATCACACCAGTAGAGACAGTAACACTGTGACATCATAGATCACAGAAGTATCACACCAGTAGAGACAGTAACACCGTGACATCATAGATCACATACGTATCACACCAGTACAGAGACCATAACACTGTGACATCATAGATCACATACGTATCACACCAGTACAGAGACCATAACACTGTGACATCATAGATCACATAAGTATCACACCAGTAGAGACAGTAACACTGTGACATCATAGATCACATAAGTATCACACCAGTACAGAGACCGTAACATCATAGATAATCTGTATGGTCATGACTAGTTCTGAAAAAAACTTACCTGTATGGTTCTAATGAAGGAGACTGACACTCTCTCCTCAAACTCATTGACAGGAGTGTAGAGGTTCAGGACCTTCACAATCTGGAAAAGAAAAGCACATGAAAGGGTCGTTCAATCTCACTTTAACAAAATGTTTACCTATTACCTGTTCAGCACATACACAACCCCAACCCAAGGGAATTGGCATAAGGACTCAATTGGGGAAAAAGATACCAATCCAAAGGGAGGCAGGATGGCCTAGAGCAGCTATTCCCAAACTGGGGTACAGGGGCAATGACATCGGGGGTGAGCCAAATAAATCTGATGCCGTTTCACACGGGGAGTGATAATCTGCATGCGTTCTCCGCGCATGGGCATAAATGTTCCCTCGCGTGCACACAGAATAAAGACAATGCCTAATTGCCTCTAGGAATGGAATGTAACACATTTCATTCACAAGTTTTGTGTGAATGTATCCGACGACGTATTTGAACACACCTGAGCTGTATCTCTGGTAACGCCGTCCTGTGAGAAAGACGGGTGTTGTCTGCCCTTTTTTTTCTTTGGGCTAAAGAAGAGGCAGTCGGCTGTCTGACGTGATCAGGCCTGCATCGCTATTCCTCACATTACACAGCTTCAGTAGTAGCCGTTAGCTAACAGTGGGCCCGTGAGAGCTAACCGTTAGCTTGCTGCTGCGTTAGCCGGTGGCTATCGGTGGGCCGGTAAGAGCTAGCCGTTAGCCGGTAGCTGGCCGTTGGTCAGAGCCGACGGTGGGCCTGTGAAGGCTAGCTGTTAGCTTGGTGCTAACCGTCAGCCTGGAGTTAGCCGTTAGCTTGTGCTAACTGTTGGCGTTAGCCGTGGGGAGGTAGCGGGCCCTGAACACTCTGATTCGGCGTCATCTCTGGCAGAAGATGTCGTCGGCCTGCACCATGGCCGGCCGCAGGATGTGGGCGACACGCCGGAGCGAGACTCCAGCCGTCGCCGCTTCTGGCCCCGCCAGCAAGAGGCCTCGTCAACGTGGTGGACCAGCCATTTGTTGCGGCCATTCATCCTGCGTCCGGGGGTCAGGTATGCCCCACTCCCCCAATGTTTTTGTTTAACAAAACGTGTGTTTACTTCACTGTATTTTGGGGGTTACGACGTGTGCTATGGGAACCCGCAGCTACAAATGCTGGGGGCGCCTTCTTGCTTGGAGTTTGTGCAGTTTTCTCTGAAAATGTGCGTTGGTTGCTATTGTGTATAACTTAGCAAGGCCTGTAGTTCTAGCACTTAGCCATGGGCTTATGTCCTTCTCTCTACTTAAGACAGCATTCTTTCTTACGTGAGTAAAAGTTAACTTGGGGTTTTATTGTATGAGGAGAGTTGTGTGTGTTTCATGTAATACGTTTAGGTAAACGTAGCATTGAGCCCACAACTGGTATGGGTGTTAGCTTACAGAGTTGTACATATGTGGCATATGAACCAAGGACCTTTTGAGTCCCTCTCTTTAGTCTGATATTTTTTCTTTGCTTAAGGGTAATGATACAAATAGTGGGTGGCAAGTTTTTCACACATAAGCCAGAGCCGTGAAATAAAACCAGTTTTTTTTTTTACACAAACGAGGTTATCGGCTGTGGCTGGCGTGCATGATGTAAAGCTTTTACTCTACAGGTAAGTATGTGCTTTCATGTAGCGCGCTATGCAACTGGTGTCACGGCTCTGCTTGTTTATGGCGTCGTATCAGGGGCGAGGTGTTTATGATGAATTGAAAATGGGGGACCCTGATGTAAACAAGACGAAAGTCTTTCTCTGGTCTGCATCCCCTTAACAATTGTATGTATTGAGCTGTACTGTACTGTACCCATTCTGCAATCTGTTAATAAACTTTTCAATCAATCAATCAAGGGGGGTGGACAGAATAAACCTCCCCTACGGATATAGTTATATCCTTTACGTAACTGTTTGGCCGGGAGGTTGTGCCTTTCTACCTATCAGTTTCCCTGACAAGGGTGTTTTCTCTCTCTCGTCACGGGGAGGGGGGGGGGGGATTTCCCTGTTTCCCACACCAAATTAGTAGGTGGGACACGGGATTTGGGACACGACCATTTGAAGACATCACAGGCGCGTTTTCTTATTGGCCAAGAGACATGTCCGTGAGTTACAGGCCGCTGTCATTGTAAAGGAGGGGATGCAATGCAGTCGAGACTACTGGTTCTTCTGCTTTGCTCCCTGCCAGTAGTGTATATTGGGCCGTTTTGAGGAGCCTCCTCCTCAGAGTTTCAGAGCCTCCTTCGTAGAGAGTTTCAGAGCCTTCTCCTCAGAGAGTCTTAGTCTACTTAGTCCAATTGTTACATTAACTTTTTCAATTGTTTTACTCACGTTGAGGTCTCTCTGGGAAAACCGCTGTCTTCCCCTCTTACATAAAGAGCAGAATTGACGCAGTTTTTATTCCCAGGCGGGAGAGGCCATTGAAGGCGTCACAAGCTTGTTTTCTTATTGGCCAAGAGACATGCCCGTGAGTTACAGGGCCTGTGCTACAGACCGCTGTTATTGTAAAGGATGGATGATGCGAGTAGTCGAGACTATTGGTCCTTCTGCTCTGCTCTCTAACAGTAGTGTATATTGGGCCGTTTTGTACTTAGTCCAATGTGTTACATGAACCGTTTTCAATTGTTTTACTCACGTTGAGGTCTCTCTGGGAAAACCGCTCTTCCCCTCTTACATAAAGAGCAGAATTGACGCGGTTGTTATTCCCAGGCTCGTCGTGTGAGGACCTGTGTCTTTTGTAGATCGGCTTCCTGCTGCTCGTCCCAGACAGCAAGGGGAAACATTGTGGGGTTCTTTCTTGTTAGAAATTCACCGTCACTGTTCTCGGGTTCTTTACGAGCATACGCGCTGTTTTATGAAATCAGCGTGTGGTCTTACGAGACGGATCAGCGCTGGCCCAGGGTGTTTTTTCAATGATTGAATCCGCTTTTTGGGACCGGCGCGCCTTGGTTGCCCAACATCATAAAAACGGCGTTTTTTATGCGGTCGGCTGGGAAGGAGATTTTTGTCTCTACCGAGCGCCAGTGCACTAGGTTAGACTCGAGGACTCGCGTGCATCTCCGGGGGGCAATGACGGAGTAGATCAAACATTGGCAGGGGGGTTTCACGCCCGTTAGGTGGGCCACCGGGAGCAGTGTGTTCGCGTACTGACCATCTTGGTGGCGCCTTCTGTGTTCGCGTACCTACCCCCCTCTTAGGACTGGGGGCGGCGGCGTGACAAGGGCACGGGACTTGTCCTGGTCGTGCCGGACCGGATCAGTTTAACCCATTGTCCGCCAGGGCGCAGACAAGTTCCTGGTACCCCGAAGGACCCTGGGCATTTCCGGGGGGAAAATGCCAGGGCGGACCGGACTTCACAGTGGTTGATGTCCTGAATGTGTGTCATATAGATGCCACTACGAGTTGCCCTTAACAGTGGTGTGCATTGGTCCATACTGTACTTTTTTGCACAATGTTAGGTGGGTGGTCCTTCTCCATTCATTTCACCCCTCCCTCCCTGCTGAGCCGGGGATGGGAGGGGGCTGTCGGGGAGGCTGTTTCTGTCAACTCCTCTATGCATCCCTGTGTAGGTCCCGGTCCTCCAGGCCCAGGTCGGGCCTTCCCCTCAATGACCTGTGGCCTGGGTTAACCCTTTTTAAACCTGAAACGCTTGAACTGCATTGTATAGCCTGTGTATACGCGCAGTAGTGTTTCCGGGGTTTCTTAGTGGGTTAAGGGAGCGACCACTCTGTTAATAAACATAGGGGGGTGGTTGTCTCTCCGGTGTGTTAGTAGCAGAGTCGACTCTCAGGTTGAGCCCGGGTCTGACCCCGGCTGCCCAAGAGTATGCCCCCGCATCTTTCATGACGTCTGCCAATTGTGTCAAACTCTTTCTCTGAACCTCGACCCGCGGGATTAATAAATTGGCAGGGTCAGGGTTCGTGGTGGAATCTGTTCGCTGGCGGAGTTGGCTAACTCCGACTCCGCGAGGTTCGTGGCCCCATGAGATTGTGACATGGTGCACGGCATACCGAACACCCTTTCCGCCGGGATACTGTTCTTACAGTAGGCCCCTTAGGCGCCTGTCTAGTCCGCAGTGCTCCGGGCGCAGGTCGAGTTCTGCTCTACCTGTCGACCTGGATTGAGGGATCAACCTCCTTGGAGGGTTGTCTCCCCGGCGTGCCAGCTGGCCCCATGACGTTGTGGGGGTGAAACCTCCTTGGGAGCGCTTCGGAGCGGCGTGCCAGGGGGAGAAGGGCCTTCACCTGTTTTAGGCCCTGCTCCGATACGCTGGCAATGTGAGGGGTGGTGTCACCAGTGACCGTCTGGTGGGGTCTCGATGCCGCGGCCTCGTTGACCTCACCAGGCCCCTTTTTTCAGGGGGTCCTAGCCCCCGGGATGTGGCCTGGGACCTCCTCCGCGCCCCGCTGCTATGGCCTTGCCACGGGGTTGTTTTTTTTGGCTCTGACCCCGCGATGTTGGGGGCTGTGACGTTTTTTTTTGCGCTTCGCGTCCGTTCCCTGGTGGCGTGCGGGATGCGCGTCTGAGTAGTCGCGGGCCCTTCTATACGAAGGTAAGTCCAACGGTCTGCTCACCCTGTGCGTTTGAGGTGCTAAACCCCACGGTCTTCCGTTTTGGCGGTGAAAGACTGGGGAAGGAGCTGGTAGTATGGCCATGGCCCCGCTTATGTATGAGCGGATGTGGGCGTGGCCAGGCAGGTGAGGAGCGTACATGTGGTTGAAAGTTTTCATGATAGTATACGATTAAAGGGACAGTTCCAATAGAGCAGAGCGCTCACCATAATTCATATAACTAGGGTTATAGGATAACCTTCGTTTCTACGGATGGGGCTTCTTTGATGTGTGATGGGAGTTGATTCCAGAGTCGGGGAGCAGAAGAGGAGAATGATTTGTTTTCTTAAGGCGGTAGTGTGGTGTGCTCAGAAGGGCTAAGTCCTAGGTAAGCGTGTATTGTGCATGTCAACGTTGACGTGAACATGCGGCACACTTCACAGGTTTCGTTGTTGACGTCATCGGACTTTTAAAAATAAAAAAATTTGGCACCGGCGGATCTCACGTGATTCGGTACTCTGTAGTACCGACGTGATTCGGTCGGTACCCTCAAAAGTACCTGATTCGGTACCAATCCCTACTATATGGTGGCTGGTATTACATATATGGTGCCCACTGTCTCTGCCTAAGTACCCTTGAGCAAGACACTGAACCCCTAAAAATGCTCCAGGGGCTCTGCACTGCAGGAGACACTGCACTCCATCCTCTTTGATTAAATGTGACCAGGTTCAACAGTTTGTGGCTCATGTCTCCCTGTCATTTTCTGATTTATATGTGTGGGGGACTGTGTGTATGTGTAACTAGGATATGCAAAAAGACAAATATAAATTGCCACTGTATTGTACATCGACAATAAAATAAACGTCTTCTTCAAAGCAACAAAAAGACATAAAACATAAGCTAAATAAATAACAACAATAAAAGACAGGGAGATGACTACAGGCCGTAGACCTTCGTAAACAGGTGGGTTTTCAGAGCAGTCTTAAAGGAGTCCAAGGATGTGACAGAGTGGATCTCAGCTGGGAGAGAGTTCCAGAGGGTGGGGGCCGCCACGCTAAAGGCTCTGTTCCTAATAGTTCATAGGAGGGTGTACTGGGGGATGGAGAGCAGATGCGTGTCCGAGGATTGCAGCCTCCGGGAGGGGGTGTACGGGTTAGAGGAGGTCAGATAGATATTGGGGGGCAAGGGATTTGTATATAAGGGATTTGTATGTAAGGACGAGGATCTTATATGAGATACAGGTCTTGACCAGAAGCCAGTGGAGGTGGATGAGGGTGGGCTTTGTGCTCTTCAGAATGCGTTACCCCCTCTCCAACCTGCCACAGCATCCTGTCCCTCCCAAGATCCATCCCAAGGTTAGCCTGCTGTCAATCCCCCCACCCCCAATTACTCCCTGCAACGCTCACATGACAAGCCTACCTTCCTTACTCCTCCCCCAGAAAAATCTCCCAAGGAATGGTTCCCTTTTCCATGTTGGACTCCCCCCACCCCCACCAGTGACAAATAAATAAATAAATTAATAAAGAAATAAATAAATAACAATGAACAAAATAAGAAATAATAATAATACAATTTAAATTAAATAAATAAATAGAAAAGGTTCCTTATGAAGTTATAATGTCATAGACATTGCGTGCCCTCTTGGCTGTTTGTAGAACAGCTTGCAGAACCTTAACCCAAGTCAACAGGTCTGAGAAGAAGAAATTAACTTCTTGCTGAATCTTGTGCACCCATCTTCTTGTTTACCACAAATGATTCAAATAAGTTAAACTAAACTACAAAGATAAAAATGCATACAAAATGCATAAAAAATAAAGATTTTAAAACGCTGACGGTCCTCACCTGAGCGGTGCTGAGGGCGTGGCACATGGAGCAGATGGCCTCTGCGTCCCCATCAGTCTTCTTCTTGACCTGGAGGAGCTGGGCGGCCTGGATGAGAGGCTCCAGGGTCTCTTTAGCTCCACACACCATCAGAGTCTTGTCCCTTAGCCACTCCTCCAGTTGGCTCACATTGTATCTGCACACACACACACACACACACACACACACACACACACACACACACACACACACACACACACACACACACACACACACACACACACACACACACACACACACACACACACACACACACACACACACACACACACACACACACACACACACACACACACACACACACACACACACACACACACACACACACACACACACACAGACAGACAGACATCAGAACGAGACCCAAAGACAGGGAACCTATTAGAAAATGAACTACCGTAAAAACCTTTTATTATTATAATATTTTTTAACTTTTATTTCATAAACAAAATTTCACACGTACCAATTACTATAGAAATACTAGTGAGTCACTATGGAAACAGAATACTGTAGAGATTCAACACACATTTCTATAATATTCCACAATAGATGGTAGACTAGGTGAATCAATACAGTATAGGGCTGAGCCCGATTAGTCGAATAATCGATCGAAAGGAGCCGTAATCGACTGCCAACCTCTTAGTCGAATACAAAGAAAAGGAAAAAAAAGTACATTCTTTTTTTTTAAATCATTCTTTCCAAAACCAAAGCGGCCTAGAAGAATGGCTAACGCTAATGGTGCGCATACCAGCGAGGCCTAAGAAAACAGGCACAGAAAGAGGATTTTGTAGTGGCTACTGAGTCATAATTCACGGCGTTCTAGCCTACATGGAAGGACTGTTGTATTTACTACATCTCCCTTGACTCTTAGCGGGGGATGACGTAGCTTAAGAGAGACGAGTGAACGAGGAATGGAAGCGTTGTTAGTGCGACAGTAGAGTGCGTAATAAATCAGTTTTGTATTGGCAAGCGACTCCATCTGTGCTATTATTACCGCACTCCTACAATTTCACCCTTCTAATGAACACGTGACTAGACTAGACAAATATCATGTATCCATCAGTGGACCAATTGCATGCTTTCACAGAGGACAAGGAGCCTTCAGTAGACTCCTTCAGACATTAAGCACCCCACACAGCCCAAATGGAATGATAAAAAGAATATATATATATATTTGCATTCAGGGGGGTAGGGACCAGTCGACTATCGGCAAGTTTCGGCCAATCAAAGTCGACTATCAAAATCCTTATTCGGGGACAGCCCTACTACAGTATTTCTGTGGTGAATCTCTGGAGTATGCACACACAAAAAAACACAGGAATACCATAGGCATAACTATAATTCACTTTTGTAAGGGAAAATATGGCAACATATATGAGTGAGAATAACCAGCTCCCACCTGATCTGCATGCCCTTGCTCCAGGAGCACATGTCTTTGCGTAGCAGCAGGTTGTTGAGGGTGACGGCGCCGATGATGTAGAACTGTTGCTTCACCACCTGTTTGATGAGCTCGGGGTCGGTGCCGTGTTGGCACATGGTGGAGTGGAAGGCGCTTAGCTGCCGCAGGATGGACTCCAGCGTGTAGGTGCCCTCATCTGCGATGCTGGACGTCCGCTTGCGCAGGCCCGTGGGCTTGACACCCGACACGCCCTGGATAGTCTCATGCTCCAGCATGCCAGGCACTGCGAGGGGGGAACGCATACACAGATGTTTTGGCTGAAAAGTTGAAATAATCTTGACTTCAAACTAAATACACACATAGCAATGTTGCAATAAAGAATGAGGAGAACAAAGCCAGCACTGAAAGACTCAGGAGGTGGACATAGAGCATTACTACTGTAGATAATGGTGTGGATGGAAAGGCCTAATTTCATATATGCCAAAATACAATTGCAAGATCATTTAGCTAAATGAAGTCAAGTCAAAGTAAGTTTTTGAAATTCCAATATTGTACCTAACTCAATCACTGAGTGATATTGACTGTGCTAGGCTGAATCTAAAACAGCATAATGCATGCAAACACACAAGCATACCTATCATGGGTTGGAGGATGTTCTCCATGCACTTGATGAGCTGCTGGTAGATCTGGATCGCCAAGTCACTAATCACCTGTCTGTACTCTGCCAGGTCGAAGTTAGACAGACAGTGCTCGTTCTGCTTCGAAGTGTTTTGCTTCATAAAAGCCTGGTACACGTACGTGTACACACACACACACACACACACACACACACACACACACACACACACACACACACACACACACACACACACACACACACACACACACACACACACACACACACACACACACACACACACACACACACACACACACACACACACACACACACACACACACACACACACACATTAAAGGTGCTTCAAAGTGGGAAGGACATTTGTCTGGAACTGAAATGTCATACAAAGTTTGTGATATTGTTATAACATTACTCTTAGTTGGGTCAAGAACCAAAATTCCGTGACCATTCTCTGGCTAAGATGTTTTGATGATTGATTTGACTTCTATGGACCTTTTATAAAATATTTAGCACCCGTGTCCCTCCCAAAAATCCCGGAATTTTTTGTCAGATGGCCAAATCCAAAATACCTGCTGACGCCATCTTGAAAAATTAACTTTTGATCCAGAGCACCTAGAATCATGTATGAATACACTTTTTTGTGTAAGTCAACCATGACGATTCCAATTCTGACATCAGTTTGACTCTATGACATCAATTTGACCCAGAAATCCAAGATGGCCACCATCCAGTAGAGCAAAAACGTCGATAGACACAGAGCGAAAATGTAACTTTTGAATGGGAAGGTAAGATTTGGTGTTTGGGCAGGGCTTCAGACTAACCTTTCCACTGATAGCACTGGTGCTACCAACTTTCCCAATAGCTAGCTAACTAGCAACAACAACTAGTTAGCTAATATAGTCATTGTAGCCCTGTGTTTGGGGTTTGTTAACCCTTGTGTTGTGTTCGAAAGCTGTTTCTTTTAAGAGTTATTTTGATGATGTTCTGAGCTTGTGCTCAGCCTTCTGTTTCAAAAGGTATCTTGGACCACGCCATCTTACCATTCCTTGACATGAAGAACTCCTGTTGACCTCTCATCCAGGCCTTCTTCTTCAACAGACTGCAAGAGTGTGTGTGTGTGCGTATGTGCTAGGCCACGTGAGCGGATCGGCGCGGCCGAGAAATCCGCTCTTCGCTCTTTAAAGCTTGGTCCGCTCCGCTAATCACTCATGTTGACCCCGCCCCCAAGTCGCTCTCCGCTCGCTCCCTGCTCACCTTGAATCAAGCGCTCCCCGCTCCCCGCGCCAGATCGCTCGGCATTTTTTTTTTTTTTTTTTTTGGAGCATGGTGTAAATGAGCTCAAACTACAACAGTCTACACCCCCTGGGCCCCTTAACAATTGTTTGTATTGAGCCGCATTGTAATTGTAGCCATTCTGCAATGTTAAATAACGTTGTTTATCCATTCACTAGCTCTATTAAGCGGTGATAGGCTAGCCGAGCCACAATGCTATGGTCGCTGCCATTAACGTTAGCATGTAAGCTAACGTCAACAACAATGGCGTCGATACTTTTTCTAGTCTCTACAGTGACAAAGCCTGAACAGGATATCACAGGTTCACCCTTCTCATTGGTTGAAAATGGCCTTCATGTTTGTACATCGCCATCTGTTGCTTTGGCATTGTACTGCATGTATATATTACATCAACAGTGTTAAACCACTGTGAGCGGCCTGGAGTGGATTGGAGCGGAGGAGAACTCTCGCTCCGGACGTCACGCCGACTCATTTTAAAACCCACTCCTCGCTCACGTCAAAACCGGCCGCTCCGCGCCCCGCGCCGCTCACGCTCCGATCCGCTCACATGCACTGGTATGTGCGTGTGCGCATGTGTGCGTACGTGTGTGCATGTGTGTGTTTACGTTCAAGAATAATATGAGTGTCCATATTCTGTGAGAAAGGTTGAGTTCCTGTGGGGGAGGGGTGCCAGAGGGATTGGGAGAACAGGTGCATGTTGCAAAAAGTGTCCCTGTGGAGGAAAGAGGTGGGGGTGGGGTGTCTAAAGATCAAAGATGAATCTTGACCCAAAGATGACCCAAATTTGACACAGAGTTACCCACAACATTTAAATGCATGCTGGGTATTTCCAGGGTTCTATATCAGAGTAAGGTTAGAGTTTGAAAGGAAGAGTTGCACAGTGTAGATGCATAACAGCTTGAAAATGGAAGACATCACTCAACTGACAGGGATAAATAGACAGTGCATAACCCATCAGACTACATGTATCCTTCAGTGTGGCGGGCTTTGTGATGAAGCCACCGATTCCATTACCTCAATTGAGAGGTGGGAAAATATAAAGAATAAGGCACTGTTATGGAGCAGTATTGACACATTCGGAAACGTCCATGCAACTGTGGATTGGGATAAAGGTCCCGTCGGACAATGTATCCATAATACATGTAGGTTGACCTTATGCAATGCTAAGAAACTGGAACAGGCCAAGAAAAGACAGAAAAGACGAGAGGTTGATGAAAGCCAATCTGAGTCTTCGTCTATGTCTGATGTTTGTTCCCCAGCTGCCAAGCGGCTGAGATCGAGTCTTGGGCTGAAACATGATAAAACCAAATGTGTCTGGTGCTGTAAGACAGAGTCGTCCAAGCACCCAGAATCAAAGCTGGTACTGATTTCATACGATCACGCATGGGCAGCTTTCAAGAGCCACACGGTGGCCCTGGAAGATCAGAGAATGCAAGACAGAATCAACGGTCTGATTGATTATGCAGCTGATCAGCCCTATGCACTTGAAATCAGATATCACCTCAAATGCTGGTTGAAATATGTGCGTAATTACCAGAAAATTAGTGAAGATGACAAACTCCCACACATGCACAATGTCACTCTCCGAGAGGCTCAGACTATATTCTTTGACGACATCAGAACAGTTATCTTTGAGAAACATGAGCTAAGATCACTGCAGAGTCTCATCCAAGACTACAGCTCTATAATTTCTCGGTATGGATTCCCAACATCTGGGGTCAAGTCATCCTACATCAAAGACATCCTGACCCGGGAGTTTGAGAGCAAGATCGGCTTCCACTCCCGCCCTCAGAGGAGCCATAGCGATCTAGTCTATGACACGTCTGGGGGTGGTTCATATGTCGAAGCAGCACTCTCTGAGCAAACGCTTGACATTTGCCAAGCGGCCCTGCATGGAGAAGCCCGGGAGGAACTCAAAGCAAGAGCTGCTGAGATGGAGCGGAGTGCTCTCAAGGCAGTGATCGACCTGGTTGAGGTCAGTCAACTTGTGAATCTCTCCGAGTTGCTGGAACATCGTGTTGTCGAGGAATGTGTGGTGTTATTAAACTCCAACGGCACATATAGGAAGACACAGAAGAACAAGCTCATTCAGAAGCTCTCTCTCCAATCTGTAGATCTGCAAGAACCTTACACCGCTCTTGTCGACATGAGCATGATCTGGAGGATGGCAACCCCATCAGCAGAAGATTGGCAGACACAAGATGGCACCCCATACAAGTGGTTGGACTATGTCCACAAGGTATCATCCATCATCCTTGCCCGCCATGGTGATGCTGACCGTATTTTCTGTGTAAATGACCCGTACGACGCAGCATACTCAACTAAAGATGATGAGCGAGACCTGCGGGTACAAGGTAAGACACATGTCCCCAACACCTACATGAAGCTGGGCGACCCCTTCCCCTCTGCCAGAGAGTTCAAAACACTGCTGTGTAGCGTCAGCAACAAGGAGCGGCTACAAAAAGTAATATGCAGCTATCTGAGTGACCTTGTTGCACAGGGTGTAGAGATCATCTACTGTACTCCCACTACTGTACTCCCACTGCACCAACTTGTCAACCCAGCAACCAATGCAGAACTACAGCTTTGACCAGTCTGAGGCTGACACCATCCTCTTCTCAGCTTACACAGTTCTATGTGAGTCAGGCTACAGTGGCCCTGTTGTCATTGATGCAGCCGACACCGATGCCTATGTCACGACAGCGGTCATCTCTCAACAGCTGCCCGGTATGCTCTGTATCAAGAGAAAGCAGGACACAGTCTTCTTCCGTGGCCTGGTTACTGAGGAGATGGCAGATTGTATTGTGCAGCTACACTGTATTACAGGCTGTGATGCCAACTCAGGCTTCTATGGCAAGCAGTCGCGGACTGGGACCATAATTCCTACCGGGAATTTGACTCAGGCAGGCCAGGCCCATACCCTACTCGATTTATCACTCACCCTCTGCGCTGCTGTCGTCAGTTCAACATAATGACGCGTTCCTTACATCTCCACGGCTTCAATATCAGCATCCAAATCATCCATCAGACTTATAGCTGTTCTATTTCATGGTCAGGTTCCAACAAACTGTCTTCTTTAAGTCCGAGTCCCAGCAGTACATCCAATAAAGTGATCAAGTGATCAACATCCAGAGTTCCCACGTCAATTTCAATGTCCATCTGATTCAAAACTCGTGTAGTAACACGGAAGAGCCCTTCGGAGTTAAACCAATCAGAGAGCGTCTTCACAAACTGCGGCTATGAAAAAAAAAATCACACATTCCTGCCTGCTTGCCTGAACTTATTATGCGCAAATATAAACATGTATACCGACCTGGCCTGCTTCGGAGTTCAGTGGCCTGACTGCGGGCACAAACAAACAAATTTTAAAATAAAAAAAGCATTTGCCAGTCTGCCAGGCCATGCCAGTCTGCCAGGCCACCGGGAAAACTCCCGGGGGTCCCGATGGTCAGTCCGCTAGTGATGGCAAGGGTAAGTCGTCGGTGTATGACAAGGTGGCAAAGAGCCCTATGGCACGGCGGCTGCTCTCGCGGTGTGGAGATAGCCTTGATCTTGAGGAGAAGGTGCTAGAGGAGCTGTTCGAGTTCACACAACATGTTATTTATGGCGACAAGAAGAGTAGCACCATGGCTGTGGCACCACAAAGTGGAAGAGAATGAAGAACAAATCATTTATCCATCTCCCTCCAGATGCAGATAGCCTACGCAAACACTGCCTCCGTGCCAACTACTTGGCATATCTAGTAGTGCGCCACCCCTCCCTGAAGCGCCACCCTTCGCCACTCGAACATGGCTGGGAGCTGGTGGGTGGTCGCTGTCGCCCTGTCCGCCACACACAACCTGCTCTCCCAACACATCTACCTGCACCAGGGCCAGCTGAAGAAAGTGAGGAAGAGGAGAGTGAGGAGGATGATGATAAGGGAGATGATGATGTATGGAGGAGGAGGGGTGATTCATTGGAATCTGATGATTCAGAATCTAGTGAGGCAGAATGCTCTGATTCGGACTGATCATGACATGTTTAAAGTGGTTTCATTGTTAACCTGTTCAAGTTACAGCTATTTAAGAGAGCGTATTTTGAAGTATAATTAGTTATCTTGTCATACTGTACATTCATAAATTATTTTGCTGAGATCCTTATGAAGGTAGTTTGTTTAAAGTACCGCACTACCATGGTAAAATTGGTTTCGACATTAAAAGTTACATTTTCGCTCTACTAGATGGTGGCCATCTGATGTCAGAATTGGAATTGGCATGGTTGACTTACACAAAAAAGTGTATTCATACATGATTCTAGGTGCTCTGGATCAAAAGTAAATTTTTCAAGATGGCGTCAGCAGGTATTTTGGATTTGGCCATCTGACAAAATGCCGGGATTTGTGGGGGGACACGGGGGCTAAATATTTTATAAAAGGTCCATAGAAGTCAAATCAATCATCAAAACATCTTAGCCAGAGAATGGTCACGGAATTTTGATTCTTGACCCAACTATCTGCTTCAAAATCACTTGATGCAATTTCTATTGAGCTCCATTTGCAAATGATTAGCATACAGGATTTTTTTCTTAGTGTGTGAACCTCACCTCATCTCCGCTGTACTGTTTGAGACAGTGTAGGAAACGGCAGGTGTTGGACAGCCAGAAGGACACAGTCTCAAAGTCATCCCCTCGTTTCTGACAGGAAGAGAACAGAAGCAGCACTCGCTTAACACTCTACCACCAACCAAAAACACTCGCTTAACATTCTACCACCAACCAAAAACATGTAACACTCTACCACAAACAACACTCGCTTAACACTCTACCACCAACCAGAAACCTGAACCTTCCTTTTAGCCTTTTCCCAAACTTAGATCTAACCCAAAACTAAATCCTAACCCTAATTTCCCCCCTTAAAGTGAGGAACCACAATATATTTTCATCTTCGTGAGACTTTCCCCATCTTTCTATTACTGTGAGGACATTTGTACACAACGGTTAAGCTTAGGCCCTCGTTCCAACTGGTTAAGGTTAGAGTTTGGAATCAGGGCTGGTGGTCTAACATTTTCAATCAATCAATCAATCAAAGCGGGGAACATAGAACCCGGGGAACATAGGACCCGGGGAACATAGACATGCTCCCCACACAAACACCCACACACAATACCTTGAGGATCTTCTTGATGCTGTTGATGGTTGAGGTGAGCAGCGTGCGAACTTTCTGATCATCGTTGACGTAGTCGGCATGTCTGAGACACATGAACAGGATGTAGGCTGGCAGACCTGGGATCAGACTCACTGCTACACCTCGAGGCTTCAGCTCTGAAGACGGAAAAGAGGCAATTAGGGCCCAAGTGCTGATCTGATGTCAGTAACCAGGAATATTTGTCTTCTTGACCTTATTTAAACTAATAGACTGGAGCCGATTCTAGATCAGTACTTGCACTTTGAGACGCTTTGTGAATATGGACCCAGGGCAGATCTTACATGTACAGACCGTCATACCAGTCCCACTTTTTAACTGCGAGCTTGTTGCACCATTGCTCTGCCTCCCAAGAGAAATGATTTGCTCTTTACAGCTATCAGAAAACACAGACAGGTCTGACATCTGTGGGGGGGACATCAGCATTCAGCACTGACCTAGAATGAGGTTCTTGACCAGTTTGAGTTCATCCTCCTTCTTGTACTCCAGCATGCCCTGGAAGTCCTTCTCCCTGCGAGGGATGTTGACCGGGCGGATGGGCTCATCCACCATCTGTCCTGGGGACGTCTGGCTCTCCGCCTGACCCGCTGGAGAGATAAGTGTTATTATGTAGATAGACCATTTCAACTTGACAACATAAACATTGTAAATGGACCCAAGTCTATTTCATATTACCCTAGCAAGCTGTTCCCCTAGAAAGCCGTTCCCTAGCCAGCTGTTCCCCTAGCAAAGCGTTTCCCTGGCAAGATGTTCCCTAGCCAGATGTTCCCCTAGCAAGCTGTCTCCCTAGTTAGCCGTTTCCTAGCAAGCTGTTCCCTAGCAAGCTGTTCCCTAGCAAGCTGTCCCCCTAGCAAGCTGTTCCCTAGCAAATTAACGGACCCTCGTACCAAGCCACTGACAATGTACAAGAAATGTACAAGTCAGCGGCTGGGTGGCGCAGCAAACATTGCGCTCGTCACCAACTCAAGAGACACCAGGTTCGACTCCGGGTGTCAGCATTGCCTTGGGCCGGCCATCATACTAACTCAATTGGCAGAGTTAGCGGGTGGAAGTCGATAGGTGGTAATCTGGACGTTGTGGACAGCGACTCCTACAGGTCGGTTGGGGGACGCCTGCACAGCAGAGAGAGGAAAATAGCGGGGGTAGTGTGAGCCTCCCACACGTTACACCTCGCCAAATGAGAATCCGCGCTGGCAGGTGAAAAGATGTGACAGGCTGCCTCCACATGTATCGGAGGGGACATGTGATCCAAGGCTTCTATCCTCCCTACAACCGACCAGTTGGGGGCATATGCGAGCAACGTTCAAGACAGGGGAGGGGAGAATTGGCACAGCTAAATTGGGATGGGAGAGAAATAGAAAAAAAAGAGAAAAAGTGGATACAAAAAAAAGAAATGTACAAGTCACATGTAAGAGTTGATGGAAAATTGCAATTATGATGATGAAATTTAAATACATTTTTTGTAGATAAAAGTTGTATGCGGGACATGGATGTTATGTTGACTAGGTGTAACATCCCTACCCCACACACACACACTGGAAATAGTCTTCTCCTCAGAGGAACAGAGTGAATCCTTACCTCCAAACTCTCCGATCCTCTTGGAGAAAAGCTTTAGCTGCTTCTTTAGCCTCCGGATGGTTTTTTCCTGCTTCTCCACCTGCTCCATCAGATCCTGACAACAAGAGTGAGGGATGGAATGATGGAGGGAGAGAGACAAGAGGTAGAGATAGAAGATACAGAGATTAGATAACAGATATGGTGGGAGAGAGAGAGCAGTCCAGCTTTGACTACCACAGTATACTGCTTGGATCAAGGGGGTGCAGACAGAAAGCTAGTGGCAAAGAGGAACACTACAACACTTTCTGCAGGCTCTTCGCAAAACATTTAAAGTGCATGAAATAGCACTGTAAACATTTATCTTCCGTTATTTGATGCATTTGCTAATGGAACAGTATGCTCTGGCAGGACGTGAATATTAAAATGGAAACTCTGGGTCTCTCTTGTTGTATCCTATCTTACTAATATAATTGGAAAGCAGTCAGGTTGTGTGTTTGTGTGTGTTAGTTAGTGTGTCCGGATGCAGTACTTGAGGCTTACCAGTGAGAGGCGGCAATACGCACACAGAAAAAATAAAACCTGATTTTATTTCTCCTTGTCCGGATTTGACTGAGGGAAATTAAACGCGGTTCAGACTCGGTTCAGTCTACATGAATGTCAGATAGTTTCATAGTTACTGCTGTCAGAGGAGTGCACATTTTGTCACCATAGCAACACTAATTGGTATATTCAATCTGATGCTTCAATTACAATTAAGAGCACTATGATTCATTACAATTCATTATGTTTCCATTGGAACCGATCGCAAAATACAAGACTAATTTATTAACGGCTAAGATTACAGATGTGACAGGGGAAGATGACAAGCTACAAAAAAAAAGATGTGGTAAGTTATAGACAAGGAAACTATAAACATCCAGAGTGAGGGTAAAACTATCACCTTCCACGGCCAATGTTTCTGTGTAGGTATAGCTTTGACCAACTACATAGAGAGAGTTAACACTTTGGTTGCCTTGGGTTAAATTCATGATATACCATAGGTTGCCGGCTCTATTTGTCTATGGAGAAGTACCCCTTCTTTGCATGGCTATAACTTTTTAAATTCTATTGCTACATTGCCATTATTAGGGCCCATTCAAAGTCCTATATGTATTGTTCATTGTGTAGCAACATTAAACTTTTTCATTCACATATTCATAGTAAAGTATGGTCTAATGTATAAGTATGTTTTCATCTCTTTCTGCAGCTTTCTCCAGAACGTGATCTATAGCCCCAAATGCATTATATTGATGATGCAATACAGTTTTATGGCAATCAGCGCGATATAAAAAATTCCAACTAGACGTACTTCTAGAAGTTACTACACGTCATCTGATGTTGACCGGATGGGCTAGGGGGCGTTTATAATTCCGTGGGCAGCGTTATACCAATCATCTAATGTGGGTCAAATGTTGATAATAGCAGTTAGTATCGAAGACGGTAACGTTACACGCTAAAACTCACCCCAGTCTCCGCGCGCCGTTGGGCGATCATCGTAGAGTAGAAATCTTATCATTATGGGATGTAGATTTACCCGGTCCATCTCCAGCTTGTATAATGGTATATACGTCCAAATCATGTTGTTTATCGAGTTATTGGCAATCGATCACTGTGTATTGTGACGAGCTAGAATGCCGGGACCTATAGCGAGTGCCCGGAAGTAATACGGACGTCCAGCACAACCTCTATGCCACTTCCTGTTTAAGCGATTGCGCCGATCGGCCACCAGATGGCGCTCCTGAACCGCCAGAGAGCTCAGTGGGTCCTCCTGGTGGATCTCAGGCCAGCGGAGGGGACATATGAATCCGATCGCAGATTTTTGAAATATTGATATAAGGACGCTGTACAGCGTCCTCCGGCAACTTGAGCATGGCCGGCAATGACGTCTAAACACGTTTCCTGGCAGCCAAAGTGTTAATCAGTTATGCCTCAATCTGGTACATGAGTTTAATGTTGCTTTGTGGTGTAATTTCCCCTTTAAAAAGATCATTCTGATTATGTTAGGACAGCTCCATTATGGCAAAACTCATAATTACGATTATTTTAATTGATATTGAATTCACGATTATTAAAAATGATTAATAATTGATTTGAGAACATCATATAACGACGACGGAATTCGTTTTACCTTTCATTCTTTATCAAAGGCTGCCTTTCTGTCATCTATAAGTTACCAAAGATGTTTCAAAATAACGCTCTGTGGCTCCCTCCTCCCTCTCAACACAAGCTGAAACTACCGTTTGTGTGGGGCGGAGCGCACCACTGAAGGAAGGGTGCGCTGCATTTACAACACAAGACAAAATGAGAGCAACATGGCATGTGGCACAATAATTGTTTTATCTCAATTACCTTGATTTCATGATCGTAGGAAGCCAAAATCGTAATTGAAATTTTATTAATCGCCCAGTCCTAGGTTATGTTCAACCATCTGGCATTATACCAAACAATTCTGATTTCAAATCTCATCAAAGTGAGTGCAAATAATGAGCCAGTTCTGGTTGCCTGGGTCGTTGACATGGCCACAGCTCTCCTGACTGCAATTAAAAAATATCCTCAAAAGCAGCCAAGTACGTCAAGATAAAACGGCGACATGCTTCAAGATTGCATATTTACTCGCTAGCATACTGACAAATGTTATGTAACCAACGCATATCACAGTTTTGCATGAAATGTATTTAGTAGCACCTGGGTTTTCCACTATCCACTATGTCTGGGAAAATGTGTGTGTTCCTCTTTGGGGTGGAAACATTATCTCTTCATTGGGTGTGTTAGAAAAACAAGTGACCCTGAATCAAAAGAAAGGGTGCTGAACTGGTCAGAGAGAGAGAGCGACAGAGGTGCAGAGTTGGCCTTCTTGTCTGTTAGAAGAAAGGGTGCAAAGATTTCCCGCTGTGGGTTAGGAGGACACACCGCTGTGTAGGGGTTTAGACATTGTTACATCCCAGTGAACACACTGCTTCTGCAAAGCACACATTCCAGTTAGTTTTTAAACACACATGCACAAAAATACACACAGCTTATACATACAACTATCCGTCGTAACATCTCGACTCGACACTGCCGTGAGGTGCGGCCGTCACTCAAGATGTTGTCCTGTCAGATGACATCCACAAGTGTCAGTGTGTATGAGTGAGTCTGAGTGTTTATGAATGCTACATGATGGATTTACACATCCATAACACATTAAAGGAACATGCCAACATTATGGGACATTTGCTTACCTTCTTCTCGTCAAGACAAAACATGTATACCAATTTCCTCTCTGTACGTTCAGTAGAAAGCCGTTGTTTAAGCTAGGCTAGTAGTCTGTATCCACTTCCATTAATTTGTGCTAAGCTAGGCTAGCTTGCAACTGGATAGCTTTCTACTGAATGCACAGAGGAAATTGGTATCCATCTTCTTATCTGACTCTGGAGAATATGGTGAGTGTCAGCCCACAATGTCTCATAGTGCAGGGGTTTGGCTTAAGTACTACAGTACTGTATGTCTCTAGTGTTTGTGTTTGTTGTAGTGTAACTAAGTCTTACTTATGAACTGTCTGATCTCAGGCAGTGTATCTGTGTCTGTGTGTTGGCATTTGTATCGTCTCTTGTTTGTGTGTGTGTTGTGGGGTACCAGGTTCTTAATAGTAACCAGAGTTGATCTCACACTGTATCTGTGGAATAGTGCACACAGTTCCCATCCTAAAGACGTTCTATGAAATCCAATGGCTACAATGAAGCATTTTCATGAGCTAAAATGTAAATTTTCATAGCCTGCTGGCATTGTTTTTCCATATAAGAAAAGTTCTTAAGGGATAAATTAATGTAAAAATGTAATCAATAAAATATGTCTTACAAAAGCTGTTGGGAAAAAAGGTTGAAAAGGTTGAATTGGTAAAAGGTTTCCTACACATTGATGCATCTGTGAAAAGTCCTTGATATTCAATGATTTAACCAGACCACTTGTCAACATTCTGTCAATCTCTGTCTACAATAGAAGTCTCAAAATTCCATGACATTCCAGAAATCCCATGGACCATAGGAACCCTGAGTGATGTTGATGTTTGTGTGTGCATGAGGTGGTATACCAGGCTCCTGTTGGTGAGTCTAGTATCTGTCTGATGGTGTCAACCGTTAGGATTACTCCAGTGGACACTACCTCAAACCACTCTTTTTGTGATCCTCCAATTGCAACTGTTGCTTCCCTCGAGCATATACCAATTTTTCCACTGCAGATACCGATGTTTAGTAACTTTAAGTATAGACATGAGTACCTTTTACTTACAGTACTTTACTACAGAGTATGGACCACTCGACAATACAATTAAGATGGAATCCATTTTTCTCCATTAGAGAGATTTTGCATGCTTCTATTCTTCAAAAGGCAAAAGTCGCTTTGCTTTGACTTCCGTCAATCCCATGTGGTTCTTGGTAATGCAAACTTTAGTTTTGGGGAAACGGTAACTGTAATGATATCCAACACCAGAACCAGATATCGGGCATCCTGATATCGGTATATAGCATCTATGTATGTATCTTTGTGACGGTGTAATCTGTATGACCTGTATGTGAATGTGTCTGTGGTACCAGGTTCTGTATGACCTGTATGTGAATGTGTCTGTGGTACCAGGTTCTGTATGACCTGTATGTGAATGTGTCTGTGGTACCAGGTTCTGTATGACCTGTATGTGATTGTGTCTGTGGTACCAGGTTCTGTATGACCTGTATGTGAATGTGTGTCTGTGGTACCAGGTTCTGTATGACCTGTATGTGAATGTGTGTCTGTGGTACCAGGTTCTGTATAACCTGTATGTGAATGTGTGTCTGTGGTACCAGGTTCTGTATGACCTGTATGTGATTGTGTCTGTGGTACCAGGTTCTGTATGACCTGTATGTGAATGTGTGTCTGTGGTACCAGGTTCTCTATAACCTGTATGTGAATGACCTGTATGTGAATGTGTCTGTGGTACCAGGTTCTGTATGACCTGTATGTGAATGTGTCTGTGGCGTACCAGGTTCTCTATAACCTGTATGTGAATGTGTGTCTGTGGTACCAGGTTCTGTATAGCCTGTATGTGGATGTGTCTGTGGCGTACCAGGTTCTCGTTGGTGAGCCGGGTGATCTCATGCTGCAGGCTGGCCTCGATACGGGCCTCGGGGGGCAGCTGGAGGTTCTGCGCCAGGAGCTGCTGCTGCCTGTTGTTCTCCTCCTTCACGTTCTGCAGCTGGCCACGGAGCAACTCCACCTCACTGTCGTAGCTACGCCGCTGTTGCTGCAGCTGGGACTCCAGCAACCTGGGTGGGGGAGGAGGAGGATGGTGGAGGTGAGAGGGAGGGATACGATATAGAAAAGAGATAGAGAGAGAGAGAGGAGATCAGCATCTTATGAAGAGCTAAGTCTTGCAGGTTTCTGAGAAGATCAGTTCTCCCACACGTCCTGCCGTGTGAAGGAGCAGCAGCAGCCAAGTAGAAACACTAAAAGCCTCAGACATGCTTTCCGCATCGAACGCGGTTCCATTCATACAACCGAGGGTCCACCTCGGTCTGGCGTTCTCTCTCTGTCGCCTGCATCGCCACTCCTGCCTTTCAGCTTTCTCTTCCCCAACCATCATTATTAAATACCACAACAGCAGTAAACCTTCTCTTTTTCCACCCAAAGGATTCACAAAATAGCCTATGTTTCTGATTTACATAATCTCGTTATTGTAAGTCAGAAAAAAAGTTGGTTTTCGTGCATAGATCACAAGATGCATCAACTTACCGGTATAATAAGAGTTTAACGTGTGCATTTCCTGGACGACTGTGTGGCCAGCTGGGCAATAGCGAACATTAGAAATACTTTAACCTGCAAACCTAAAACTGTTCCGACGGCACAATATTGATGTGACAGAATATTGATTGATATTTGCAGAAAAAATTATATATTAGCCAAATCTTTAATGCATCAACTACAATACAAGGTTTCCATGTTGTGAACTGGGCTGACTACCAGAGCGTCTCAGAGCAACAAACGATCTGGGACATGTGCAGTCGGTCACACATTTGGAATGTCTGTGTGCACCCCCGCAGACATGGGCGGATGACGAGATGTACTCCACGCGGACCAAAGCGGACCCTCGCAGACAGTGTGATACCCGGCACGAGTCCAGCTGAGACAACTCTCTAATGGTGCCTCTAGTAGTGTGGTAGTGCGTTTCTCTTCTGTGCCTCAGAATCTCTTACTCACCATTGTGTATTATATTCAAACGTGAACTGGCCTTCCTTATGTGCACATCGGCTCAGTCATTGGTATGTTTTGATTTACAAGGCCATTCTTGGTATGGTTCCGATTTATTTATAGTCTTTCAAATTTGAATGGTGGAAATTACAATCTCCGTTCGAAGGATTTTCTGCACGTTGCTGTTCCCAAAGTCCGAACAGAAATGGGAAAGAAAGCTTTTAGGTTTTCCGCACCTACTGCATGGAACAATCTCCAGTCTGATCTCAAGATTCAAAGATTGGTAACCCTGAATGTATTTAAGGCTATGGTGAAGCCTATTGTAACCAGGTTTTCTGTGTGCAAATGTTTTATCTGATCATTTTGTAACGTTACTTTTATCTGCAATGTGTTTATTTCGAAACTTTGTGTTGCTGCGATTCTTGGCCAGGTCTCCCTTGTAAAAGAGATTCTGGTTAAATAAAGGCAAAATTAAAAAAATAAAGAGCCCTCCTGGGGGGAACGTCTACATCACAATCAGTCAGGGGAGATGCAGTGGTCAAACCCAGGAAATATGTGTCAGTACAGAAGGCGGTCATTCCACAATGATGTCAACTGATGTTTGTTATTAATCATTCAATATCTACCATATAGATGAGTGACATGCACACAACCTGTGTGTGTGTGTGTGTGGTTTGGGCAAAATTAAAAAGACACAGAAGATAGTTAGCAGAGGTGCAAGCCATCAGTCCAGGCAGAGCATAGACTATGTACCTACATAGTCTACACAGTGTACATGTCATTATCCTGAAATTCAAAAGGTGAGATGGCCAAGTCGGACGGCCCATGCTACTATTCTATGCAAGTCTATGTTGGGAAAACAGAGAGAAAACTGATAGTTGAGAAAAAGAGAGAAAGGAAATAATCTAGAAGAAAAGGGAGGGTGCAGCTCCCCCCTGGTACACAGGCATTACACGTCATGCACTCAGACAAACAAACACCTGTTGGTCTCTTTCAACCCTTCATATACCAGCCACAGCTCTCCATCCTCATTCAGCTTATGGAAGTCTGGCGTGGGGGATCTGACCAACACACAACACAAGGGAATGTGAAAAGCAACATAAGAACAAAGGGGTGGGGTGGGGGGTGTCTGCTGTGCTGTGTTTAGATTATATTCAAATGTATTGTCATCATACAGCACAAGTACAATACTACGAAGTTGGCATCTAACCAGAGTGCAAGGTAACAGTAAAGTGCATTAACAATATACAAGTATACACTGTGTACACAAGTGTAAATAACAAGCTACTGAGTAATATATGCAAAACGTATGTATGTACAGTATAATTATGTACAGTGATACAGGTATAAATATACTATTTTAGTAAGCTATACTGGCCAGTGGTATAATTAGTAAGAGTAGGTATGGGGATATATACAGAAATAGATATAATACGTATTATATATGTACACAGGTATGTGAACAGGGATATATGCTAGTATATCCAACAGTTGTAGATAAATAAATATATATATATATACAGCATTAACGTACATGGGTATCCTACAGGTATGTAAATATATGGTTAGACTATAGTTTGAGGTAGGTAGTTATGATTACAGTGCAAGGCAGTAGATAGGTATAAATTGAGTAGAGACAAGTTCAACAGTGACTCGACAATGGATTCGGTCCACTTTGGCTAACACAGTAAACAGTAGGGCTGTCCCCGACTAAGGATTTGGATGGTCGACTATGATAGGCCAAAATTTGCCGTTAGTCGACTATTGGTCGAAAAAAAAAAAAAAAAAAAAAGTATAATATATTAAAAAAAGATTATAATAATAAGTATTTTTTATCATTCCATTTGGGCTTTGGGGGGTGCTTAATGTCTGAAGGAGTCGACTGAAGGCTTCTTGTCCTCTGCAAAATCATGCAATTGGTCCTGTCGAGGAGCCTCAGGATTCGAGAATCCCCACCTTCCCCGTCAGGGTAAAATGGATCTCGCCTTTAGATCTATACCTAACCAGAGAGGCTATGGGTAAGAGAGCATATCCTACAGGTATAATCCCCATAAGTCCCACAGGTGCAGTTCCCTGTGGCCTGGACACTAAGAGGATGAGATACCAGGAGGAACCGGCAGAGGGAGGAGTGGGGGCACAGCACCATCCAGACCAAAGCCCCCCTCAGCCGGGGACACTAGACTGGTACAAAAGCATCGATAGCTGGTACAAAAGCATCGATAGCCCGGAATCCCCAGGGTCCCAGATGGACTGGTACGAGACCTACATCAACTCCAAATCCTTGGAGGAACAACAAGAGGTTAGTAAAACTAGGTACCAGAAGACCAAGGCCCGAGTGAACTGGCGGGACCCGCAGAAGGCCTCACCGAAAGGAAGGAGGCACCGGTCGTCCGAGTCATCAGGCAGCACGCCAGAGAGAGAACATCGCCTCGCTGACCCCAGGAGACAGCCAGGGGCTGGAGGAGCCATAGAGAGGGACAACTACTCCCCCCCCCCTGCCAGCCTACGCTCTGCCACCAGCTCCTAACAATAGCCCTGCTGAAGGAGGGCTACTAGAAGATCCAGAGATGGGGGAAATGATGAAGGATGGGAGTGGTCTAGGTGACCTATCCCTCTCCAAACCAGCAACAAGGCCCACCGTCCTAGTCCCTACACCCCTCTGCGCTGAACCACCCGGGGAGACGGTAATGGAGTGCATGATAAGGGAGGTGACAGAAGGGTTAACAGAGAGGGAGAGGGTCCGAGGAGAAGCAGTGGTGGAGTGGATCAGAACGATCCCAGCACCAGCCCCAGCACCACCCCCAGCACCACCCCCAGCACCACCAGTCCTTGAAATACCAGGGATGGATGAGCCGCTGGAGATATTCCTAGCCAGCTATGAAGCAATGATGGGAGATGATCTCCTAGATCTAGCAGATAGCCCAGACGTACTGGAAATACATGCCCCTGACAACAAGGACAATGGTTGGGAGAACTGGTACTGAGAGATACTAAGGGGCCAAGAAGAAACTGCAAAATACGAAGCAACCTCCAGAGGGTGACAACGAGTGATTATAACTGCAAATGAATTATAACCAATCATGTATGGCTGATTAAAGAAATGTATTATTATTCAGCATACAATGTAAAGATGATTATAATGTTTTGAAATCAGTATAGGATGTCTTGTAATCAGTATAACAGAAACATGATTTATGATTACCGAACTGTATCATTTTATACCAATGGTACTGTACTTTTGAGATGAGACATTAGGAACTGGGTATGTAGTGACTCAACACGGAACTGTGAATAGGGGAAGTCATGACCATGTATGGGGAAGACGAACTGTAGTAACCTCGAGGTACAAGTGAGAGGCTGGCAAGGAAGGGGTTACTAAATTTACTGAGCAGAGAAAGAGGATGGATCACAGAGGACAGGAACGCAAGCCCCTATAAAAAGGGAAGTTACACAGAGAAACAAGCAGAGCGCTGGGACGGCTCTCAAGGTAAGAACTAACCTTTTGACTCAAACCAGATGAGGAACCAGAGGAGCCAACTCTCTGCAATTGTCCGGAGATCTTCGAAGGGACTCAAACCCCAGCAGTAACCTAAGACCTAAAGTGAGTACAACAGGCTCCATCTGGTCTAGGGGAACTGTAAATCACAGTTGAATGTGTCGCTAGCTCTCTCGCTCTAGGTTTGATCGAAACCGAGGAGTGTTGGCGCTGGAGCACGTTCCAGATTTAAGAGTCCCTCGGAGTCTTCGGCTGTTGTACGAACGGCCGATTAGACCTCTGGTCCATCGCTCTCCCTGCTCAAACCCAAGATAAATATCGCACGGTGCGGGTTCCTTGTACTGGGAGCTGGCCCCGTGGTAGATAATTTATCCGAGCAGGACCTAAGCAGAGGTAAGGGGAAGTTGATCCCTTCTTTCAGACTCTCTAGCTGGGGACTTCCAGAAATACTACATACTCAGTTCAGGGAAGCTCACTGTTACCAAGCGGAGAGACCGTGGAACCCTCTCCAGGGAAGCAGACACAGAGGTAAGAGAATCTCTAGGTGAAAACTTCCAGAAAACAGGTGAAAACTTCCAGAAAACAGGTGAAAACTTCCAGAAAACAGGTGTCTGGCCGGACCAGCCAGATGCCCAGAGAGAGGCCAAGCGGAGAGACCGTGGAACCCTCTCCAGGGAAGCAGACACAGAGGTAAGAGAATCTCTAGGTGAAAACTTCCAGAAAACAGGTGTCTGGCCGGACCAGCCAGATACCCAGGCGGAAACCAAGGAAGACGGTGGAAGCCGCAGAGGAGGACGGTAAGTGACAATAACCCGTCCAAATAGCCCACAGTGTTCCTGGCCATCCCTAACCCAAGGCGTTGAAGGGGGGCTTTGGCAGGAATACGACTCGACAAGCGAAGACAACAAGTAAGTAAGATAACAGGTACAACCCAGCAATGGCTGACAACCAAGCCGAAGATGACGAAGCACCCCCGGAGGGGGAACTGGTTACATTCGACCAGATCGACAACAGAGTACAACTCAACCCGGACCATGAAGTAATACCCGTGGGCCAGGCAAGAACTTGGGAAGAGTTGAGCCCACTCCTCCAGCAGTATCTAGACAGGTGCAGGGGGACCGTGCCGCTGGCAGAGGTAGGTGAAAAAATAACCCTCCAACTAGGAAATAAGAAAGCATATGGCTTATGGGTGAACTTGGGAGGTGGAGGATTCAGAAGAATATCCCTGGTGCCAAGCCCGAAGGAGCATAAAGCAAAAACTAAAACCATATCCAGTTGGATTGTCTGGCTGGGAGAGGTCCTGAACACCAAGATATACGAGCTGGAGGAACAGGTAACTGCACTTTACAGCCCAGGAGAAGAGTATGACCCGATGATAAAGATGCTGTCCCAGGCGATAGGACTGGAGGGACGGCTATCAACCATCGGAACGGTTCGGGCAGTAAGTAGACAAAAAGAGCACACAGCAGCCCTAACTTCTATCCTACAGGTATACAGAGGGAATGGACGAACTGGGGGGGGGTCCGTCCATGACAGCCTGGACGGGGCCCACCCCGGGTCGAATGAAGAGGACTCTGATATCGAGGACGAAGAACAAGGCGCCCCGGCTAAGAAACCGGAGACCATGAGACAACCAGGTGGGTCCCTAGGTGAAGAGAGTATGGAGAAAGCCCACGGTCTGCTGGGGCTGCTACATACGACACTGGCCCCAGAACCAGAACCAGACGTACTGGAAATACATGCCCCTGACAACAAGGACAATGGTTGGGAGAACTGGTACTGAGAGATACTAAGGGGCCAAGAAGAAACTGCAAAATACGAAGCAACCTCCAGAGGGTGACAACGAGTGATTATAACTGCAAATGAATTATAACCAATCATGTATGGCTGATTAAAGAAATGTATTATTATTCAGCATACAATGTAAAGATGATTATAATGTTTTGAAATCAGTATAGGATGTCTTGTAATCAGTATAACAGAAACATGATTTATGATTACCGAACTGTATCATTTTATACCAGTGGTACTGTACTTTTGATTATGAGACATTAGGAACTGGGTATGTAGTGACTCAACACGGAACTGTGAATAGGGGAAGTCATGACCATGTATGGGGAAAACGAACTGTAGTAACCTCGAGGTACAAGTGAGAGGCTGGCAAGGAAGGGGTTACTAAATTTACTGAGCAGAGAAAGAGGATGGATCACAGAGGACAGGAACGCAAGCCCCTATAAAAAGTGAAGTTACACAGAGAAACAAGCAGAGCGCTGGGACGGCTCTCAAGGTAAGAACTAACCTTTTGACTCAAACCAGATGAGGAACCAGAGGAGCCAACTCTCTGCAATTGTCCGGAGATCTTCGAAGGGACTCAAACCCCAGCAGTAACCTAAGACCTAAAGTGAGTACAACAGGCTCCATCTGGTCTAGGGGAACTGTAAATCACAGTTGAATGTGTCGCTAGCTCTCTCGCTCTAGGTTTGATCGAAACCGAGGAGTGTTGGCGCTGGAGCACGTTCCAGATTTAAGAGTCCCTCGGAGTCTTCGGCTGTTGTACGAACGGCCGATTAGACCTCTGGTCCATCGCTCTCCCTGCTCAAACCCAAGATAAATATCGCACGGTGCGGGTTCCTTGTACTGGGAGCTGGCCCCGTGGTAGATAATTTATCCGAGCAGGACCTAAGCAGAGGTAAGGGGAAGTTGATCCCTTCTTTCAGACTCTCTAGCTGGGGACTTCCAGAAATACTACATACTCAGTTCAGGGAAGCTCACTGTTACATTATAACTGAAATTCGATTTATCTTTTAATTTTGATTCTTTATTCTACCATGTCTTAGAGTCTTAGACTCATTGAATGTTTTTATACTTTGATTCGAGTTCTATTCTCTTATCGACCTGAACTGTGGCTTTTTACCCATCTATGTAAACCAAATAAAAGCTTGAATAAAATAAAATCTTTGCTTTTATAATAATAAAAATAATTGAAATAAAAAGAGACTTTGTGGAACTCCACTCTTTTTACCCATTGAAGGGGGTTCTTGCTGGTGAAGTAATTGAGTAAGGTATAGCGTGCATGAAGACAGGTTCTCAAAGGTTACTCTTAAAACAAGTGAACATTTCCCCGACCGCATAAGTATACATGTGGTCACTACTTTTCCGACACCCACACCATCATATTCAATCATAAGTAGATAGCTGTCGTTAATTCTGGTGTCCTCGGGGACCTCTCGATCCACTGGCTATTTATCGAGAGACACCGAGGGTGCAAAGGGGAGAGACCAGGAGACGAAGACAGTGAGAAGTCGGACGAATATCTACGCCCCGCAGCTTAGACACACCGGGAAGAGCTGGTAGGTAGTAAGACCCCCAGCTTCCCGGCGCGGACCCTTTAAACGGAGAGCTGTTCAGTAGTCTTGTACAAGGCTTAATAACTGGGATTGAACAGTCCACTGATTGATACATCTTGATATTTGTCTAGTCTGTGTGTTCATTAGATGGGTGAAATCCTCTTTCTGTGCCTGTTTTCGTAGGCAGTTAGCCTCTGGTATGCGTGCCATTAGCGTTAGCCACGCTTCTAGGCCTCTTTTTCTTTTGGAAAGAATGATAAAAAAAATTATTATAATAATAATTTTTTATTATTTACATTTTTGTCGACTACGGCTCCTTTCGACCGATTAGTCGACTAATCGACTAATAGGGGTCAGCCCTAGTAAACAGTATGCGTTTGTTTGTTTGTGTGTGCCTGCATGCACAGGATTATGGCTATACTAATAATATCTTTATTATCTATATTATGATTTGAGGTTGAGGTGTAGTGAATGTCTGTGTGAACATACAGATGGGAGGGAAACAATCAACAGGGAACAGAAAGGGTGACAGTCATAGCACAGACACATGGATGAAAGGTGCCACGAAACATAAAACACTTGTAAAAAAATGTATACAATAAATACATTTAAAAAAAGATAGCAGTGTGAACAGAGAAACACGAGTATACGTGCAGGGTCTGTGCCAAGTCATTCCCTACAGCTGATATGAGATGGCCTGCTACTAGGGGTGTAAAGGTACACGTATCCGTACCGAACCGAACACGTTTCAGTGTGTACCGTACCGAACGGCTGTGTAGTGTACCGCACGAATACGATGGTATGTTAACCACTAACGACCACCCACCAGGGGCTGTTTTCTTCACAATCTAATATAATTATTATAATAAAAAAAAATTTACAAGTCGATTATTAATTTCACTATAGAATATTCGTTGACATGGGGCGCTCCAGTAGCACACCACATAGCGCGCTGAGTCGTGAAGCGGTCGTCCGGGGTTCGTTTCCCACACCCGGTGACCTATGCCTATAAAAATAAAAATATTCGTTGACAGCCCTAGAAGTACAATTAGTTACTGCACACTACATCACCCCTGAGTGGAACATGGAAAGCCAAACTTCCCCCAACTGTACCGAAAACCGTACCTTGACTTCAAAACCGAGGTACGTACCGTGGTTTTTGTGTACCGTTACACCCCTACCTGCTACCTGTTCCCAACTGACCTGCGTGATTAAATATATAGGATCAAATGAAGAGTCCAACACAGCCATTCCCCATGCCGTCATGCTGTTGGGGCAGGGTTTAAACTGCTGAGAGACTACAACCTGGCTTAGACTAATAGACTAAGCTGCTTAGACTAACTGCTAATATTATCCAGGAATTCAGACGTTTTTCAAAAACATAAATTTTTGCCATGCTGTAACTATGCCTCTTCATCAAATCAAAACCAACCCGCCAGAGGCAATGCATGTACTGGACATTCTCTAAAAGATAAATCCAGTCCCAACGGAAAAAAGTCTCGTCATTTGATTTTAAAAAGGTAAATCGATAATATCCTTTGCTTCTGGTAAACTCTAGTCATTGAACTCCACCGTTCAGTTAGCGAGTAGCCCCAGAGAGACCATGCAGATCTGACTTAGAGCCACTATGTCTTTTTACATGCTGTTAACCCTTTCACTGCCACACGACAGAAGGTTAACCCTTTACTATCACACAACCGACGGCGATGCTCCATCATTAGCATCATTAGCTCCGCAAATGCGGAGCTAATGATGCTAATGATGGAGCATCGCCGTCGGTTGTGTGATAGTAAAGGGCTAACCTTCTGTATTGTCACAGTGAAAGGGTTAACCGGCTGTCGTGTGGCAGTGAAAGGGTTAAGGGCAAAAATGGTGCAGGCTCCACTAGCTGAGCATCCCCATGCTGGTTAGATCAATAAAAAGTGACGCTGGCGCTAAGCTTTGTACAAAGTGGAATAAAGCCATTATCATCCAACGTCAGCCGCGTGGACCTCTTTCCACACGTAGGTTTGCAGCAGCGTGGCCATGCATGCCGTGTGTCCCACCATGCAGAGGCCACACCTGATGGTTACCTAAGCCGACTCAGGAGCTCATTGGCTTCCAGCGGCTTACGTGTGAACCTGGGAGATCTGCACAGAACAGAGAGAGGGGTTCACGTGCACACACACACACACACACACACAATGCTCAGACTGAGATCTTCTTTGAACCATTAGTTAAACTAATGCGTTAGTTTTTTAAATAAATTAAATTGCCAGACATATCTTTTCTAAAGGATTTCCCCCCCCCTGCAATGTTGTGCTTTTACGGATCTGCAAAAGATGTATTTTCTGGATAAGTTGTACCACTTTTCGGACTATAAGCCGCGGCTTTTCCCCCCATTTTTCGACCCTGCGGCTTATATAACGGTGCGGCTTATATGTGACTCGACGTGACCAAACCCGAAAATGTAAAAATCAAAATATAGCTTTTTTGACTGCATTGAAATGTTATTTATCTGTTCCCTTATTTGCTAAACTTAATACAACTTGTAAATGAGTTAATTCTTGTTATTTGTCCGACAGTATTGTGTCCCAATGCTAATTACATATGGTAATTAAACATTAAAACACCTGCGGCTTATAGTCCAGTGCGGCTTATATATGTACACATCATTCAATTTAGCTGCTGCGGCTTATAGTCAGGTGCGGCTTATAGTGCGAAAAGTACGGTAGTTATGTTTGCACACAACGATGATCCTGCACTCAGTGCACTGATCCTGTATACATGTAGGACTGGCGGAGGTTCAGTGCACTGATCCTCTATACATGTAGGACTGGCGGAGGTTTCCTGCTTGTATAAGTTCAAGTACAACGCCACACAATGATGGGCAAGTGCCATATGATATTAAATCAGATTAGACACCTGGCTGATATTTATAGAACATTGTCTGCTGGCACCAACTGACAGCTCATCAACTAAAGCACACACACACACACAGCAAGCCAACTAAGTACATAACAGGGGTAGAATGACGGTGCAAGTTATTTACAGTATGAGGGCCAGGAATAAAGTGGAAACAGCAGGAGCAGAAGAATGAGAGCGATAGGTGGGGGGAGGAGATTGAGAGAGATGGGTTGGAGGAGGAGATTGAGAGAGATGGGGCTGGGGGTAGTAGCACAGTACAGTACCTGCTTGTGTCTTTGAGGCCTATATAAGCTTGTTTCAGTTCATCCGAGTCCTTCAGCTTGGAGAAGTCCACAACATAATGAGAAGGCTCTGTCATGGTCTCCTAGAGAGAGAGAGAGCGAGAGAGAGAGAGTAACTTGACCACTCATTAATGTAATGTAATGAATATGAACACAGAAGGTCACAGTGTTTGTGTAATGTATTGTTTACTGCTGTACATTACAGGTCACGTCACACAGCTAATGTGTAGGAATGTAAACATGCATGTTAATGGGGCTTTTGGCGCCCCCTACAGGGCTAATATAGCCGGTGAGGAACACTGCATTTACTATCACAGCAATCCTACCCCCCAGCAGCCAAACGCTGAGGTCGTCACAATGACGTGTTGTCATATCCACTAAAGGTCACCTCATCGGGGGCAGAGGTATACTGAACCCTGGTGTGAATGATCTAACATGCATCATGATCTATGGCTCATGGATGAGACGGATGGCCAGGATACTTGTGTTCATAAGCAAGCCTTCAAGTACGGCCTGGAAAACTACATGGACATTTGTAAATTTTGTGCCACGTTTGGGGATATAAATGTCTCCATTTGCCCTTCAGTTTCTCCATAATGGCGTGTTAGGATTTTCTTTAGCATTCCTCAAGTTGCAGCAAAAACAGCAGCCAAAAATAAGCAGCTAGTTTATTTTAAAATCCAAAATGTCAAAGTATTGCATTTGTTTGGAAAACTAATGATGAAACAATATTATAACTAGTCTAATAGCACTTGCACACACAGCTATACACCAGTAGTTGTGAAGCATTGTCGATCCAGTCAATCTATCCTTTTACTTGAACCATTTTGTATCCCCATTTGTATTAAACCAATGGATCAATCTCAAACTCTGCCTCTCTTTCCTTGATCCACACGGCAGCGTGGCTACATGAGTAGAGCTCTGGACTCATGATCGGAAGTTCACCGGTTCGAGCCCCGGTCAAGGCCGTTGTCGGAAAGTGGTGTTGTTGTCCTGCAGGGAGCACCCTGTCCTCTGGTCAGTAACCATGCCCCTGTTAGTGATAGGGACACCGTACAGCTGCGAGTGCCATCCTTCGGATGAGACGCTAAACCGAGGTCCTGACTGAATAAAGAACCCAGGGCGCCTATCGTAAAGAGTAGGGGTACCCCGGCGTTCCTGGCCAAATTCCCAATCGGGTCTCTGACATCAAGGCCACCTAATCATCCCTCCCCCCTTAATTGGCTGATATCAATCCCCGTCTCCTGAGCCATTCAGCCATTGTGTAGTGTGCCGGGTGCCAGTGTATGGCAGCCATTGAGCCTGCGTAGCCCAAGGTTGGGTGCTACCAGTGGTGATGAAGGAGGCAATTTCCACCCTAAATTGTGGGGAGCGCTTTGAGTGTCTAGAAAAGCACTATATAAAATGTAATGATCATTCATTCATCCTCCAATCACAATGGTTGCTTTCCAGGAAAAGGCAGGGTTTGAAATAGGTCAGTGGTGTATTACAAAGGACTCAAAATGTTAGCAGAGGGGAACTGTGAGAGTAATAGTGGCCAAATTCATAAAAAAAGGGGGGGGGGGGGGAGGATGCATGATTGCCAAGATTACAGCTTGGAGTAGTGGTTTAAAAGGTCAAAGTCACACACAGGGAGGTCATGCATGATTGAGGCTCTGAACGGTACCTTCTCATCCTGAGTGAGGGCATGGGAGGTGAGAGGAAAGACAGGGTGGTTAGGAACACTGTTCGTACAGTGAAACACCTCAAGAGCTATGGACAGTGGCTGATTAAATGTAATTTAACTGCCTGGCAAGTTCATTTAACCTTTTGAACTTAATTTTCCCTTGAATTTCCCCTTAAGTAGATTCAAAAGTGAGAATACTGTAGACTGTAGATTACAAGGTTCAGGGGGGTTTAAAGGAGGATGCTCGCTAGCAAAAAAGCCTCATGAGAACCATAGGAGCACAACAAACCACATTAACTTCAATTCCAAGTTTCCACCTTGATAAGGTGAATGGAGGGCTCTACCTTGTGGTGCGCGGCTTCCTTCTGGCTGACCAGTTGGGAGCGCAGGATCAGCACCTCCTCCTTGCGCACCTCCAGCTCCTCACAGGAGGAGTTGAGCTGATCCAGGAGTACTTTGTAAGCTGGGGAGCCTGGGGCCCCGGCTCCTGTGGCACTGTTGCCCAGCAGGCTCTGTCTCATCTCTGACAGGTCGTGCTTCAGCTTCTTGTTCTCGGACTCCAGCTCCTGGCGCTGAGGAGGGTGGGAGATGGGAGCAGGTTCATTTGCATACTGTCACAATGTGAAACTCTCAACCATGTGTAGCCCTGCTAGTCTGGGATCATATCTGACCAGAACCTCTCTCTCCTATGTGCCCTCTATTCCAGGGATTCCCAAAATGTTCAGGCCGTGACTCCCAAATAACTGTGTCAGAGAGCCACAACCCCCACTATTATAGGAGGTAAAATATATATATATTTTTTTTAATATTATGATTTTTTAATTTTTTATAAATGGAAATGTATGGTTGAAACATGCAAACGTTCAAACGCACACACACTAATAAGCATTGGAGGCTTTTAACCAGGGCCGGACTGGGGAAATCATTCAGGTCAGGAAATATAGTGCGAAATATAGCCCCAGTCAGGCCACTTTTTAAACAGGGGGTCCCCCACCAGGAAATGTTTTGTTACAAAGACTTCATTTCCTGCATTCTGGTGCAGGAATTTTTTTATTTGTACCCTTCAACTCTTTCAGTGCCCACCACGACATAACACGTGTTATCAGCCCGCCCCCTGAATGCCCACCACGACAATTAGCGTGTTATTTTTTTATTAGAGATCTAAATTCATATTTCATCAACCGAGTCTCTCGTTGGGAAACCAGCCCCATCAGGAGCTCAGATGTGAGAAAAGTGCCCCCTATCGTCTCCCAGATGGTAATGCACCCTTTAGGAATTGACTCAATGAAAATGGATGAGAAAAGAAAAATCCGGAATCCACATTTTACTTCTCAGGCATGTAACCCGAGCCGATTGCAGTCATTCTGGTCCCTCAGAACAGCGTGGAATATGCGTTTACAGTATGCAGCGTTGGATCAATAAAAGCGATAGATTTTTGGAATGGCGATCAGGAATTGGAATGATCTTTTTGGAGAACATCTGATCTGAGGTAAGGAATCTATTTTACAAGTCTTGGGATAATCAGAGTTGTATTCGCTGAGCTCTCAGCGTTCGCCCTATGTGTGTGTGTGTGATGTTGAGGAAATGAGGTACGTACACATATACTATCGATAATCTAGCGTTTATATGAAAACGATTCATAAATAGGCCGAAAAATTTAAACGTTTTTGTGTATTCTAGAATATTCCAGTACAGGGCGTTTATTATGGAATCTTTTTATTTTCCTTGAAAACGAGGGCTTTTCAAAATGCTATAAAACGAAAATGAACCGATAAAAAAACAATCCGCTTTGACAATGTTGACTGGAAAACAAGTCATTAATAAGCGCCGGGCAGATTAGACACATAGCCATAATTTAAAACATAGATTAGTAGGGATGGGTACCTTTCACATTTGAACCGATACCGGTACTGGTACCGGTACCTGTGAATCGATACCGGTACCCAACGGTACCTTTTTTCGGTACTTTAGTCTCAAGAAATTTAATTGACCTACCTCAGTCGTAAAAAAAGAAAATCCAAACTTCAAATAACTACAATTTCGACAGTTTTCGGCTTGTCATTGCTCTGACTGCTTTGTTGTTGAATCAAGTCAAATCCTAGGTAAGCATATATTGTGCGTGTGAACGTTGACATGAAAAAAAAAAAAAAAAAAAAAAAATTAATAAAAAACATTTTTTTAAATTTTTTTTTTCGGTTTCTCACTTGATTCGATACTCGGTAGTACCGACGTGTTTCGGTTCGGTACCTCAAAAGTACCGAATTCGGTACCCATCCCTATAGATTAGGCGTTATTAACGCTAACATTGAAGTGGATGCTGGGCATTCAAGCACTAAATCGTGCGCCCCCTGCTGGCACTGAAAGTGTTAAATGCCAGTGTTTGTGATGGCATCACAAATTATTGTTAAAAAACAGGCTAGCATATGTATGATTAGCAACAACACTGATTTTGATGGATTTTCTGTTTTTTGTAATGTCAGATTGAAAAAAATACAATATTTTATTCAACTTCAGCCCTGATCATAACACCACATATTCATTTTATAATTCTAACCCTTTAAATGCCAGTGTGTGTGATGGCATATATTTGCAATATATCAAATGCAAAGTAGATTTTTCTGGGGGGGATTATTACAGGCTAGCATGTGTCAATGATTAGCAACAACAGTTTTTTGTAAGGGTCCCGCCACCACCAATCACATGCGGCTCCCTCTGTGTGTGTGTGAGAGCAAGAGAGAGAGAGAGATTTTTATTTTATTTAACCTTTATTTGACCAGGTAGTCACTTGAGATCAAACTTGTGTGAGTTGCAGTGATCTCCTGGTTGTTACCCACCTAGGTTATCTAACTATTGCGCTGCTGCAACTAGAAACACTGGCCTGGCCTGCTTCTAAGTTCAGTGGCCTGACTGCATTAAAAAATAAATAATAATAATTTTTCATCTGGCCACCCCCCCGCGGCGGCTCGCGACCCCCACTTTGGGAGCCCCTGCTCTATTCCATCTCCCTCACAGTCTTCTGACTGTCTCAGTAAATAAAAAAACAACCCCAAAAAACTAAAACCACAGATGCTTGTTACTATATGGTTTTTTAGGGTAACAATCGGACTGGAAGCTTTGACGTTGTGAGATGCTCGCCATAAATTAATATATCTACTGAGCAATCGCTGCTATGCTAGAATAGATAGAAATCCAAGTCAAATTGTATTATTGTTGTCATGTTAAAATAAATACTAACATTACACAATAGGCAATACCATTCTACAATACCAGTGAGGTTTACGGCGGGGAAGGCATCACCAAGGTCACCAAGCACTTCTGCCCCTGCTTGTGAACGCTTAGCTCCCGCTTAGCTCTCCTTCCCTCAATCAGGCTTAAGCACCAATCAAAAACTTTACTGTTCAGCACTTGACCCATAGCCAATTTTCCCTGTTCCGACATCATACCTTCAGGGACTCATACTCCAACTCTGCTCCGCGGGCCTTCTTATGCTCCACATCATCCTGAAAGAAGGAGAGAGCGAAACAAAGATGGCGAAAGAAGTGGATGTCAGACTGAACAAGTAGTAGTTGGGTCTACATGTAGTAGTAGTATGTAGTAGCATTAATTGTATACTAATACGCAAGTAGTTGGGTCTACATGTAGTAGTACTATGTAGTAGCATTAATTGTATACTAGTACATAGGTCTACATGTAGTAATAATAATAATTGGTAGTTAGTTCTACATGTAGTAGTATCATGTAATAGTAGTATTAATACTAGTACCCTAGTGATTAGTTCTACATGTAGTAGTATTACTTGTATACTAGTAGCCTGGTAGTTAGTATAACGTGTAGTAGTATTAATTGTATACTAGTGCCCTAGTGGTTAGTACAACATGTAGTAGTAATAATTGTATACTAGTACCCTAGTAGTTAGTATAACATGTAGTAGTATTCATTGTATACTAGTACAATAGGAGTTAGTACAACACATAGCAATATTAATTGTGTACTGGTATATTATGTATATACTACTGTACCCTAGTAGTTAGTACAACACATAGCAATATTAATTGTGTACTGGTATATGTATATACCTACTACTGTACCCTAGTAGTTAGTACAACACATAGTATTAATTGTGTACTAGTATTATATATACTACTGTACCATAGTAGTTAGTACAACATGTAGTAGTATTAATTGTGTACTGGTATATTATGTATATACTACTGTACCCTAGTAGTTAGTACAACATGTAGTAGTATTAATTGTGTACTGGCATATAATATGTATATACTACTGTACCCTAGTAGTTAGTACAACATGTAGTATTATCAATTGTGTACTGGCATATAATATGTATATACTACTGTACCCTAGTAGTTAGTACAACATGTAGTAGTATTAATTGTGTACTAGTATAATGTATATACTACTGTACCCTAGCCCGAGCTCGCTGAAACTGTTCTTCTTTGTTTTCCAGTTCGTTGCGGAGCGACTGCTTTTCCTGCTCGATTTCCGTCAGCCGTTTCTGCAGCTTCAAGGTTAGAGATGTATCTATTCCTCGTGTCACGTCCTGAACAAGGAAAACACATGTTAGTACACAGAGACACTTGGAAAGATCCATTTCAAGCCTTTGAATGCCAGCTTTTTCAAGGAAGACCACAGGAATGCTGGTTTGGTGCGATGCGTTTTTAAATGTGTTTAGTGGAGGCTATGTAAAACAGAGCAACATCACAAAACAACATACACCTAATTTCATAGAACTTTAGGTGAATATATACAGTCAGGTCCATATTAGGATAACAAATCAAGTGCAGACCTTCAGCTTTAATTTTAGGGTAATTTACATCCAATACAGCCGTCCAATGAGTTCTGAAGCAGTTGGCTGAATATGAGCAGATAATATTGCCCGAAACACTTCAGAATTCATCCTGCTGCTTTTGTCAGCAGTCACATCATCAATAAATACAAGGGAATCAGTTCCATTGGCAGCACACGCCATAACACTACCACCACCATGCTTCACTGATGAGGTGGTATGCTTTCTCCATACTCTTCTCTTCCCATCATTCTGGTAAGTTGATCCATGTCTCATCTGTCCATAGGATGTTGTTCCAGAAATGTACAGGCTATTTTAGATGTTTTTTTTTGTTGCTAACTCTAATTCTGGTCTTCCGGTTTTTGAGGCTCATCAATGGTATACATTTTGTAGTGAACCCTCTGTATTCGCTCTGGTGAAGTCTTTACCAGGGAAATAATTATTCTGTCATGCACCACAGTTGTTTTCCTTGGTCTTCCAGGTATTTTGGTGTTGCTCAGCTCACCAGTGTGTTCTTTCTTTTTAAGAATGTACCAAACCGTTGATTTGGCCACACTAATTGTTTTTCTTATCTCTCTGATGGGTTTATTTAGATTTTCAGCCTAATGATGGCTTGCTTCACTGATAGTGACAGCTCTTTGGACCTCATTGAGAGTTGACAGCAACAGATTCAAAATGCAAATACCACACTTGAAATGAACTCTAGACCTTGTATCTACTCCTTGGAAATTAAATGATGAGGGAATAACACACCTGGCCATGGAACAGCTGAGCAGCCAATTGTCCAATTACATTTGGTCTCTTAAAAAGGGAGAGGCACATATAGCAATTGTTGTAATTTCTACACCGTTCACCTGATTTGGATGTATATACCCTCAAATTAAAGCTGAAAGTCTACACTTAAAGCACATCTTGTTTAATTTCAAATCCATTGTGGTGGTGTAGAGCCAAAATTATGAAAATTGTGTTGATGTCCAAATATTTATGGAACCGACTGTCTGTGTCGGTACTATGGACAGGAAATAAAAATGCTATACCATATTTATAGTTTCCCATGGCTGGATTTCAGGATTTGCTATGTCAAAATGATTATATATATTTTAGAAAATTTAAAAGCAGTTGGGGGATGGACCGTTTTCAGTTTTCAAAAATATCGCTCCACAATTGATGACGTCATTTTGACGTAGTGAATCCTGAAATCTAGACTTTGGATAGCGGAAAATATCCACGCAGTGTTGCCATTTCCAAGGCAAGGCGGACAATTGTACATTTGTTTCCGTTTTGCGGTGACAGCTTCCTTTTAGGCCCCCTCCTCACCTCTGCCGTGCGGGAACCCTCTTCCGATTCGGTGAACTCGGAGTTGTAGGTGTACTCTGATTCGTTGCTGCTGTGCGTGGAATCTGTTCTCCTGTGGCCAGGCTTGGGGGCGTTCTAGAAAATGGAAGAGTAAAAAAAAGCCCATTCCCTCAGTACTTCAAAAAACGTAATTATTTTGTTAGTTTGTCTTGTTTATATTATTGTTTGCTTTTCCCCCTTTGTAATCCCCCCTCCCCATACAATATCACAACGTGATTATGGTTCATTAACCAACACAACCCTGTTCTCCTTTATGGAAGACCTTGACTTTGCAGACGATCTGGCAGTCATGTCATCCACTTGTAGCCACCTCCAGGAGAAGTCTGACCGGCTAAGCAATTATGCAAAGCAAACTGGTCTCTACATCAACCAGAAAAAGACCCAGGTGATGTGCATCAATGCCCCAACAGCACCTCCAATCACCATCGATGGAGAGGCGTTGGAATGTGTAGAAGACTTTACATACCTCGGAAGCCTCATAAGCAGTGAAAGTGGAACGCAAAAAGACATCAAGACGCGTCTCAACAAAGCAAGAGGTGCTTTCAGCCAACTTCGCAACATCTGGAAGTCTAAACAATATAGCCTTAAAACCAAACTCAGGCTCTACAACAGCAATGTTAAGTATGTCCTGCTATATGGCTCTGAGTGCTGGAGAGTAACAAAACAGGATATGAGAAAGGGTGACGTCTTCCACAATAGCTGCTTACGTAGGATCTGTAACATCTTTTGGCCAAATAGAATCTCGAATGAGGAACTTTATAAGAAGACAGGCAGCTTGCATATGTCCCTTGAGATAAGGAGACGGAGGTTAAGATGGCTCGGCCATGTATTGAGGATGCCCAATGAAAGGTTACCCAAAGTTGCCCTGAGATGGACCCCAGTTGGGAAGAGAAAGAGGGGTAGACCAAAGAACACCTGGTGAAGGACAGTGATGATGGAGCTGAAGGAGATGAGTCTTTCCTGGGACAAAGCGCAGGCCAAAGCACGAGACAGGATTCAATGGCAGTGTATGATTGCGGCCTTATGCCCCAACCGGGACGAAGAGGATAAGTAAGTAAGTAATATGAACATTATACAGAATTATGTGAAGACTATGTAATAAAAGTTTGTAAAAATAAAAGCTTTAAAAAATCTATTCATTACAACCCTCTTGCCACCTTTGATAACCCTTGGAAATGTTAAATGTCTGTCTGTACACAATTCAATAAGGTGCACAATTCAATAAGAGTGAGCGAGTCGATGAATAAGTGTACATGTCTCACTGTAGAGAGAGTCAATGAATAAGTGTGCATGTCTCACGGTAGAGAGCGCCATGTTCTCTTTCATGTCGTCGTATTTCTCCTCGAGGCGACGATGTTCCGTCAGGAGATTCTGATACCGAGAGCGCTCCTCGTTCAGGTCCGTCTCCAACTGCTGAGTCTCCTCTGCTATCGCACGCACCATTTTCTCTGAAAGATGGGAGATAGGAGGCATCAGAGAAAGAGGGAGGGTATATTCAACATAGTAAAGAAGATAGTGACATCATAATAATATATTAGGTCACCACATGATCACGTTTGTAACAGTCAAGGTGATGGGTCTAGAGGTTGTATTGGGTTTGTAACAGTCAAGGAGATGGGTCTAGAGGTTGTATCGGGTTTGTAACAGTCAAGGCGATAGGTCAAGAGGTTGTATCAGGTTTGCAACAGTCAAGGCGATAGGTCAAGATGTTGTATCAGGTTTGTAACAGTCAAGGCGATAGGTCAAGAGGTTGTATCAGGTATGTAACAGTCAAGGCGATGGGTCAAGAGGTTGTATCAGGTTTGTAACAGTCAAGGCGATGGGTCAAGAGTAGAGGCTGACATGCGAGTGGATTTTGACTCCCGCTCCTTCCCACTCCCACAGAAATAATCCCATGAGGATGCCCCCCGAAACCCGGTTCTAAACGGGAACCGGTACTAAATTAGAAAAAAACTGAGTATTGATAAGCTCTGACGTTATCGATACTGCTATCGATACTCTAGAAATTATTATTACTATGAGTTTTTTTTCGAGGAATTTAAACGTTGCAAACTATCTCTCCTCTCTCTGTCTCTGCACAAGAAGCGAGCCGCAGCGAGCCATTATTACTCACTCAACTTTTTTTGCCATTGCTATGTCTACTATACATTGGTTTCTTGTTCGAATGCATTTATTTCTATAGACCAGTGGTGCCCAACCAGTCGGCCGTGATCGACCGGTAGATCAATGACATGCAATATAATTGATGCAAGCAATGTTAGCTGCTAACTAGTAATAAATAGGCTAAGCTAACTAGTGTTAGCCGTTAGCTTAGCGTTAACCATGGAAAACGCTCAAAGCGGACTCCACGTCACCAGTTCCATTCGTGAGAAAATGGGGTGGGTTATTATGGCGAAGGCTTGACAACAGAGGTTCAAATATAACTTCATATTTATTGGTTATTTGTTTCTTTATATCGGGCATCCAGTTTCCACCACCGTGTGTTAAACTCTTCCTGTTGACGTTCGAGCGTGACATCATCGCCTGCGGCAAGCTTACACGCTCAAAATGCAAACCGTAAACAGAACCCGGAGCGCACCAAGACACACAGCCTCTACTAATAACATGGAGTATTGAACCGTTTTTAACAGCTGGGTATTGGGTGGGACATTCTGATTTAAAGGGGAACTATTTTACTATTCCTAGCACTATTTGGGCAACTTTACACAATTCCTGAGAGTCTATTGAAGACATCTGTATGGTTTTTTTCAAAAAAATGCATTTGTTTATATTTCTAATCAAGTACTCAAATCCATAATTTTTCAGCCTCAAGAAATCAGGCTGTTATGGCCTGGCTCCGCCCATAAGCACTTTGAGTGACAGTCAGTCCACAGAGAGAGAGAGTGACAGACTGACAGACAGACAGACAGACAGAGACAGAGACAGACAGACAGACAGACAGACAGACAGACAGACAGACAGACAGACAAAAAAAGGGAGGGAGAGGGAGCCGGGAGGACACGCAGAGTGTTTACAGTTCTCTCTCTCTCGGTTCGGTAGCATGAGCTGTCTGTGGCGCAGCGCGGTGGTGGACTTCCTCGAGAGGGAGAAGGAGAGTGTTTACAGTTCTCTCGCTCTCGCTTGGCTGGCAGCTAGAGGTGGGCGGGTGTTATTATGCAAATACGCACCACCTGACGTCCCGAATACGCTAATTTTCAGATGACTCACTTGAGGGAGAGACATTATTGTGAGAGGAGAATTGGAAGAATGCGCCAAATCGAGAATTAGAGACATAGATCCTATTACTATAAGTCCACATAGCTAGAAAATAACCCTAAACACTGGAAAAGGTCATTTATAAGATAGTTCCCCTTTAAGAACTTTCTAAATAAAATAGAAAGTCCCAAAATAGTTAATTTATCTGACTGCTTGTATTAATTGATAAAAAAGTAGACATGTGCAGTAATATATATAAAAGAATAATAAAGCAATGTCGATTCTGTTCTTAATAATTTTTTATAATTTTTTTTACTAAATAAAAAAGAACCGATAAGAGTATCGAGAAAGTACAGAACCGGTAAGCAGTATCGATAAGAGTAGTAGTATCGATAAAATCCTAACGATACCCATCCCCATCCCAAGTGAAAACAATCTATTATTTTTAATACAAATAGACCTCCTGTTCACCGTTTTTGATATATTGAGCTTTAAACTTGAAATAACCAAGTTTAATTTTTTGGAACTCACAACACACAACCTAAAACCCCTCCCTACATCCCTCTCCCAAACAGTTCCTAATTTTTTATGTTGCATGATCATGTATACATTTATTATGTATTATATTTGTTATGTTTAAATATCAACATTATCTGGCCATCCTCAGTAAATACTATCAAACTCCTTTGACCTCACCTACTTAAAATCATTGACGTAGAGAGAGGGACAGAGAGAGGCTGAGGCTCCCCCGCCCCCTCCCTTTCCTCACTGTTTTCTCTGCCTCTGAGCCGGGTTAGCTTATAGTTTAGCTTATTAGTTTAGTTACCGGTAGCAGCTAACGAGTTAGTTTTGGTGAGGATGCAAAGCATGTAAGATGCATTGGAAGCGTTGCGGGGAAAAACAGGCAGGGACTTATTTCCTGGTCGCAAAATGCACACTAACATAACATAGCACGCTGTTATATTATCATACTGGCCAATCGCGTCTCACTCTTCGCCATAATGAGATAACTCTTATCTCCTAGCACCTACTTTGCTCATGAACAAACAATTTGCACCCATGCACGTGACCAGGCCACGCCCCAGCGTCCTCCTATAAGACGCCGGACATGGTCACACTCCCCCTTCTTCTTTTTTTGTTTCCAACATGGACGCTGCAGTGCACTCCATGAACTAGTTGTTATGAAATGCAGAGAGAAATTACACAATGTTGGGTTTTCGCCGGAGATTCACCAGCCCCTGGAATCTTCTCGGCACATCCAAACAGCGCATCGGGCCTGTCCTGGGGTTTCCTCGTCTCACGACAGCGGATTGAGGGACGTTGCGTGGCGGCTAGCTGTCGGGCTAGGTCGCACACAGGTAGGGCCTGCGCTGCCAGGCATTAATGCTAGCATTTGTGATACTGCTCGTTGTCCCGTGAGACAGCCGAGTTGTGTATTGGCGCGAGGGGCAGGATATTTGGGAAAACATGGTCGTCATGACTCTGTTTTGGGTGTTGTCCTAGTGCGCGCGGCTAATGCTAATGCTACAATGCTGGGTCTCCGTTCTTGTTCCCCGCCGAGGGCTGTCTTTTCTAAAAGGTCTTCCCTCCTCTTAACCATTCATGCTGACGGTCAATCGGTGTCTACTGTTGGGAGTTTTGACGGGGGCTTGTTTACCATTTCATGAGTGGATGGGCTGAGGCCTAGGGCTGGTGTGCTTTTTGTGAATCTATGAATTGTGTGCGGGACTGGTGTTTTTCTCTGGTCTGCATCCCCTTAACATTTGTGTGTATGGGCTAGCCCATTCTGCAGTGTGTTAGTGGAGTTTTCGTTCATTTATTCATTTACCCCTTCATGGGTGCACACCACAGTGGAAGTTGCTGCATTCCTACTAGTGAGGCAGTGCTTCACTAGTAGTAGTCTTTTGTTGCAGCCACCACTGGTGCTCCGTGCTTGTGAAGCAGGTGGCATCATTCCTTTGCCTCTGACATGGTGGAACGGTGTCCCGCCCGGCCGACGCCAAGCCATGAGGCGAGTCGGCCCGGCAGGTGGCTGGTGGGCTGTTAAGCCTATACCGCCACGGTATAGAATTAGCAACGACTAGCAACATTGTTCGAATTGCAGTTTTTTCTGTCAAAAATGGTGTCTGGTGGTGGGGCCTTAGGGCCAGCTGACGTCGAAACATCGCGCCAGGTTTTGAGGTTATTAGCTTTGACCTAGCCGCAAGCTATAACCGCAGGGAGGGCTAGGATGCTGTCAACGCTTGTTTACAGACATCTTGGTTGGATCAGTCTACCCTAGAGAAGGAGAGACGTTTTTTCCCTCCTCAGGGCTCCCCTCTCCGCAGAGGGACTTTGGTCTTTCCGCAGGAGCGCGGGCAGTATTTGACCTAGGCCCCACACCGCCTCACACTGCGCAGCCTCCATAGACCTGTAGGATGCGTATTCGCATCCCGATCTTCCATCCTAGGGCTTACCTACGCTTCCTTTGCAGGGTTTAGCGTACGAGTACCAGAGGCTGCCGTTCGGCTATTCTCTGGCTCCCCACATCTTCACCAAGTGCGTGTAGACCGCACTGGGGCCTCTGCGTCGTCGGGGGTTACGAAGTGTATTCTGCCCTGGACGACGTTCTGGTCCTTGGCCGGTCAGGGTAGATCGCCAGGTCTCATACCAGGCAGGTGGTGTCTCACCAGCCTGGGTTTTGCTGTAGACTGGAAGTAGAGTTCTCCTCTTCCCAGTCAACGGGTGGAGTACTTGGGCTTTTTCTAAGCTCAAGGTCTATATGGGCATCCCTCTCGGAGCGGCGGCGAGTGGTTGGGTTCTCGGCGAGCTCGAGAGGTTCCGTCCTAGGGCGGTTACGGCGCTGTCCGTGATGCGCCTGCTGCTGGGGTCCCTCTTGGCCTCCTCTTCATGGGGAGGATGCAGAGGTGGTTTTTTCCAGTATGGAAATGGACCCAGTGTGAGACATATGGAAGCGGCTGAAGGTTCCTGGGGAGGTCCCCTTGGGCAGCAGGCTGTCACACGTCACGGTCTTCACCGACACCTCCCTCATGGGATAGGACGTGTCGGACCAACGCAGTAGGGGGCAGCTGCCATGCTGCCCGGTCTGCGCTACATTCAATGTGTTGGGATTGAAGGCAGTCCTTCTGGTCCTCAAACGGCTCGACCACCTTGTGGTGGGCAAGCGTGTTTTGGTCAGGACGGACAACACGACGTCAGCGTCGTATATTGTCGGACAGGGAGGAGTGCGCTCCCCCCATCTGCACCGGGCGGCGGTCAGGCTCTGGCTATGGGCGTTCTCCAACTGCTCTGCCTGAGGGCTCTCCACATCCCCGGCAGGGTGAATGTGGGTGCAGGTGTGATATCGCGGGGCGGTCCTCACCCTGACGAGTGGGGACTACGTCCAGACATAGTCGGGCAGGTCTGGGACCGATTCCGTGGCCGTCTGGGATTATGTACGCTTCCCCCCCTTACACCTGATAGCTCAGCTGTTGGGGCGGGTACGTCGGGAGCGCGGGACTTGGTCCTGGTCGTGCCGGGCCGGGGCTCAGCTGTGTGGTCCCCGGCCCTGATTCAGCTGTGTGGCCCCGCCGTGGCCTGTTCCGTGGTCACCGCGGGCCCTCTCTCAGGCACGCGGAACTCTGGGGCAGCCTCTAGGCTTGGCTGCTGACGGTGTGAATCTGGTGGGGATGCGTCTTGACTATTCTGTGGTTAACGCTATCCGGTACGCGCGCGCTCCGTCCTCTACCACGGCTTACGCTGGGGAGTGGCGTATGGTCGAGTGTGGGGGCGGAACGTTGTTCTGCCGCCCTCTCGTGGGACGTTCCTGCTTGGCGCTCTGCGTCTCAAGCTTGTGGAACGTTCTCTGTCTCCGAGTGGGACCTCCAACTGGTCATGGGTCGGTTGTCGGAGGCCCCGTTTGAGCCTCTTGAGCAGGCGCCATTGGATCTGCTGTCTTGGAGACCACGTTCTTTTTGGCCATCACCTCCGCTAAATGCGTGGGTGAGCTGTGTGCTCTCTCGGTGCGGCCTGAGTGCCTGTCTATTCGGGCCAATAGCGGTGCGACTCTGAGGCCTAATCCAGTCTTCGTGCCAAAGAATATCCGGAGCTCTTTTTGCTCCAGGGATATTGTGATTCAGGCGTTTCATCCGCCTCCTCACGCTAGTGGGTTAGAGGCGAGCCTTCATCAGTCGTGTCCTGTCCGTGCTTGGGGGTTACCTCAGTCGGACTCGGGATCTCAGGGCTGCCGATCAACTTTTTGTTTGTTACGGTGGCCCTCGCGCTGGTAAGGCACTGTCCAAGCAGCGCCCGTCACATTGGTTGTGCGAGGGCATTGCCCTTTGCTACAGGTTGGCTGGACAGGTCCCCCCTGGAGGTGTCAGGGCGCACTCCACTCGTGGAGTGGCGGCCTCTGCCGCCTTGTTAGGGGGGGCCTCGGTGGAGGACATCTGTGCTGCGGCCTCCTGGTCCTCCCCGGGTCCCTTCGTTAAGTTTTACCTCATGGACATGACTGGGGGTTCCGTCTCCCAGGCGGTTCTGAGGTCTGGGACCTCCCCTGCGTCCCGCCTGTCGGTGGGTTAGCAGGGGTGTGTGGGTGTGTGCCACGGGGTGATGTGTCACACGTGGTCCCGCCTGTACTGTGCGCTTTTAGGGGTTTCTGGTTCCCTTTTTTTCGCACTTTGGTGGAGTTGACTGCCTCCCCCCCTTCGCTAGGACGGGCGGGTGGACGGGACTCCCCTCCCCCCTGGTATTGGGGCTTGCGGGCCCTCAGGGGGTACACTTGTCGGGCCACGCGTCTGCTCTGCCCCATATCTCATTATGGCGAAGAGTGAGACGCGATTGGCCAGTATGATAATATAACGAAAGGTTATCCTATAACCTAGTTATATGAATACTGGCTGAGCATCTCGCTCTTAGCGCCCTGAGGTCCCTTGGTTGGGTTTTCAATGTTGGAAACTTTTTTTCCGAGGAAGGGGGAGTGTGACCATGTCCGGCGTCTTATAGGAGGACGCTGGGGCGTGGCCTGGTCACGTGCATGGGTGCAAATTGTTTGTTCATGAGCACAGTAGGTGCTAGGAGATAAGAGTTCTCTCATTATGGCGAAGAGCGAGACGCTCAGCCAGTATTCATATAACTAGGTTATAGGATAACATTTCGTTGTTGTTGGGCTGCCGGAGCTGCGCTTGGGAGGAAATGAGACTTGCCACAGGATTTTCAAAATAAGAGTATCGATATGTGACCAGGCATGGTCTTCAGGGTCATGTTGAGGGATCTTCAAATTTGTTTACATATTATGAAAGTACAGATTCATACCTTCAAAATAAGCCATCACTTGAACATTTTGGTGAGATACTTTTCAAGCTACTTCCTATGAATCATGGTGATATCACAAAACTTATTCAGAGAAAAAGGGCCTTCAAGAGTTTACACTTAGTGTAACTGAGGGGTACAATTCCCTGACTGTATTGAGAGTATGGTATCATTAAACCACTACTTAGTTATGTACTTTAATTACTGGCCATACAGTACACGGTATATATGATGAACACCCACACAATAACACGGCTTAACAAAGAAAGTCCTGTTTAGAATATTTATTAGAAGAGCATCAATAGTAGATTGCAGTATTGAGAATTAGGGTCGCGCTTGTATGGCGAAGAATGTGCATAAATAGGTCAAGAGCGTAAGTCCATGAGCATATTACGATGGGAATGATTAATACCACCTGTAGCATAAGAATTATATAAGGCACACTCGTAGGTCAGCTGGAGATACTAAGGGGGTTCCCTCCGGTTGTAAGCCAGCAGGGGGGGGGAATTGTCGGGAGCAAAAGTCTGGATCAACGCGGAATAAAGAGACTCCAGGTACAGGAGACTGTGCAATAATCCTTTGGTCCTTAGACAAAGCAACAGCTATACTCCGGTATGCATGGGTCCTAGAGGCGGGCTCGACGGGGCTCCTCACAGGGTAGATCCCACACGGTAGTGGGGTAGACGGTTCTCTGCTCCAGCAGCCACAGTACCAAAGTAATATAATCCAGCCGAAAAGGGCTCTGCATTCGTCGGTGTAGGTTATCCAGTGTACATATCCACACGGTTCTCGTCTAGGACTCCTCGGATGGCGGCACAAGGTTAGGCCGCCCAGCCTGGATAAGCACACTAGCTCGGTACGATGAACCGGTGGTAATGCTGGTCACTGTAGAACGGTAGCCGCACGATACACTATACATAATAGACTATTACTTTATAATAGAATAAGTCGAACTCGACGATACAGCGTTAAACTCTGACACTTTAGCTATCAATTCGCACGCGGTCTCAAGGCTCTATTTAGGGGCAAAACGGGCCCACTTCACAGCACGTTGTATCGTGGTGAAGGCTTCAGCTTTTAGTTACTAAGATAAGACTACTGCTGTATCCACCTGCGACGTATTTATACGTAAGGTGAATAATCTAGTGCCAACCTCATTTCTGTCTCGTATTACTGCGCAAACCTGGGCATGTTGAGACATGTCTTAGCGGTGGCTTTGAACTAGATATTGGGGGTATGGCCGTTGGCGCCTAGGGGGTCGCTGTCCAATAGGAGAACGAATATTATGGTCTGGCCTGTACCTAGGTAAAGGGATATTCCGTGTATATGTACAAAGAATATACAAGGGATATCAGACGATATACAAATATTATACAATATATCTCAAGTAATAAATATATATATTCGGTTTAATCTGACCCTTTGTAACACTTAGTGTAAAACAACTACAACACTACCCAGAATTCATTGTAATCCATGGCCCCCCTCTCTCTGGGACAATTAACACATGGCAGCGTTCCAGTCTCAGGCTCTTTGTTATGACAATGACTGTCTTGTGACACTGCAAACACAACACCCAGAGGAAAAAGGAAAAGTCATGATAGTTTATTTAAAAATTAGTGTGGTAGTGAAAGGTTAACCTTCTGTAGTGTGGTAGTGAAAGGTTAACCTTCTGTAGTGTGGTAGTGAAAGGTTAAGCTTCTGTAGTGTAGTAGTGAAAGGTTAACGTAAGGTTATGAATATAACCAAGTTCTATGAATACTAGTGACGCTCAGCGTCAGCGTCCTAATGGAGGATACCCCCCCTATTAGAGGACGGGAGGGAGACGGATCCGACCGTGTGAAGAGAAACTCAAGCAACTCAACGCACAGGGTGAGCAGACAGTGGCTTGACCCCACGACTACCCACACGCACAACCCGCATGCCACCAGGGAACGAACGGAAGGAACAAACCTCGTTACCGCCCCCAAAAACACAGGGTCGAGAGCAACTCAACCCCGTGGCAAGGCCGTAGCAGCGGAGCGCGAAGGAAGACCCAGACCCACTGAAGGGACTGGATCCCCCGGAAAAAGGGGGCCCGGAGAGGTCAACGACGCCACAGCATCAAGACCTCACCAGGCGGTCACTTAGTGACACCGCCCCCCACATCGCCAGCGTATTCGGACAGGGCCCCTCCAAGAGCGGGCCCTTCCCCCCACTAGCACGCCGCCTGGCACACTGAACCTAGCAAACTCAGGCAGTCAGCATGGCCGTAACGCGAAGCACTCAAAAGGCTACACTACAGCGGAAGCAGGCAGCGCACCGGGGAGACGACCCCAGAGGGGGTCGATCCCTCAAACCAGACAGCAGGCGTTTGACCCGAGCCTGGAGCACTGCGGACGAGACAGGCGCCAAAGGGGTCAACTGAAACAGCACCCCCGGCGGAAGGGGCGTATGCTGGCATTGTTGCGCACCATGACAAAGTCTCCACCAAAAAACCCCGACCCAGAGGGGCCGAGGCAGAGAAGGCTTCACGATTGGCAGACGTCATGAACGTGCAGGGGCACACTCAACTGCGTAACCCGGGAGTTGACTCTTCTCCAACACACCAGGGAATCAACCACCCTCTTGGTACCACATGCGGTGGTTGTTCCTATAACCCCTCAAAAAAAAACTCCAAAACACACCTGCGGGTACACACTGGCTATACTGCAGTACAAGTGTCACAGTTTTCAAAAAGGGGTTATTCCAGGCCTACGGGTCGACGAAACACAACTTCGGACCGGGCCCGGCGGCTCGGGAAGCACACAGGGCTGCCAGAGGAGGTCCATAAGACCACCCCAACAGCCCCCTCTTCGCCATGCGTAAGAGAGGAACGAAAAGAATGAAGAACCAGCCACCTTCATGATAGCGCAGGGTACAATATCTACCCAACAAAGGGTCTCCATAACGCCCAACCCTGTGACACCCGGGCCGACCCGGCATTTTTTCTCCCGAAAAAAGCACAAGTCCCTCAGGGTACCAGAATAGCAGATCTGCGTCCCCGGCGGACAACGGGTTAACTGACCTGGACCAGCGTGACCAGAACCAGTCCCGTGCCCTAACCACGCCGACATCCCCACTCCAAGAGAGGGGGTAGGTACGCGTGTCGATCTAAAACATGAAAAGAGTGCGCCACCCAGACGGTCCCATTCGTACCGCGCTCAGTGGCCCACCCCAAGGGCGTGAGACCCCTCTACCTATGTTTTGATCAATTCCGTTAACATCCTCCAGATATGAACGAGAATTCGCTGAGACCTAGTAACAGGCGCTCGGAAGAGAAAACCTCCATCCCAGTTGCCCTATAAAAACGCCGTTTTAATAATGAGCAACCAAGGCGTACCAGCCTCATGCGTGATTCTTATCAGAAACACCCCAAGCCAGCACTATGTACGCGTCGAGACCCAAACACATCAATGGATAGTCTAACCAGACACCAGACATTGGTCCTTCAAGTCGCCTGGGAGAACGACAAGGAGTTGTCGTGCTTCATATTCTTTCCTCTTTTTATTAAAAAGAAAGAAACACAGACTGACATGAATCCCACATGACGCGGCTGAGGGTAACATTTTTTTTCATTCTTACATCCCGTCACCCTCACCACAGAGAGGAGACAGTAATCCTCAGAGAGACTTCCCACGTGAGCCATGAATTGAAAAGTCACGGTAACATTGAGCCATGTGACCAACAGACTCAAGTTACACGTATATCGAGCGTAGCAGAACACTAAGTTCCTACGCTCTGCCCCGACAACTTGACAATGACAGACCCTACATACGGGTCTGAAAAAACTCACGGAAGCCGTCGTCCAATAGAAAAGTGCCCAGTGACGTATTTTATGACGGGGGAAACCCATGACTCAACCGCCCGTGATAGGTGCGGAGTCAGGGAAACCCCCCCCCCCGTGCCAAGCTGCCTAACAGCTTGGCCGGACCGAATGAAAAGAGTAAAAAAAAAACGACCAATCAGGAGAGGGAAGGAGGGGTTTATCCGGTACCCCCTCCATGCCCAACCCTTGAATACGACAACAACAATAGCCATATGATACCTTAAGTAGGCAGAATGCTAATGAACAGTGCAAAGCTAATTCAATGCGCGCTAGCCACAGACAAGTCTGTGAACAGGGTTTATAACAAGGCCAAGTCATATAGGTTGAGGTCATCAGCTGCAACGCCGACCCGAAGAGCCCAGCATCGGAGAGGGGTGCCGTCAGAAGTGGAGTCCTCTTCCTTTCTGGCACACGCGCCTGCTCCAGCCAAAGGTGGCTCTGGGCTAGAGTGGCCAGGGCGCGTGAATATTAAAGGCAACCAACTTGTGTTCAGCTTTTCGTTCAGCGTTTCTCTGATTGGCCACACGGCCAATCAATCAATCCACTAGCACACGCCCTTGCGGCAAGAGAGACGCGCGGCAGAAGCGCTGGTCGAACCAGCGGTGTAGTGTTGTGTGACTATACTAAACTCTTCCACCACATGACCGACATTTGACATACAGTACACCTATCTATGTTGGGATTATGTTTGGTCATGACAAAACAATACAAATCGCTACTGTTAGTAATGCTGCCACCACCCACTTCAATGACAGAGCTCTCATATTTGTGAATGCATAAACTATATCTTAAATTATGGCGATGTGTCTAATATGGCTGTCGCGAAGTCATTGATAAGCGACAGCCATATTAGACACATAGCCATAATTTAAGATATAGTTTATGCATTCGCAAAATATGAGAGCGCTTGTCATTGAAGGGCTTCCTACAACGGAGGAACGGCCGCTGCTGCTGCTGGAGCTGAACCGAGTCAAGCCGCGGGCGGCGCACGCAAGCCGGGGAAAAAACAACCGCGTCGGCCCCCGCTGGCTCTTCAGCAAGGAGCCTCCACAGCTCCAGTTAACCTAATTTATACCGTAATGAATCATTACAAAATATACCGTTAACTGGAATATGTTGTTTCTTTACACATATGTTGGATTATGTAATTGGGTTGTCATGACAAAACAATAAAAATCGCTACTTTACATCAGGGTGAACGCTGTTACACTGCCACCACCCACTTCAATGACAGAGCTCTCATATTTGCGAATGCATAAACTATATCTTAAATTATGGCTATGTGTCTAAAAACGCGAAATAACGTTACAGCTTACATTTCCACACTGATGTACAGTGACACCCAGAGTTTCTAGTTACAGTAGTGACGCGTGAATCGAGATAGTCCTAACACTGTAACAGTGTTTATTATTAAGAGTCAGACCATAGTCCTAACAGTGTTTATAGTCCTAACACAGTATGGGCTTTGTTTATACATGTACAGTGACGAGTGAATCTACCGTTGGTTGTTAAAAACGCGAAACATAATAATCAGTCAGCAGCGCTCCACTGCTACCGCAGCCCAACACAAGTGCGTTGGAACAGCAGCCCAAAACAACACAAGTTGGTTGCCCGCGCTGCCGCGCTTGCTCCTTGGATTTCATTTGGGACGTGGTACGGCTGCGCTTGCCTGCGCGTGGGGGCGCGGCCAATCAGAGAAAAGCCGAACACAAGTTGGTTGCCTTTAATATTCACGCGTCCAGGGCGCGTACTTTCCCAGCGGCGACGGCCTGCAGCTGGATCAGATGCAGGATGGCTCCTGCCGACTGGGCGAGCTGATCATGTTGCAAATCGGTCAGCTCCGTACCGCCCATCAGTATCCCGGACATGAATCTCGCCAGCTGCGCGATGTTAGAGGTGGCAGCCAGAGATTGAGTCACGGAGATAAATGACTGGTCACTCCAGTAAGCCAACCGCCTCGCCGATTTCCCTTGGGAAACCGGCTTCCGTAACGGCTCCCACACCACCTCAGGACAAAGGAGAGCTGCCATCGGCCTATCAAGCCGAGGCACCCACTCCTTCATACCGTCTACCAAACCCACCACCCTCGTGACTCACACGTAGGCGGGGGTGAGGCCCATGATGTGGGAGACCACCTGTCCCTGACGGACGTAGGCCTCCATCGAGGGGAAAAATGGACAGACAACGCCCATCTCTCTCACAGGACGGCGTTGCCATAGATGACCTATGAGATCATCAGGAACAGGAACAAGCAGTGGCTGCGGCAGCGGCACGCCGTTTGCGACTGCCGCCGCCGCCATGAGCTCGGGGAACAAAGCATGCAGTTCCCCCTGCATACTTTCCCCCACCGAGCTTGCGTCCCTCACATGCAGCAGACTACTGGTTACAGAGCCACATTCTGATGTGGCTGATAGCAGGGCATCCCGCCGCCGAGTCGGAGGTTCTAACCCAACATCCGCGTACGAGGGACCCCAAGGAGACCCATCACCCCCCTCCAGTGTTACCTGGACGGGCGGCGGACATGTCTCCACCGGGGCGTCAAATAAAAACCTGTCTGCTTCTACCATGTAGTCCTCTGTTTCCATCGGCCATGGAGAATCAGACGCATCCTCATCCGGCTCCAGCAACTCACCAAAACCAGGCCGTTCGCGTCTACAAGCCACCATCTTACGACGGGAGCGAGCCGACGCAAAAAGTTTGCGTCTCAAATCCTCCGCCACCAGAGGAGCCGGCCGCCCAACAGCGGACGACTCTCCGGCGGCAAAGGAACCAGAGCCGGAACCAGGCCATCGCACAGGAGACGGCGCTGGTGCACCAGCTCCTTGAAGAGGCAAACTACCTATCGGACGCCTACCGGGCGCGGCTGCCGACCACGAAAGTGGCCTCAACCCCGCTCCAAGACGCACGACAGAGGAGGCAATGGAGAACCGCTGGTGATGGGTAACGTTGCTAGCGCGACCCTCCGAGGTAAACATTATGACTTCGCTTTTTTCTTTTTAAAGTTATGAGAAAAAGAAAAAAGCAAGAAAAAATTTAAACACGTAACTCAACTTTCTTCAGCTTAAAACAACCTCGTCAAGTGATGTATATAACAGGCACTTCCTTGTGGTGAAAGTGAAGAAGGAGGCGAGTGTGTGGCCACACACCTGCTTATGAAGGTAGCGGATGGGGGTGTGGCCAGACGAATGTTGGTATGTAAAGGTACATTGTGGATTTTTATTCAGTGCATATGCACGAAGTGAGGTTAGTGCAGATGACGCTGAGCGGAAGCTAGTATGATATAGAACCTTCTGTAGTGTGGTAGTGAAAGGTTACGCTTATGTAGTGTGGTAGTGAAAGGTTAAACTTCTGTAGTGTGGTAGTGAAAGAGTTAACCTTCTGTAGTGTGGTAGTGAAAGGTTAACCTTCTGTAGTGTGGTAGTGAAAGGTTAACCTTCTGTAGTGTGGTAGTGAAAGGGTTAACCTTCTGTAGTGTGGTAGTGAAAGGTTAACCTTCTGTAGTGTGGTAGTGAAAGGTTAACCTTCTGTAGTGTGGTAGTGAAAGGTTAACCTTCTGTAGTGTGATAGTGAAAGGTTAACCTTCTGTAGTGTGATAGTGAAAGGTTAACCTTCTGTAGTGTGGTAGTGAAAGGGTTAACCTTCTGTAGTGTGATAGTGAAAGGTTAACCTTCTGTAGTGTGGTAGTGAAAGGGTTAACCTTCTGTAGTGTGGTAGTGAAAGGTTAACCGTCTGTAGTGTGGTAGTGAAAGGGTAACCTTCTGTAGTGTGGTAGTGAAAGGTTAACTGTCTGTAGTGTGGTAGTGAAAGGGTAACCTTCTGTAGTGTGGTAGTGAAAGGGTAACCTTCTGTAGTGTGGTAGTGAAAGGTAAAGGAACACTTTATACTTTTACTCCACTACATTTCAAAGGAAATATTGTACATTTTACTCCACTACATTTATCTGAACACATCAGTTACTAGTTACTTTGAAGAGAAAGATTTAGCATAGAAAACATTGCAAAATTTTTGAAGCCTGACAACTTTAAGAGGACGTAATCAGAACAGCATAACTGGACCACATACCACTTTAACATACCCTTTAATCAGAGCAGCATAAATGGAGGTACACTTTGTCATGCTGTGCCTGTTGATTTCACAGCATTCAGATCAACGGTCGCTCTCTCCCCAATATCATTATGAGTCACAGCCGTCTTGCGCTGAGGGGTTTGTTAAAAGCAACGAGCTCTCATTGGGCTGGTGCAGATTTATAATAACGTGATTGGTTCAGATGCCTCACGTGCTCTGATATTCCTGACATTGCTGTTCTCAGCCGCGGGAGATTCAGCCGGACCGTCAAAATGCAGAAACAGCTCGTAAAGAGCTCCCAGAAAAGATGACAACAGTTGTTGCTAGCAAGAGGGTGTAAGAAAAAATAAACTTCTACTGAAGTAGAATATGACATGCCTTCACAAAGCGTATAGATGCGTAAGCTGTCAATTGGAAAGCAGGAGTGTTTAGACAGCGGGCGGGTGACCAAACACCAAACCTTGTCACACAGCAGTGGCTGATAATTCACTTGAACCTCTGTCAATAACAGTAGTCAACTGTCGTCGATTAAATTACTTTATTATGACATTAGGTAGCATTAAATCCAATCTAACGGAATTCGTTCGCTCATAAAATTCGTGACATTTGAAATGTGATTTATAACAGATTGTTGTGTTAATGTCTGGGACAGAAACGGCCGACTCGCGTAAATTATATATTCTGATGATGTCACACCACGATTCTCAACACACAAAACGGGAGCAGCCCTATGGATAAAGCAATATAAAGAAACGAATAGCCAAATAAATGTGAAGTTATCAATATAACCCCCCCTCCCCCCCTTTCCTCACAAATGGAATTGTGCCACAGAGTCACGTTTAACGACCGACTCGCGTAAATAACAGTATTTTTTTTGCTATAACGTTAAGAAGTGTAACTTAATGTTACATGCATGCATTTTTCCGTTCTCTCTGCAATAATGAAAGCAGAGCAGTGTGTGTTTCAACACCTCTCAAGTACCTGTAATGAATGAATGCCAAGCCAGACCACAACCCAAGCATTAACCCTTTCAGTGCCACGGACAACATATCTCGTTTTATTAGCCCCCCCACTGAGTGCCAACGACGATTATTATCGTTTTATTTTTTTATTAGCGATCTGAATTCATATTTCATCAACAGAGTCTCCCGTTGGTACACCAGCCCCTACAGGAGCTCAGATTGGAAAAAAGCGCCCCCTATCGTCTATCCCTGTGTAACTGCAGGTCAGTCGCTTAGACTGACCTGGGATCTGTAGATCTGTAGAGGTGGAGCCAACTGGCTCCTGGTGCTGGCGAGCAGTCTGCTCAAGAGGGATCGGATCGCGGGACGGAAATCAGCCTGGAATATATATTTACAGCAGCCAATAATCAATCAATAAGCGTGATCGATATTTGAAATAGCGATCAGGAATTGGAATAATCTTTTTGGAGAACATTTGATCTAAGGTAAGGAATCTATGTTACCAGTCTTGGGGTAATCAGAGCTGTATTCGCTGAGATAACAGCGTGTCCCCTATGTGTGATGTGGCTGTTTGGCTGTGATCGCTGATGAGGAAATAAGAGAATCGATTTTTCAGCTCGCGTCTATAGCGTGCATACGTACACATATACTATCAATAATCTAGCGTTTATTTGAAACGATTCATAAATAGGCCGAAAAATGACAACGTTTTTGTGTATTCTAGAATATTCCAGTAAATGTCTTTTATCACGGAATCTTTATATTTTCCTTGAAAACAAGGGCTTTTCAAAATGCTATAAAACGAAAATGAACCGATAAAAAAACTATCCGTTTCGACGATGTTGACTGCAAACGAGTCATTGATAAGCGACGGGCAGATTAGACACAGCCATAATTTAAAACATAGATTAGGCGTTTTTAACGCTAACATTGAAGTGGGTGGCGGCATTCAAGGAGGTTCCGGGGCACCGAGCTCCGGCACGGAAAGTGTTAAGAGCAGCCCAGCGCTGTAGTCTTTTTGGAGAGCATTGGGACACAATACTGTCGGACAAATAACAATAATTAACTCATTTACAAGTTGTATTACGTTTTGCAAATAAGGGAACAGATAAATAACATTTCAAAGCAGTCAAAAAAGCTATATTTCGATTTTTACATATTTCTGAAGTGAGAGACATTTTCGCGATTTCTGATGCTTGTATCTCGCCACCACAAGTCGGGTTTGGCCACGTCGAGTCACATATGAACCGAATGCCTATCGCACGGGTGCTAGTGCAGTAAATTCATTCATCGCACACAGATTTTTTCATAGCACGCTGTACAGCCCTGATGTCTGCCTTAGTTAAATATAAAACCACCAAACATTTACATTAGTGATGCGTCCAAATCCTGTTGATTTTGTTGTCATAGTTCCCACTCCCTTCTGCTCCAGTTGACTTTTACTCCCGGTCCTGCCCAATCACGTGATTCAAAGTGAAATTGACTCCCATCCCGTGGGAATCCCGAAAAGATGTCATCCTCTAGTCAAGAGGTTGTATCAGGTTTGTAACAGTCAAGGCGATAGGTCAAGAGGTTGCATCAGGTTTGTAACAGTCAAGGCGATAGGTCAAGAGGTTGCATCAGGTTTGTAACAGTCAAGGCGATAGGTCAAGAGGTTGCATCAGGTTTGTAACAGTCAAGGCGATAGGTCAAGAGGTTGCATCAGGTTTGTAACAGTCAAGGCGATAGGTCAAGAGGTTGTAGTGGTTTAGAATGTGATGATAGGGTGGCATACCTGTCATCTGCTGACTCTGTTCCTGAATCAACCTGTTCAAGTCGTTCTTCTCCTTCTTCAGCAAGCCATTCTGGTCCTTCAACTCTGCTACCATCTACACGCACGCACACACACACACACACACACACTTAATGGTCCGTCTGTCAGAATGTTGAATTTGCTAGCACTGCTGGACTCCACTTCACAGAGGGTCTGTTTGTGGTGCACATTTACTAATGTTTTGTATTAGTAAATCTCACAAGGACAAACTGCAGTGCACAAGTAAAAAGGGGGGTGGGCAGTCTATTCATCTACTGAAGTGCTATTATATCCTCCAGACACCAAGCAGTCAAAATAGTTTGGACTTTCGATCATATATCGCATGCATTTAATTTAAAAGTCAATACAGGGGTTCTAAAATGCAGTGCTGGGTAATAGGAGGATATTATTCTACCTGGTCTACCTCTCTCTGTGCGCATGCACGCACACACAGACACACACACACACAGACACACAGACACACACACACACACCTGAGTGGATCATTACCTCACCAGTATACCTCACTAGTCTACCTCACACGCTCACCTGCCACGGGGCAACAGTTGCGTATGTGTGCCTCATGTTCCCACTCTCCTCTGGACCGCCCTGGCTCCTAAATCAACCAACATTAGCCGTTTGTAACCATCAGAATTTGCCAGTAGCCTACTTTCCCCCCTCTGTCTACAGGGGGAACTACTACTCATGATCAACCATGTGATCTACAGGGGGAACTACTACTCATGATCAACCATGTGTGAGACATCATCACACAGCTAGACATCTGGAGACAGAGAAGATCACGTAACAAAAGTAAAGGCTGTAAAAAGGAGAAACAGATAAAGGGCTGAGTGGGGACAAGGATAAAGGGTTGAGTTGGGACAAGTATAAAGGACTGAGTTGGGACAAGGATAAGGGTTAAGTGGGGACAAGGGTAAGGGTTAAGTGGGGACAAGGGTAAGGGTTAAGTGGGGACAAGGGTAAGGGTTAAGTGAGAACAAGTATAAAGGGTTGAGTGAGGACAAGGATAAAGGGTTGAGTTGGGACAAGGATAAAGGGTTGAGTTGGGACAAGGATAAGGGTTAAGTGGGGACAAGGGTAAGGGTTAAGTGGGGACAAGGGTAAGGGTTAAGTGGGAACAAGTATAAAGGGTTGAGTTGGGACAAGGGTAAAGGTAGTGAGGGGAGAGTAGAGGAGGAGGAGCTCCTTACCTGCTCCATCTCGTCCCGGTAGGTCTGCGCCCAGTCCTCGATGGTCCTCTTCTCCTTCTGGGTGGTGCTCAGCTCCCTCCGCAGCCTCTCCAGCTCCTCCTGCAGGGTGCTGACGCGGTTGGCGTTGTTCCGCGCCTCCTCCTCCGCCCCACGCAGCCGTGTCAACTCGGCACGCATGCGCTCGCTCTCTGCCACGTGGGTGGTCTCCAGCCCCGTCAGCCTCTCAGTGATCGAGCGGTTCTCTTTATTCTACAGGGAGGATGGGAGAGAGAGAGAGTGTGTGTGTGTGTGTGAAAACAGAAAACAAATGATGTACTTCAATGAGAAAAGATCCGAGGAGTACTATGAAAATCACTGTAGCTATGATTTCAGTTGTCATGTTGATAAGATCTGTCATATCTATTCATAAAGATCCAAATGTACTTGCCCTGAATGTGTCTCCGCTGGCTGCGTTTATTTTAATCTGTGCCTGCATTACCTTTTCCTGCTCTTCCTCACTTATTATTTATACTGGTTTCTATGTGGATTGGGGCTGGATGGTCTCGGGCGATGTAGCCTGATCCCTTCCAAATCCAAGTTGACAATTTGAAACAGTATTTTGAACTGTACCACCCAAAAGCTCATTTAAAACGGCACTATGGAAGACTGCCATGAGAGGTAACTGCACTGTGTTTAAACATAGCGGATAAGAGAAAACGGCAACAAAAATATATCTCTTTAAGTAAGGAGAGTTTGGCCACCGATTTATCTCGTTCTCATTTTACACTCAAGAAATGAGACGTAACTTTTTTTTTTTTATCCACTTTTTCTCCCATTTTCTATATTTTCTCCCATCCCAATTTCGTATCATCCAATTCAACCCTCCCCTGTCACGAACGCTGTTTCTTGCCTCCCACAAGCCGGCTGCAATGTGGACTAGTGGTCTGCAAGGGTCTTGAAATAAAGCCCGAGCCCTGCCCGAGCCCGTGAACTTCAGGCCCTGACCGAAAATAAGCCAGACTGTAAATAATATGTTAAGCCCTAGCCCGCGTGAAAACCCGAAAAAAAAATTATTATTATTATTATTGAAATATAATTTTTTTGGTATTTGTTTTAAATATTCTAAACACTTTATATATTAACTTAATAAATAAACAAAAACGAAAATGTCCAATAGGTCTGCCTAAATAACGCATATCACGCTGAAAACTAAGAAGCATTTACATAGCCTGTTTCGCTCCTAGAATGCCTCCCTCCCAGTGCTCGCTTATAGAGCAGCCTCGTAAAACGTATTGAAGGCTATAGAATCTTCTTTGACACACACACACACACATGACACACAATAGCCTACTCAGTCACTATACAAACAAGTAGAAAACAGAAATCAGATTTCGAACAGAGCAACATAATGAAAGCACAACAGAACAGGGCAGCAGCGACCCAGCAAATAATAAACATCACTCACCACTTTGCTGTTGACGTCAGCAACGCGTTGAACAACTTTAACAAAACTTCGCCAACCGGCTACATACATCCAAGAACAAATAAAACGTTCGCCAACTGGCTATATTCCAACACAACCAATCGAGTTGTCCCCGGCCTGAGTTCTCCCTACGCGCTGCGGTAATTACATCCAAATGTTTCTCTGATGACAGCTTGGCGCAAAAGAGAAAACGAATCTTAAGGAAAACGAAGGTTATCCTATAACCCTAGTTATATATAAAAAAAAAATTATTTATTAAAAAAAAAGCCCTACCCAGCCCGAACCCGCCGGGCCCCGTCGGGCCTGGGCAAGGTTGCAGAGCACTAATGTGGACTAAGTCATACATAGCACAAGTCCCCTCCGGTACTTGAGGTAACAGCAGTCGCATCTTTTCACCTGCGCAGCTCGATCTCCCAGTGGCGAGGAGTAACGCGTGGGAGGCTCACGCTGCCCCCGACACTTCCTGATTCTACTGCGCAGGCGCACCAACCGACCTGTAGGAGTCGCTGTCCACAACGCCCGATCCCCACCCATCAGTTTCCCACCCCCTAATACGGCCAATGTGTATTAGTACGGACGACCAGCTAAACTGAAAGCAAATGTGGAGCGCTGGGCTCGAACAGGCAAGCCCAGCGTCTCCAGATTTTGTGGCGAGCGCCTTGCCCACTACGCCACGTAGCCGCCCTCTTGAGACGTAACCTTTTATGGATCTCGCAGCATATCTTCTCATGAGAAAGTTCCATAGTGCAGGTTTATAAGGTTTCCACAGTCTCTGTACTGCCAACGTCACTACAGATGACAAGAGCGACTGCCGCGCCTCACCTGCTCGTCAACCTTCCTCTGTAGCTGCATGATCTTGTTCTCCATGCCGACGTTGAGCTTCTTGAAGTGCTCCACGGAGCGCGCCTCGATCTTCAGCTTCTTCAGCTCGCGCCTGGCCCTCATCCTCCTCGTGCAGCACTGGAGGTAGACCAGGGAGGACAGGCAGCGCTTATACCACATCCTGGCCAGCCAGCCGCGCACATGCTTCTGGATAACCAGGGCCTTGGCCTGCCGTAGGAGCTGTAGAGAGAGAGAAGGAGAGAGATATGAGAGGGGGAGAGAGGGATGATGCCAGGTCCAACAGAGATGGAGGTTAGCTTGTTGCTGGTTTGGCATGGCTGTGCTCAGATACTCGAAGATTGACTGTGTGGCTGCCTTCATTTGGGACGGATCGCCCGCCAACTCTGAGTCCACTATGCCTTCTTGTAGTCGTGTCTGTAGTCTCTGTAGTAGTGTCTGTAGTACTGTGGCACCAAAGCTCAGACGAGAAACGTTACAAGCTAATGTTAGCTCGTTTCTGGCCCCTGCCTGCTACTATGAGCTGTCACTCAAGTTTTACTCATGGATATTATGACCTCTTCCCCCTCAACAGTTTGGCAGCTCTAAGGACAATTTGATAATAAAAGAAAATTATCTACAATGTTCTCTTCAAATTAATAATTTAATTAATTAATTAAATACAGTAAAAAAGGTAGAAGGCCATTTTCTTTTTTTACAAAACTAACTGGAAAAATGGTATATTAACACTTTCAGTGCCGGCCATAACGTTGATTAATGTCCTTGAGTGCCATCATCCACTTCAATGATAGAGTTAAAAACGCATAATCTATGTTTTAAATTATGGCTATGTGTCTAATCTGCCCGTCGCTTATCAATGACTTGTTTGCAGTCAACATTGTCAAAACGGATTTTTTTTTTTTTATTATAAATCGGTTCATATCCTTTTTATAGCATTTCGAAAAGCTATAGTTTTCTCAATTTTTTTTCGGAAAATAGAAAGAATCCCTCATAAATGGCATTTATTGGAATATTCTCGAATACACTAGACACGTTGTCATTTGTCGGCCTATTTATGAATAGTTTTCAAATAAATGCTAGATTATCGATAGTATATGTGTACTTATGCACGCTATAGAAGCGAGCTGAGAAATCAATTACCTCATTTCCTCAACATCACACACACACACACACACACACACGTATACACATACGGGACACGCTGTTATCTCAGTGAATACAGCTCTAATTATCCTAAAACTGGCAACATAGACTCCTTACCTTAGATCAGATGTTCTCCAAAAAGATTATTCCAATTCATGATCGCCATTCCAAATATCGATCGCGTTTATTGATTGATTATTGGCTGCTGTAAATATATATTCCAGGCTGCTTTCCAACTTGCGATCACTTCCATGTCTTGCCAATCTTCGTGTGCGTGTGTGTGAGTGCGCGTGCGTGCGGTCATACCCCTCTGTACTTCTGGCGGGCCATGTAGGCTCTGAGGATGGTCTGTACGGCCAGGGCTGCAGCCTGCTTCTGTCTGTAGCACTTCCTCTCCACGTACATCCTCTGGTACTTCTGGATGATGATGGCTGCCTGGGTACGACGCATGAACTTGGCCAGGCTGGGGGGTAGAGAAAGAGAGAGAGAGAGAAAGAGAGCGAAAGAAAGAAAGAGAAGAGGTAGAGTGAGATGGAGAGGTAAGGAGAGAACAAGAGGGATAAAGAGAGACAGGAGAAAAGAATGCAGGCACACAGAGAAGAGCTTCATCCACCTTGTGTAGAACTCTTATTAAATGTCCCTCATATTTCTCATAATACTCATTATTTTAGTTTTTACCGTTTAAGCTTTAATTTAATTTATCCAGAATAGAATGCCCAAATGAACAAGGATATCCCCACTAATGTGACTGCGTCGCTCATATTAGAAGTTGCACGTCAAGGCAAAGTCACACAAAAAATGTCTGACTGGTGGGTGTGTGGCCCACTCACCAGCGGGCCTGGTGACCCCTGGTGAACCTCTGGATGGTGATGGCGGCCTGGCGCTTGCGGAGGTACTTCTTGCGTGCCAGCCAGCAGCGGATGGTCTTCTGGATACGTATGCAGGCGACGCGCAGCTTGTCTGCCCTCAGCTTCTCCAGGTAGGCCACCTGGCCCGCCCGGAAGAAGATCTTGGTCTTACCAAACTGGTACTTATCTTGGTCCTGTAAAGGAGTGAGAGAATGTAAGTGAGTATGAGAGAGAGCGAGAAAGACGGAGAGAGAGAGGTAGAGCGAAAGAGAAGAGGTAGGGAGAGAGAACAAGATAGAAAGTAGGAGAGAGTGAGAGAGAGGAGAGATCATCATTCATCATCTTCGTTTTACGCCCTTTTTTCCCACTACAGTGAGGTTGGAGAGAGAGAGAAAAAGAGAAAGAGAAAGAGAGAAACACTGCAAGTTTATTTGGCAAGTTTCTTTTATTTCCCCCTATTTTCTGAGGCCAGTGGGAGGAGTCTGGGGTAGGGATGGGGGAACAAGTAGAACAGAGCCGTCCAATAGGCAGGGGAAAAGCCTAACATTGTAATGACATTTAACTCAACTTGAAGCCTCCTAGTCAACCTCTGACCTGCACAAGTTTCTCCAGAACGTTCCTGCAGGTCATCTTCCTGTCAGCTAGAACATCCTTCTGCTTCATCAGCACTCTGTAACGGCTGAAGAACTCCTGGTATGTCCACCTGAGGAACGCATGCACACACACACACAAGCAGGCATGCGTTGTTCATGGCACGGGGTACCACGGTGTGGGACCTCACTCGCTATTTGCATATCAATAGCTCCGGTCGTCAGGTGTGTTAAATACGTTCTCAGACACATTCACACCTAACCTTGTTGTGAAGACGTGTTACATTCCATTCGTAGAGGCAATTAGGCACTGTCTTTAGTCTGTGCCCAAGCGAGGGGACATTAAATGCGCATTCGCGGGAGCGCGCACACGCGCAGGGAGCGCGCGTGCACGTGGTGCGTGTCACCCCAGATGATTTCAATAACGCACCACTGCACACAAGGTTGAGGTACAAAGATGAGATTAAAGGTACTATCAAATATATATAATTTGGAATGAGGATCATGCACAATCAACGACATAAAAATCTGAAGAATGGTGAAATTGTGCTCCAAAACACACAATTTTTATGTGATTGAATGTACGTCTTCATTCCAAATGATTAAATATTACACATAGAACCTTTAAACACACTGACACACACAAACAAAAAAAAAACACATTCACACAGAGGTTGAGCTGGAAGGTCAATTTTGCACAGTATGTGAACGTTCACGTTTCAGCTGTGCAGTGTAAGTCATCTTGGTTTTACGGTCTTAAAAACAGACGTATCATATAGTGTTATTGCGTCAGTGTGTGTGGTCCTACCTGGATGGGAAGCCTGCGGCTGAGATACGGATGGTTTCCAGGACGCCGCAGGCTCGGAGCTGCTGCACTGCGCGCTTAGGATCAAACCTGCCCACAACAACATCAGTACAACACTAAACTGAGTAACATTCCACCTGAAACATGACCCAGTGAACCCGATATAGAATTTGTTCTGAAAAAAGTATGCATCATTACTGAATGTCTGAAGCCTTTTCATGAGTCTCAGATTCTTCTGCTTAATTCATATTAATTGCTAAATTAATATTTTTCCAAACATGTATTTTTCTAGACATGAGAATAGAATAGAAATATAAATACTTTAATCATCCTGAGGGAAATTTGGCACTACAAATCAATCACAGTAAACATTTAGGTAGACAAAACAAATCACGAATAAGAATAACATAATAATAATAATAATAATAAACTACGGTCCGGGATTCACATTTCCTCTGTTATGTACAATCTAATATAAAATATACAGTAAAAAATACAGAGATCTACATTAAGTGTACAGTAAGTGTAATATTGACAATGTTGTTTTAAATGTAAAAGTCCAGGAAGATGGTACTGTCACTCTGCCACTCTGTGCTCAGTGATGCAGTGAGGCACAGAGATGCATTGTAAAGTCTGATGGCTGTCGGAATGAAGGACTTCCTGTGCCTTTCAGTGCTACATTTTGCGACATGAGTGTTTTGGATTTGGTTTTGAAATACCTTGCCCCCTGTGCTCTTGTTAGATTATGCACCCACTATACACAGACTTGGCTGACAGGAGGAGCATGTTCAGTGCTAGACTAACACTCCCACAATATAGCACTGAACGGCACAGGAAGTCCTTCATTCCGACAGCCATCAGACTTTACAATGCATCACTGTGCCTCACTGCATCACTGAGCACAGGGTGACAGTTACCATCTTCCTGACCTGGACTTTTAAAACAACATTGTCAATATTAAACTTACTGATCTCTGTATTTTTTACTGTATATTAGAATGTACATACATAACATAGTCAAGTTAGACCGCGCTCTCAAGATTCGACACTGGGTGCTGAAATCCCATTAAGTATTATATATAAAAAAAAAAATAGGAAATGTGAATCCCGGACCGTATTTTATTATTATTATTTTATTCTTAGGCTTATTTTATTCTTTAGGCAATTTTATTTTTTATTCTTATTCGTGATTTTGTTTTGTCTACCTAAATGTTTACTGTGAGCGATTTGTAGTGCCAAATTTCCCTCTGTATTTCTATTCTATGCTTCCTGGTGCCCTATTTTGAATGACCTACAAATGTAACCTTCAGGAGACACAAACAGTGCCGCTATTTCTTCCCATTAGATCCCTTGAAGATCCCATGAAAAATTCAAAAAGGTTTTTCTCTATTTTACTGCACACAATTGTCCAATCATATTCAATTCTGACAGCCCCAACCCTGCCCCTCCCATGTCCTTGTAAAATTGTAAATGCGTGGGTACTTCAGGGTGTCAATCAAACATCAATCAATTGGACTCCACCCACCAAAATGTCTGTTGCATTTGGAAACATCAAATTGTGGAATCCCGCCAATGCCCTAAATACCATTTCCATGGATTTGTAAGATTGGCAAAGCAAGATCAGGGACTTAAGCCGGGCAGCTTACTGGCTGCACTAAGGAAGCAGAGCAGCAGAGCAGCACTGGGCTGCACCGGCTATTCGTAAGTTCTCTCCTAAATTAGGGTGTAAATTCCACACTAGAGGCTAGTTTGTAACTAAATTAGCTAATACAATTGGTTTAACTAATTAGGTAGGGCATAAGGTAGGGCATAACCTAACTAGTTTGGATGTAAAATACCAACCAACCATCAAAGAAAGTCCATCATCATGGTTACCGGGCGGATTAGCTGTCTGGCATGAGCCACTTACTTGGCATCGTACCACATTGTAGGAAGCTAGATATTTCATATCAATACATTAGGTCTGAGTCCTTGCCAATTCAATAAAAGTACAATTATGTTAATAATAATAATGTTTTGCTTCATTCAGCATAATTATGTCTAACCTGAATTACACCTTACACTGATGATGGTGGAAAATAGTGAATTAAAAGGACAGAGATAAAGATAGGAAAGAGTGAATATAAAATAATGAATTAAAAGGACAGAGATAAAGATAGGAGAGAGTGAATATAAAAGTGAATTAAAAGGACAGAGATAAAGATAGGAGAGAGTGAATATAAAATAGTGAATTAAAAGGAGAGATAAAGATAAGAGAGTGAATATAAAATAGTGAATTAAAATGACTGAGATAAAGATAGGAAAGTGAATATAAAATAGTGAATTAAAAGAACAGAGATAAAGATGGGAGAGAGTGAGACTCACGTGAAGGCCAACTTGTAATCATTCGGTTTGATACAGCGGACGTAGTGGGGAGTGGTGGCGTTCAGTGTCTCCATCAGCATCTGCAGAGAGTTCCGGAACTATGGGAGAGAAAGATATGAGGAGAAGAGGAGACCTTTATCATCATCATCATCATCATCATCAATGTGCTCCTCGCCATCATCAACACCACAACACTTATAGTGCAGTGACGGCTTCTTGTTATAGCTTACAGCAGCGGTTCTCAAGCCGCAGAGAGCGGCCAGGGGTGCCTTGAGATAAAAAAATAAATAAAATTTTAATTCTTTTTGGGTTACAGAAAATTATCACTAAAGTGCTATCTGTTGCAGCTGCACTGTTTTCCATGAAAATACCATATTTGGATAAGTTTGACCATTTCTTAAAATCTGAAAATCATTATTTAATAAAACACAGAAAAGGATCACCAAGTTACTCTGGATAAAAAAAAATAACCTTTACAGACAACATTGAGACAAAGCTTCCTGACACATCTCCATCCAAACTCTTGGAAGAACTCATTGAAATCTCATCTGATACCACCTGGAGAGCTCGTTTCAGAGTGTGGTGCTGAGTACCAAGTATCTCATGATGCAGCAGTTAAGGTGTTGATACCATTCAGCACCACATATCTGTGTGAAGCTGGCTTTTCATCCATGACAGCTCTGAAAACAAAATATAGGGCCAAGTTGAGCCTTGAGGATGACATGCGTGTTGCCTTGTCAAAGATCTCCCCATGTATTGACCGTATTATTAGCCAGCAGCAGCAGACCTCGCATTGAGCTAGAAATGTCCACCGAGTGAACGAGTGCTTATTTTCTGTATTTATTTATATTTTTTGAGAAATGGTAACTTGGTGATCCTTTTCTGTATTTAAAAAAAATACATGATTTTCTGTTTTTGAGAAATGGTCACACTTATCAAAATATGCTATTTTTATGGAGAACAGTGCAGCTGCAACAGATAGCACTTTAGTGATCCTTTTCTGTATTTAAAAAAGAAATACATGATTTTCAGTTTTTGAGAAATGGTCACACTTATCAAAATATGCTATTTTTATGGAAAAGTGTGCAGCTGCAACAGATAGCACTTTAGTGATAATTTTCTGTAATTTTATTTAAAGAAATTTGCTATTTGATTTACTACTACAAGCAGTGTAATGTCAACAGTACTAAGCCATTTAGACCTGAAACACCTGTTAATAATGCATTATATAGCCTGCATATACACACAAAAAAATTGGTACATACGCACACAAGACGCGGCCACTGATGGGTCCATGGGACTTGGTAAAGCACTATGGACCCAAACTCTGGCCACTGACCACATGAGGGAACGGGTACATACGCACACAATACACGGCCACTGATGGATCCATGGGACTTGGTAAAGCACTATGGACCCAACTATGACCACTGATAAAAACGTAACTACACTAGCGTTATAAGAGCTAAACATTGCTACCTACCATACAAGTGCATTGGTTTAGTGCACTTCCGGTTGCTACTGAGCGGACATGTTTGTGCGGACCTGTTCTCCCAAACTGGTAAGCAAATGACTGTTTTTACGTTATTTTCATTTTTACGTTTCTATTATTATTATTATTATTATTTTTTTTAAACATTGATCTTAACTGATCACTGACTTTATTGCTTTTATAAATACTTACTTACTTACTTACTTACTTACTTACTTACTTACAAATGTGTTTCCCGGTTTCTTAAATAAACATTATTTTGAAAGCAAGCACTTTTGTCATCATTGTAGCAAAAAAGACGGGACCGGAAATGTCTTTATCGTATGTAGGGGTGCCCTGGAATATTTTATTGAACACAGGGGTGCCTTGGCAGCAGAACGTTTGAGAACCCCTGGCTTACAGTACAGTAATATTTTTGGTGATCAAATGTTTTTATTTCATATTGTAAGATGATGACAAGGACAAGACACAAAAAATATACTCCTTAGTCTTGAATAAGATTTGACCCATGTCCCGACCGGGTGTACTGCAAAAACATGTTTGTTTGCTTTTTAGTCTAAATAAATAAGTAAAGTAAATAGGGGGAAATTCATAGTTATTACTAGGTTAATACTAGGACAGCCTTCTCATGGGTTTTTCCCAATATTAGAATTTTGAAATTGACTTAATTGGTTAGTTGTTAATTGACCCCCAACCCCTCCCAACACAGGGCTTTCAGTTACCTGGCAACCGACTGTCTTTTTATGCTCTTTGCTGGCCATGCCAGACCGGCTCTTGTCAGGTTTGACACTGAGGCGTGTGCGGCCTCCTGTGCCAGGAGCCTGGCCGGTAGGGCTGATGGCCTTCCCCTCATCCATGAACAGCTCCACCAGCAGGTCAAACTGGGAACAGCAGCACACATACAGTTAAAACTATGTTAACAAACTATTTCACTGAGGGAAAAATACTTTACATAAATAAAATGTTAACCTCAATTTACTGTAAATAAAGCTTCACTGAACAATATTAACTTCAACTTCCTTCATCAAAATAGAACATTACTCTTGATTTTAATTGTATTCTATATGATATATTTCTTATGCCTACAAAGCATGATAGCAATTGCATTTTGAACAGGCAGTTCTTCCAGAATTGTGGACAATCACAAAGTTGATATTTCAAATAATGACAGGCATACCTATATAGATATTCTATCTCAAACCTCAACATAAAATTATTAAGATTATGAAGAAAAAAAAGGAATCTACAGTAGTTTGGGTCGATAAGTGGTTAGGTGTTTGTTGATTTGTATGTTATTAACAGCCAGTCAGCAGAGTGGTTATATATGCGTTTAAAAAATGTAACACATCATATATGACAATATGCCACCGCCATATATGTTTATCTGGAAAATACTACAATAAGATAGTAGGAGATAAAGTTATGTGCTGTACAATGTATGCTATGTAATAAACAGGTTCACTCCCAAGACATTCATAGCACAGGTAGTCATATAACCATACCATTATATGAAGGATGCTAGCATGTCATGTATAGTAGGAGCATCCAGTCCTCCAGCTGGCCTGCTGCCTCCAGCCTCATCAAGCCGTGACACAGACACCAGGCCTACATGCAGCTGGCTGGCAGAGTCACTCAGAGGAAAACATCCCTGTTCTCTCCTCATACTGAGTTTTCACCATGAGAGGATTGGTCACCACTGGCCACTGTTCTTCTCACGAGCAGCAAGGGAGCATTTCAACTGCAGACAGGCCTGATAATGTAAGACATCTCCATGTAGAAAGTAGCTTATATGGACACTAATCTGGGGCTTCATTTATAAATTAACTAGATTTACCCCCCATGTGTATGTGTGTGTCGTGTATGGTTGCTCTCTTTCTCCCTCACTCTTGCTTGCAGCAGCTATGTGTACCACTATCATCTGTCCATCTTCTCTGCATACAGTCAGGTCCATAACTATTTGAACATTGACACAATTTCCCCAACTTTGACTCTGTACACCACCACAATGGACTTGAAATTTAAGTACAGACTTTCAGCTTTTATTACATCCAAATCAGGTGAACAGTATATTAATGACAGTTTCTGTTGAGTTCTGTGTATCCATCTGCTGTAGTTCTCTGTAGCTATTTCTGTGTATCTATCTTATCCGTGTAGCCATCCTCTCTGTGTAGATGTCCTCTCTGTGTAGATATCCTCTCTGTGTAGTTATCCTCTCTGTGTATCTCAATCTCCTTTCCCTGTGTGCATGTCTATAGAATTGTGAATGATTATTGTGACTTGTCCTCAACTCTTGTCGCTTCTCTCCAATCCCATTTTCTACGTCATCCAGGCAATACATGGAATCTGGCCTCTCTGCTGCAACCAGTTCTCTCTTGGTGAAAAGTCACTGGTATTATTTTTCTCCAAACAATCGTTCCCCCCACCCAGTGCTCCCCACCGCTGTGAAACCAGTGAGGTGAGAATAGAGGGATGATGATAGAAGTTAGAACACAAACAAAAGGAGACATGGAGACGAGAGCTACAGTGCAGAGCTGGAAAACCAGGCAGCACGAGGAGAATGCTTGTGTTTACCTTCTGCTCGAGGGGACAGGGTTGTCATGATGGGGATACAACCAAACATACATGGACAGACAACACAATGGAGACACAACGACATAAAAAAAAGGACATGGGGAAAAAAGAAGGGGAAAAAAAGGATAATAATCACTATTATCACCATTAACTATGGATGCACAGGGGCGGATAGGTGGTGTAGTGGGCAAGGCGCTCGCCATCAACGCTGGAGACGCTGGGTTCGAATCCAGCTCTCTGCGTTGCCATCAGCTTGGCTGGTCGTTCATACTAACACAATTGGCAGTGTTAGGGGTGGGAAAGCTGATGGGTGGGTCCTGGGCGTTGTGGACAGCGACCCCTACAGTTCGGTCGGGGCGCCTGCACAGCGAGGGTAGGATCTGGAGGGAGGTAGTGTGACCTTCCACACGTTACACTCTCCCGGTGAGAATCTGCGCTGCCAGGCTGGCTGCCGGCTGGCTGCACATGCGTCGGAGGAAAGCATGCGACAGTCTCCGGCCTCCCGGACCAACAGTAGGGGGGAGTGCGCAACAACCAGGAAGGGGGTTGGGAATTGGCATAACAACTAACAGTGGGATGGGAGAAAAATCTGAAAAAGGAGGGGGGGGGAAAGATAATAAAAATAAAAAATAAAAAAACTATGGATGCACCGATATCAGTAGTGGTATTGGTGTAGAGGGAATCCCTCTAATACTAAAATCTGAGACATCTGCCACATGGATTTTATCTAAATAATTTTTGTCCAGTGACCTGCAAACTAATGGTCCAAGTCGTACACCGCTCAGCTAAAGTAATGGATCCGATCAGCACTCTGTATCGGTAGTTTCAGGTTTAGGATTTAGAATTGGTACTGGCAGTGTATAAAGTGGTATCGGTGCATCCTTACCTTTACCAAAACCAGGATATACATCTATGATGCAAACGGAAAAGGAGGAGGCACTATTGATGATGGATGGAGCGCTGATGGAGGTGAGGTGCATTATGGGATGATCAACGGCCTTGCAACGTATAGTGTCTCTGGACAGAACACTATAAGCGGGAACAGCGGCTGTCATCAGGGTATTTTCTTCACATGGTCTCTGTAAGCGCACTGCATTGATTGGGTGAGCAAACTGTTTTTACAAGTAACATTAGCCACCTACTGAAGCATCTGGCAATCAGTGGCAACTGGCAAATCTCAGTCACAGTCGTGATTCTTATGAGTGTATCCAGAAATCAGCAGAGAATTACACGCATGCACGCACACACATGATAAGGTTGGCTAAGTAGCAGAAAGAACTTTATTAGGCTAAATCTCATTAGCAGGTCACTACCATGTCTACCCCATGGTGTTAGTCTCACTGACTTCCATGAAAAAACACTGTGCGCCTGTGTGTGTGCGTGTGTGTGTGTGTGTTAGGAGGTTTTGTTAGAGGTTAGAGTCGACCATACTTAACCCCTTACCTAACTCTGCTCTTGCTGCAGTCTATAACAGAACAGAGGGCACTGTGAGCATCTAGACCAAAATAATACATTATGTTTGTGAGTGTGTGTGTAGTCAAAACAACAGAGGGATTTTAAGGTTTATCTCCCTTTCCAGGAAGTATTAATGAACAGATCCTGCACAGAGACCACACACACACACAATTTTCTTTGGAAACGGAGGGGTGAAAATGCATTTTTAGAAATAATGTGTATGTGTCTACATGGCCTAAGTCATTCTCTCTCTAGTCTGTCCAAATCACTAGCACTCATGAGAGACACTCCTACGCAGAGGGTTGGACGACGTTCCACTGTCAAACATCTCTGCCCAAAGAGGAAGTAAACTAATCGCTGCTACTTACAGTATACTCATATTATTTTTTTCCTTTAACATATTGAATAATATGTTATAATAATATTTGTCTACTTTACAAATAAGAACCAACAATGAGTTCAATAATTTCACTTCACGATGTAAGAGCCTTGTTTATTCACTGTATCCATGGAAACAACGATTGCACACAGCCATAAAGGTATGGTTTCCTTACTCAGAAGAAAAAGTCTGTTTACTTTTCTGATAACTATGGTATAACTCATACTGTAAATGTTTAGACAAACCTAATATTTCCTTATTTGTGACACTACACTTACATGCAATTAGAGGTCTTCACAGGTCCAAAGAGTTGTTCCCGGATCCAAAAAGACCTGGAAATGTACTTATCGGATCCGAACCAGACCCATCAAGTTTTGGAAACACAGATCTGGACCCACACAAACCCGGATCCAGTTGGCACCAGGATCTGTCAGATAGATTTGATACCCAACAAACCTTTGCGATACATAATGTTAAATCCATCTATCCTTGCCAAGAAAGTGGCTTGGTAATTTATATAAATCCACATTTTCTTTTATACTTGCTGATAGAAACGGGCTAGCTATGACTTATTTTCACCATTGTTGAGTGGCTAGCTGGCTGCTAGCTTGTTAGCAAGTTTAGCCAGTTAGCGTGCAGAGTCTATCGCAGGTACTGAAGGACCAGACGTGTCAATGTCAGAAATCCAAGGCCGGGTAAAAGAGAACCGAACCAGAACAGTTGGATTTGAATATGAAATGTCCCGAAAGCCACGGGTTCGGGCTGACCCACAGAGACATTATCTCTATTCCATTGTCCAAGTCAGTAGAACTTTTCTTTCTGGAGCTACTCTTGAGGTGTTTGTTCTGTAAAGCCCCTTGGCGCCACAGACTCATCACTTTGTGTGCGTGTTTAATGTATAAATAGATAAGAACTAAACCTCTCACACAGTGGGTAAGGCATCATCTTCATCTCCCTCACATTCCTGGGCTGACCCAGGAATATTTTCTTTCATCAAAATAACATGGTTCACTGGTATACCAGTTATCCACCCACAAAACAATGGTAAAACACAAGCTAGCAGAGCTGTAGTGCTACCCATTGGTTTTAAATGAGGAATGCTAACAATGCTACAAAGTAGAGCCGGACAGATTAATCAGATGTTGGCCTATCACAGACATGTCATATCAGTGTATATGTTGGCCTATCACAGACATGTCATATCAGTGTATATGTTGGCCTATCACAGACATGTCATATCAGTGTATATGTTGGCCTATCACAGACATGTCATCAGTGTATATGTTGGCCTATCACAGACATGTCATCAGTGTATATGTTGGCCTATCACAGACATGTGATCAGTGTATATGTTGGCCTATCACAGACATGTCATCAGTGTATATGTTGGCCTATCACAGACATGTCATCAGTGTATATGTTGGCCTATCACAGACATGTCATCAGTGTATATGTTGGCCTATCACAAACATGTCGGTTTTGCCAGTGACTTCACTCATGAAAAATTTAATAAAAAAATGCATCATTAGTGATGAATTTAATCTATTCTATGAATCTATTTAGAATAGAATATGTGCGTATGTGTCTGCTTGTGAATGTACATGTGTGTGTGGGTAGGGTTACTAGTCACCTTGCTGGCCTTCAGCACAATGATCTGTTCCTCGTTCACAGTGTCTTTGTTCTTCTCCAGGAAGCCATCACACTGGTACTCCACCTGGACGACACACCAACACACACACACACACAAACATACACACACTATGATTGTGAACATATCCCATTGACTTCCATTCATTCCTTAGCGACGCTAACCATTCTTTAGCGATGCCGCTTACCAATTAGAGATGGGACGATATAGAGCAATATATAGACAATATAGAGCTGATATAGTTGTACCCTTCCTGCTGACTTGTCGTACAAAACTTGTAAGTCGCTTTGGACAAAAGCGTCAGCTAAATGATTATATTTTTATCTTACAACTTTATTTTATCATGTCCCCAGGCCATCAGGCTGCTAAACGAACAATGAATGAACACTACACAACAACAACCACCAAACGCACATAGCACACACATCCACACGCACACACTCACTTTAAACAAACACACTGTAGCACCCACTCCACACACTTATAGCACACACTCACTTTAAACAAACACACTGTAGCACCCACTCCCCACACTTTATATTTATTGATGAAGGATTGCACTACAACTCGTACACCTTACTGTAAATTGTACCTAAAATTGTACCTCATCCCATTTCTGCTTTGCACTATATAGTACTGTACATTAGTACACTGCATAGTATTGTATATTATATGGTAACTCAGAACATTGTACATATGTCTATACCGAACACTGTGACCTCATTTTTCTTCTTCTAAATTACATGCTATATTATGTTATTTGATACTATCTTGTCTAGCACAGTCTCTGGAGCGTAACAGTAAGAAGCATTTTGTATGAAAGTATTCTGTACTTCTGTATGACAACTATTAAAGAACTTGAACTTGAACTATTTTGTATTTTATTTTATTTATTGTATTTTGCACAATCTAGGCGGGCATGGCCACCTACATTTCACTGCATGTCTTGTACTGTATGTGACAAATAAAACTCAAATACAAGCAGCATGTGGGCTTACCCCTGAAATCATCAGTGTGGCAGCATGTGGGCTTACCCCTGAAATCATCAGTGTGGCAGCATGTGGGCTTACCCCTGAAATCATCAGTGTGGCAGCATGTGGGCTTACCCCTGAAATCATCAGTGTGGCATCATGTGGTCTTACCCCTGAAAGTATAGTGGATGTATTGAATCATCAACCCCATATTGTTTATCAAATCGTGAGATAAGAATATCGCCCTATTACAAATACATGCCTAACCTTTAACCCTTGTTTAACTACAATTCTGCTACTGCTGCACATCGACACCACCTGGGTTAAAAAAATCTGATGTGCACAACTTAAAAAAACGTATATTCATTGTGTTCAAACCCAAGTCCAGTCACACGCAACACATCCTTAAGGCTCCCAACAAGCAATTCAACAAGGAGAATGGCACAGTGTTGCAGGGGGGTTCTCCCCGTGTTCCAGAGGGTTTCCTCCAGGTACTCCCATTTCCTCCCAGACCATAAAAGGGCTTTCATGCTAGGCAGTTTCTTTCCCTGGTCCATAAGAACTCTAAACACCAGCAAGCCGTAATCACTACCCATACAAATATTCGTGTAAAATAATGTTTATATTGATATTGTACTTTATATGTACTTTCTTATATCCATCTATGCACTGTTTTATACTGAGCTGCACCTTTAATTACTTTTATCAATGACATGTGCATTGTGAGGAACTATGGGTACTGTGTGAGTGATACAGTATGTTTAGTATGGAGTGAATGATATGTGTAGTATGGAGTGAATGATATGTGTAGTATGGAGGGATGAATATCATTCTATTGCAGGTTGTCCTGTTCACTTTGTTTTTAACTGCACTGACACACGAGTAGCACTCCTAATTTCATTGTATTGGTACAATGGCAATAAAGCGTTCTATTCTATTCAACTCCTGCCCTTGTCCAAGACACTGGCATTACAACTAGAGTTAGTCCTCCGGGTGTGGGCTGCCCACTGCTCCTCAATGGTTAGAATGGGTTAAATGCAGAGGATACTTGTCTGGTACATGTAAATGTATTTGGTAAATAAAGAGTTTCCTTTCCTTTAAACTCAACTCCAATACAGGCTAATTATCAAAAGAATAAATTAAGTAAAGTTGTGTTATGTTGCAGCCGAAAGGTCCGTCTAGCCCACCACTAACACACATTACACAATGTGGATGGAGGATTACATGCACATGCCAACCAAAAAACAAAACGGCAGCACTGGGATATGAATCTGCAACAAAAAGCCAGTTGAAATGCTGGCCTGTTGTGCACAGTACAAGCATCCAGTTTGCCAGCTTGGCTGCCATGCAGCTGGCCTGCTGCCTCCAGCCTCATCACGCCGTGCCACAGACACTAGGCCTACATGCAGCTGGCTGGCAGAGTCACTCGGAGGAAAACATCCCTCTTCTCTTATGCTTGCGTTTACCTTCTGCTCGAGGGGACAGGGTTGTCATGATGGTGATACAACCAAACATACATAGACAACATAATGGAGACACAACGGAAAATACGACATAAAAAAAGGACAGGTTAAAGAAACAGGTCATGATCACCATCAATCACCGGTGGTGTAGGTCAGGCTGATACCAGGCTAACATAAGGTATTAATGTAAAGAGAAGTTGCCTACTCCACCATTAGCACACATTACACTATTTAGATGTGGCCATTACATTCACATGCAAAAGAGAAAAGGACAGTGAAAACAGCAGATGTATCAAGAATCTGCCACAAAAGAAGATGTATCAAGAATCTGCCACAAAAGAAGATGATTTGGCTCCTACGTATATCTAAAACTTAACCCCGACACCAAAACAAGCACAGAATTTGTGATAAGCTGCAACCAAATTGGCTGCAAGAAACTCTGGCAAAGACCAGTGTTGTAGACTAAGGATAGCTGGATATGTGTACCAAGTGTTGTGTCAGTCGGATGTACAAGTAATGAATGAATGAATGAATGAATTAATGAGTTTATTTTTGGACATGTTATTCTCCATATTTCTGTCAAACTAAATTAATGTGTGCAAAACTGTTTAGAGTTTATTGGCTGTGTGTGAGGTTATGTGCAAAATAAATCAGCAATGTTTTTGACCCTTTAAATACCAGTGAGTTGGTTGGGCTCAAACTGACCCCAGATCATCTTGATAACACAAAGTCATCATCTATGGCACAACCCTATTATGGCTTTTCAAAGCTTCACATTTTACCTTTGATTATAGCGCCATCATCAGGTCGATTGGTGTGATATTTGTTGTGATGCATTGGCATAAGAATATCTATGATACCGACCAACAGAGAAACTTATACCAGGTAAAAAGGCATTTTTCTAATGAGATCTAGCAAACAGTCCTCATAAGTGACCAATTATCCGTTTTTTCTATTCTTGCAGGGACATTGGATCGTAAAAATCAGCTGTTGTCATCACACACATACGTTGAGGGATCTTGCTGTGATCCAGCTCTGCTTTATACTGGATGTAACCAAAGTTACTGAGTGTCTAAAAATAAGAGCAGGGAAATACTGTGTCAGCTCACACCTCGTCACAAGGACCTTATTGCATTACATTACAGACATAAATTATTGTGACAGACAGACACAGACAGACAGACAGACAGACAGACACAATAGGGCGGGGTGATTAACCAAGTTTCAACTTCAATTATGATTTTGACCCACGATCATGAAAATAAGATAAAACTATTATTGTCTATGTTGCTCTCATTTTGACTTGTGTAGTAAATGCAGCGCACCCTTCCTTCACAGCATTGTGCTCTGCCCCTCCTCCTCAAGCCCAAAACAGTAGTTTCAGCTCATGTTCAGAGGGAGGAGGGAGCCACGGCACGTTTCTCCAGTTATTTTTAAACGTCTTTGTTAACTTGTAGAAAATGACATAAATGTAGCCTTTGGTCGAGAAGAAATGTAAAACAAATTCAGTCATTGTCATATGATGTTCTTAAATGAATGAGTAATCATGTTTAATAATCATGATTTCATTATAAATCAAAATAATCATGATTATTGCCATAAATCGAGCAATCGTGACACACACAAAGAGGCATGAATACACACTTCCCCTGTAAAAATGTGTTTCCCAAATATTTCCCTAGAACACCAATAAAATTGTCTTTTGTACACAACTTTTTTAAATGCCAGTGCAGCCTACCTTGTCTGCAAAATGCTTGATGATGAAGGCCCGGTTGGACATGCGCGGCTTCTCAAACAGGTTGTTGCATGTCTTCAGGTGAGTGTTGTAGAGCTTCTGGGCCCATGAATCATCTGAACCCTTGGGCATCTGAACACACAAGACAGGAGGACATCACAGAACAGAGAGGTTGGTTGGCCCCAGCAGCTAATTGCTTGTTTTCATTTCACTCCTACTCTGTTGTCTACCACAGGAGGGTTTGAATTGTGTAATTCATGATTTTGTTGGGTTTCTTCTGAGGAGGCAGTGCAGGTATTGAGCACGGAAGCTTGGATTGCTTGGGACGGACGCTGTTGAAACAAACGTGTACACAATGGACCTCATGCTCGAACAAACTCACAAGAAAGTTAAACAAATTTCTTCATAACTCCATTTACGAACTTCTCGGGTCAATTTTGGCATGAGCGGTTTCTTTTCGGAGATACGTTTGTAGCTACTCACAGGATTTACGAACGCGGAAAGGCAGTCGTAAGTCGGACAGACGGGTGTGCGCCCGTGTTCTTAAAGGCTTCATTTGGGAGAAATCATTGGTGATTGTGTTCACGTCGATTCTACAGACATCCTCGGAATAAAATTATAATAATAAATACGACAATATTTGTATCATTAACAATTACGTTTTACAATTGTAGTCATGACTATATAGCTATAGTGGACTAGACAATTAATTAATACATTCCACATTGAACCCACACAAATGACAACAGACACAAAGGAGAAGTTTAACGAATTCCATATAAATCTATAGCTTGTTAGCAACAATGCAGCAGCATGACGGCTTGGTGAGGATGCATATGGACACACACACACATACACGCATGTATACTGCTGCTGGAAGATAATGCTGATCGTGCACTGAGGAGCCAGACCAGACGCTCAAACACTGTGCTACCACACGTCCAGCTAATGTCCACCTTGGGCACCTGCGCATCAAGGCACCCTCCCCAGATGCACTTCCATATCTCAACAGAAAGCAATACCACGCATGGTCTCACGCTTCCCAATTAAATTGCAAATGGAATCAATTGTTGTTGATTTTTCTGGTAAATTAATCGTTTAGATGGGATGTTCGATATTGGCTTTTTTACCGATACACCGATATTGTCCAACTCTTAATTTCCGATACCAACCGATACCGATATATGCGGGGTTCCCTTTGGGCTGTGGGGGTGCTTAATGTCTGAAGGAGTCGACTGAAGGCTTCTTGTCCTCTGCAAAAGCATGCAATTGGTCCACTGATGGATACATCTTGATATTTGTCTAGTCTAGTGTGTTCATTAGATGGGTGAAATCCTCTTTCAGTGCCTCTGTGCCTGTTTTCGTAGGCAGTTAGCCTCTGGTATGCGTGCCATTAGCGTTAGCCACACTTCTATGCCTCTTTTCTTTTGGAAAGAATGATATAATTTTTTTTTATAAATATATATATATATAATATATATATATATTTTTGTATTCGACTAAGAGGTTGGCTAGTCGACTACGGCTCATTTCGACCGATTAGTCGACTAATCGACTAATAGGGGTCAGCCCTAGGTCGTACTCAGTTGTAAAGAATTACAACTGATTACGTTTTATTTATGTGTGTCCTAGGTTTAGTGTGTGGTGGGAGGTAGTAATGGGCTGATTTAGCAGAGAATGTAAAGCAGAGAGTGGGTGGAAAGAAACGGATGGCTTCACTTTGTGTGAACAAATCTACCACTACTGTACAACCTACATGCACTCTGCACTGTACACTGATCCATCCATCCATCTATCTATCTCAGTGTTTCCCCTAGGATTTTTTTTCAGGGGGGGTGGTAGGCCCCCCAAAACTACTAGTGTTGTCGTGTGCGTGTCACGGATATGTGGTCTCAACAGTGTCGTCATAGACGCGCGCAGTAAGGCGGTTGTTAGTATCGGTGCATTTCTCTCGGTGGACTTCAGCTCGGCCTTCAACACCATCCTCCCGCACATCCTGGAGCATCAGATGTCCCTGCTGCAGGTGCCGGACTCTACCTGCAGGTGGATTACGGACTTCCTGACTAACGGGTCACAGCGGGTGAAGTTGGGAATCAACATCTCCGATCCCAAGTCCATCAGTACTGGCTCCCCACAGGGCTGCGTTCTGTCCCCACTACTATTCTCCCTGTTCACCAACAGCTGCGTCTCTCTGCACCCCTCGGTCAAACTCCTGAAGTTTGCGGACGATACCACCCTGGTGGGTCTCGTATCCAGGGGGGATGAGTCTGCCTACAGGAGGGAGATCAAGAGGCTGCAGAGCTGGTGCAGCTGCAACAACCTGGACCTCAACGCCCAGAAAACAGTGGAGATGGTAGTGGACTTCAGGCAGAAGGCAGCCCCCCCCACCCCGATCATTCTGGGAGGCACCTCGGTGGCCTCTGTGGAGTCCTGCCGCTTCCTCGGCATGACACTCTCCCGGGACGTGAAATGGGAGCTGAACACCATCGCTCTCAACAAAAAGGCCCGGAAGAGGATGTTCCTACGTCAGCTGAGGAAGTTCAGGCTGCAGAGGACTATGATGGTCCAGTTTTACACCGCCATCATCCAGTCCATCCTCACCATCATCACCTGGTTCTCTGCAGCCATGGTCAGGGACAAGGCCAAGCTGCAGCGGGTGATACGATCAGCGGAGAGGGTGAGCGGCTGCCCCCTTCCCTCCCTCGAGTCCCTACATTCCACCAGGGCCTTGAGGAGGGCGAGGAAGATCATGGCAGACCCCGCCCACCCGGGTCACGGCCTCTTCATCATGCTCCCCCACGGCAGGCGGCTACGGCTGCCCAAGACATTAAAGTCCCGCCATAGACTAAGTTTCTTCCCCTCAGCAGCTCGCCTGGTAAACGAGTCAGGTGTCCCCCTGCTCCCCCCCTCTATGGCGAGCTGCTAGGGCTGGACCTCTGGACTTGAACTGTGCTGCACTGTATCCATGTCCCCAACCACTGCACTTTACAGTCTTATTGTTGTCTCACTGTTGGTCCTGTTTCGGACTTATTTATTTATTATTATGTTTATTCCTATTTGTGAAAAAAAATCATGCACTGTAATGTCGAATCACGTTCCATTTGTATATACAATATGGTGAATAAAGTAATCTGAATCTGAATCTACACTGAGCTGAAATGAAACAATTGCACATAAATTAGGTCTATTAGAACACATAAATAAACGTATTTACAATTATACATACAGTAGTGACAACACACATATGAACTATTTACAATACAGGGAGGCACATACAACACTCATAACTATTTACAACCAGTGTCAAAGAGATGTCCTTTAAAGGTTCATGCTTCTCCCCCATCTCTGGCTGACATCACCATTGTGATACATGATGGTTAGGCCTTTGTGTTTTCCTCAGTGAGGGATTCTCTTTTGTCGGTCAGCAGTGTTTTGTACTTGCTAAAGCTTCTCTCTGTATAATAATTGAAAGTTTAAATATCAACATTATCTGGCCATCCTCCCCGCCCGCCAAGGCAATGGTAGGGGAAACACTGTATCCAGGGGCGTAATTATGGGGGGGGACACGGGGGACATGTCCCCTGCATGTTTTCAGAAGGCAGTTATTGTCCCCCGCACATTTTTACCGTCCAAAAACAATGTTACATGATAATAAACGGTGACGCGACGCGGCACTGCAGATTTACCCTACTCTTGGAATTCATTGCCAGATCCTCAAAGTCATAGGGGCGCTGTCTCGATAATGCAGTGTTATTAAAGCAGCGTGTAGCCGACTCATGAACCAGTTGGGATTCGAATAGACGCGGCCTGGAAGCGTCAACGCGGAACTGGAAATCCGTTGGTAAGAAATAGCGGCCTGGAATAGTTTTTGGGACGTTCTCAATTCGCAGTAAAGGGATATATCTGCGGTTTCCCTGGCGGATGGCGAACAAGCCAGCCGGACTATGACATCATACTTAACTTAAACTTGAACACGGAGGCAGTTACAAGAACTATCCGAGCCCCCGGGAGGGTGGTCGAATACCTTTTGCATGTCGGCGTCTCTGCGATGTATGCAGGGAACGAATTGCAGAGGGAAGTGGATAGCTGCCTGTCGCCCATTCTAACGCAGGAGTCCTGGACCCTTGACTCGAGCAGACCCGACAGGTAAGGTAAGCGATTTGGAAGTGTGCGGCTGTTGTCCGAATACTAGTGAATATTGAAAAATAAAGGCACGACATTGAGAGACGTCCCCGTCGTAGCGTTCTTGCATTCAACGAGAGTGGACATTTGACAAGGACATGTTTCAAAGTTGGGATTTTGGAGGATCCGAAACAATGGGCAGGGCTGCATTATGGTGAGTTGTGTTTTAATAATAATAATACATTCGATATATAATACACCCGCCGAGGTGCTACAAATCAAATGCCCACCCTACTGATCTGTTTATATGTTATAATAATAATAATAATAATAATACATTCGATTTCTAATACACCCGCCGAGGTGCCGGAAATCAAATGACCACCCTACTGATCTGTTCATGCGTTATAATAATAATAATACATTCGATTTATAATGCGAGCACCTGCATTACAATCAAATGACTGATCTGTTATGCGTTATGCACCAGAGTCTCGAGAGGCACTTTATAATAGAAAAAAGACAGTGCAAACATGTATATGTCGCTTACAGTTTATTATGCCTATGCAGCTCGTTTATTTTGACAGAGTTAAACATTTTTCACTAGTATCATTATATTAAATTAGCGGACGTGCAGCTGGACAAGCCCTGGCTCCACGATGACCACATCTTACAAGAGGCGCCACCGCCTGGGAAAATGCGTATTGCACACCTGGTATTAGAAAAAAAAAATACCTACCCCCCCCCCCCCGCCCCCCGCGACGTCACTGACCTCGCCCCCTAATATGTCCCCCCCCCACCGCTAGGAACAAAGTTACGCCACTGACTGTATCTATCTATCTATATATATATCTATCGTACAACCTACATGCACTCTGCACTGTACTCTGATCCATCCATCTATATATCTATCAATCTATCTATCATACAACCCACATGTACTCGGTTCTGTATTCTGATCCATATATCTATCTACTGTATCTATATATCTATCTCTACCGTACAACCCACATGCACTCCGCACTTTACTCTCTCTGATCCATCTATCTACAGCAGTGGTTCCCAAACAGTGGTGCGCATGAGCACCCTCTAGGCCGGGGGTGCGTGACATGAAAAGGCTAATGGCGGTGCTATGGTGTTATTATTTTACTAATAAATATAACTAATATACATTATTTCAAATGGGGATTTTTTTTTTTTTTTTTTTTAAACTTTATTTTTTAGCGTTTATCGCTTTTCTGGTCAAGCATGACCGACAGAAACAGGTTGAAATGGGATGTAGAGCAGGGGAAGACATTCTGAGAAATGACGGCGGGTCCGGGAATCGAACTCGTGTCCCCCAGATCCGTGACGAGCACGGTTTTCCCCGACGCAGAAATAGCGCCGAGATATGCGGTGAGCTACGGGAGCTCCCCTCAAATGGGGATTTTCACTGTGTAAATCATGAAATTCAAGAAACGTTATAATTAAAAACGTACGTTTTAATAATATAAAAAAGAAAAGAAAAAAAATATGTACCCAAAATGCACTTAACTTCCTGCCAAAAAGGCCATATGGGCGCACGGCCGGGACCGGTGCGCTATTATTGTGGCACACATAACATGCAGAACTGGCTAAAAACAGGGAAACTGTCAGGTGGTAAATCTAAAGTTAATGAAAGAGGACAGGAGGAATTGGAGGTGAGAGAAGCGGAGAGCAGTGTTGTAGTGGAGACAGAGAGTGATGACAGTGACAAGGGAGGAAGAGAAAAGGGTGTGTGTGGAGCACAGACACAACAGCCCGGCCCTCCATCAAGAAAACGGGGTAAAAAAGACAACGAGACTGGGCGACAGACTGGAAAAAGAAAAAGGAAATATGATGAAAATGATCGGTGTCTGGGCTTCACTTGGATCGGTGATGTGGATCACCCAGTTCCCCAGTGTGTGATGTGCGGTGACGTCCTACACCCAGTTCCCCAGTGTGTGATGTGCGGTGACGTCCTACACCCAGTTCCCCAGTGTGTGATGTGCGGTGACGTCCTACACCCAGACCCCCAGTGTGTGATGTGCGGTGACGTCCTACACCCAGACCCCCAGTGTGTGATGTGCGGTGACGTCCTACACCCAGTTCCCGAGTGTGTGATGTGCGGTGACGTCCTACACCCAGACCCCCAGTGTGTGATGTGCGGTGACGTCCTACACCCAGACCCCCAGTGTGTGATGTGCGGTGACGTCCTACACCCAGACCCCCAGTGTGTGATGTGCGGTGACGTCCTACACCCAGACCCCCAGTGTGTGATGTGCGGTGACGTCCTACACCCAGACCCCCAGTGTGTGATGTGCGGTGACGTCCTACACCCAGACCCCCAGTGTGTGATGTGCGGTGACGTCCTACACCCAGACCCCCAGTGTGTGATGTGCGGTGACGTCCTACACCCAGACCCCCAGTGTGTGATGTGCGGTGACGTCCTACACCCAGACCCCCAGTGTGTGATGTGCGGTGACGTCCTACACCCAGACCCCCAGTGTGTGATGTGCGGTGACGTCCTACACCCAGACCCCCAGTGTGTGATGTGCGGTGACGTCCTACACCCAGACCCCCAGTGTGTGATGTGCGGTGACGTCCTACACCCAGACCCCCAGTGTGTGATGTGCGGTGACGTCCTACACCCAGACCCCCAGTGTGTGATGTGCGGTGACGTCCTACACCCAGACCCCCAGTGTGTGATGTGCAGTGACGTCCTACACCCAGACTAGGGATGGTCATTTGAAGGAAAAATCCAGATCGATTGATCGCATGCTATACCCGAGTGATCGCGTATTACTCGAAAAGGGATAATCTTACACATACATGTGAAAAAATATGTAAAAAATTATAATAATAATATAATTTTTTTCATAATTATTAATCATTTCGATTTTTTTCTTTTCTTTTTTCTCATAGCTACGAGTAATTGATTACTCACGCCCATACCTAACCCAGACCCCCAGTGTGGATCTAACAGCAGCATGAAGCCCTCATATCTACGTCGCCACTTTTTCAAAAGGACTTGAAAGTCAGACAAAATTAAATCCAGTTTCATTCAGGTGGAGCTACCAAAAGGCACTAAAGGCTTCTTATCTCGCTTGTTACAGAATTGCTAAAAAGGGGCTACCTCACACACTTGTGGAAGACGTGAGCCAGTTGCCAAAGATATGGTTGAATGCATGATTGGAGAGAAAGAAGCCAAAAATTGGATATGATCCCGGTGTCCAACAACACTATCACAACGCATCGATACAATGTCCGAAAACATCCTGGCTACATTAGTCAGTCACGTGAATAACAGTGAGTTTTATTCTCTCGAAGTAGATGAGTCCACTGATGTGGCAAATCTGGCTAATCTGTTGGTGTACATTCGTTAGGTTGTGGAAAAAAAGTCAGCACACCGTCTGCCGTGTTCCCAAGTTTAATTTACTTTAACACAACGTTTCGGCCTGTGGCCTTTGTCAAGTGTCACCAACATGTTAAAAGGGGTGGGGTATATATACATACATATTAGGGGTCAAGGTTGAACCAGGTCAAGGTTCAAATCAATTAGCCTATAGGCTACAAATTTACAAAACATACTGCAGCTCAAGTGCCAGAACATACGGTACATAGTTACAATAACAGTAGTACGGTAGTTAGTAGTTAGATGTAACACACCTTCACATGCAAAATAGAGAAGAAAATATATAATAAGTGTATATGGTAGGTCTCTCTCTGTAAAAGTAGTTTGCCATGGTCTCCGCCTCTCGCTGGTCTCTCTACCTTTTCAATGCCTGTGTATCTTAATGTGCTGATGTTGTGTCCTGCCTGTCTAAAGTGTACTGCAACCGGGTTATGTTCATCACCACATCTGATGTTGCTGCGGTGTTCGCTGATGCGTGTTTTGAGTTGCCGGTTGGTTTTGCCTACATAGCTCAGGCCACATGGACATTTTATTAGGTAGATGACATGAGTGGAGCTACAGGTGATGAAGCCACGGACTCTGAGGGTTTTACCATTAAGTGGATGTGTGTAGGTCTTGCTCTTAATAGTATACCCACACTGTGCACAGTTACCACACTTGTAGTTCCCATCCGGGGTGTTATCTAGGAACGTGGGTCTGTGAGCCGTGGGTGGGCTGTAGGATCTCACTAGTTGGTTTCTCAGGTTGGGGGGGCGTTTGTAAACTACAGTGGGAGGTTCCTTGAAGACAGATTGGAGTTTGGGATCAGAGTTGATGATGTGCCAGTGTTTATGTAGGATCTTAGTGAATTCAAAACCTACAGGAGAATATGTAGTGCAGCACAGCAGGGACTGGTCCTTAGTGGGTCTAATGCTAGGTTGTAGGCATTCGTCCTGTGTGGCCACATCAAAGCGGTTAGCAGCTTTGTCTATCCATTCTGTAGGATACCCTCTCTCCTGGAATCTCCTGCTCAGGTCTGTGGACGGTCTCGGATATAGACTATCAAGGCTGCAGATTCTCCTGGCTCGGTGAAACTGGCTGACCGGGAGGCTCTTAATGAGGTGGGTGGGATGGAAACTGTCACCCCGTAGTAAAGTGTTTCCGTCAGTAGGCTTGCGAAATAAATCTGTATGGATAGTGTTCCCCTCCTTGATGACCAAAACATCCAAGAAACTGATGCTGCTGGAGCTGGCCTCCAGAGTGAAGCTCAAATTGGAGTTAGCTGCGTTGAGATATTTATGAAATGCCTCCAGTGACTCTTCACTCCCTGTCCAAATAATGAAAATATCATCTATGTAGCACTGATATATCAATATGTCTGGACTTTTTTTTTTAGCAACAGGGTCCAATATATATTGATTCTCAAACTGACCCATGTACAGATTAGCATAGTTGGGGGCCATAGTACTCCCCATGGCCGTACCCTTGGTTTGAAGATAGTGATCTGATTTGAACTTAAAGTAATTGTTGGTCAGTACAGTTTCCATTAGGTCACATATGCAGGTAGTACTGGGTTTATCAGTCTCGGGTCTGAGGCTCAGAGAGGTGCGTGCCGCTTCAATCCCACCATCATGTGGGATGTTGGTGTACAGACTAGTCACATCTAAAGTGACAAACGTAGCATTGTCTGGTAGTACAGTGGCCTTTAGTTTGTTAATGAGATCAATGGTTTCTTCTATAACCAGTGCCATCAGGTCCAAAGAGCATTTATTGAGAATCTCACACCAGTGATAACAGAAAGTGGGACTGTTGAGTCCAAGCGCTGGTGCTGAATATGTAGTCCTCTCGGGATAATCTTGTTCCGTAGGTAGTCACTCAGTGTGACAGCATGTAGGTACTGTTTGGTCTCACGGATAGTGAGATTCTTGAGTAGTCTCTCCATGGAATCTGTGTCCGTGTTCACACTGGTAGACTCACCATCAAATAGAGTCTTGTAATATGATGCGGTTGTAGTTCAAACGTTTTGCGGAGATCCGCGGATAGAGAGCGCAGGTCATCTGTCATATTGCCTTGTTCGTTTTTCAAGTAGGGAATATATTGCAGGAGTGCAGTGAAAAAGGTGTATACGTAGTAGAAAAGACTTTTCTACTAGGTGTACATTTGTTACCTTTTTGAAGGAACCGTGAAGGAGGATGTTTTGTTCTGTCTGCCCTTGTTACCCGAACAACAGGAGAAGAAACCTTTCATTTGATTAATGCCTTCATGAGGTCCAATGGAATCGACTGGACACGCTGCGTTGGAATATGCACTGATGGGGCAAAGTAGATTATACAGTATCTATCCATCCATCTACTCACCCATCTATCTACATTTACCACTTTTTTCTTCAACATCATAGAAATTGCAATTGTTGTCACTGATTGGCCCAAAGCGGTAGCCACACCAATTTACCACCAACATGCTTACCAGACTTTCTATTTTGTATTTATTGTTATTATTTTTATATTCGGTCCCAGGATGAACGTTCTGACCTTCGTTCGTTACGTTGGCATTCGAATAAAAAATTATTCGAATTTTGTATACTTTTTTTTTTATATATATTTTTTTATTTATGAGTCTATTCATTCTGTTTAAACCAATGGGTTTTTTCTTCACAGTTGCAGATAAAGATTAGGCTACACTAATATTATAGTATTAAAAACTGATTCGTTTTTTTTGGGTCCACTTTTTCTCCTATTTTTCTATATTTTCTCCCATCCCAATTTCGTATCATCCAATTCAACCCTCCCCTGTCACGAACGCTGTTTCTTGCCTCCCACAAGCCGGCTGCAATGTGGACTAAGTCATACATAGCACAAGTCCCCTCCGGTACTTGAGGTAACAGCAGTCGCATCTTTTCACCTGCGCAGCTCGATCTCTCAGTGGCGAGGAGTAACGCGTGGGAGGCTCACGCTGCCCCCGACACTTCCTGATTCTACTGCGCAGGCGCACCAACCAACCTGTAGGAGTCGCTGTCCACAACGCCCGATCCCCACCCATCAGTTTCCCACCCCCTAATACGGCCAATGTGTATTAGTACGGACGACCAGCTAAACTGAAAGCAAATGTGGAGCGCTGGGCTCGAACAGGCAAGCCCAGCGTCTCCAGATTTCGTGGCGAGTGCCTTGTCCACTACGCCACGTAGCCGCCCTTAAAAACTGATTAGTTATATTCATTAAAGAAAGTTGATTTAATAAAAAAAAAAAAAACTAATTTAAATCAGATGAATCACTTTATTCAAATTGAGGATTTAGTTTGAGGATATCTATAAAAAAAACATTTTTTCTTTTTAGAAACTTTATTCTTTTTTTTATCTTAAAAAGAAATTCGCCCTGACAACGTTTGAATTCCAAAAACAGGCTTCGGGGACAGCGTGTGCGTGTAGGTGTGTAGGTGTGTGTGTGTGTGTGTGTGTGTGTACCTTGCACTCCTCGTCCAGCAGGTCCAGAACGCCCATCTTGGCCTCTATGAGGTTGATGCAGGGCTGGTTGTCGTAGAAGTCTATCAGAGTCCAGGGGATCTGTTCTCTCATGTACTCCTCCTGCTCCAGCTTGAAGACATGCTACACACACACACGCGGGTTATACACATTGGTCCTCATGTTACGAACAAAAGTATTTTTTTTATCCACTTTTTCTCCTCCTGTTTTTCTGTGTTTTTCTCCCATCCCAATTTTAGTCATGCCAATTCCCCCCCTCCCCTTCCTGGTCGTTGCTCGCATGTGCCCCCCACTGGTCGGTCTAGGGAGGGTTGATAGATACTATCACATGTCCCCTCCGATACATGCAGAGTCAGCCAGCCACTTCTTTTCACCTGCCAGCGCGGACTCTCATTGGTGAGGTGTAACGTGTGGGAGGCTCACACTACCCTCACCATCTCTCTTCCTCGCTGTGCAGGCACCCTGACCGACCTGTAGGAGTCGCCGTTTACAACGACCAGATTACCACCCACCGGCTTCCCTCCCGCTGACTCTGCCAATTGAGCCAGTATGACAGCCGGATTCGATACCAGTGTCTCTCGCGTTGGTGACGAGCGCTTAATCCACTGCGCCACCCAGCCGCCCTCACGAACAAATGTCTTTATAACTTCACTTGCAAACTTCTCGGGCTGATTTTGGCATGATCGAACAGTTTCTTTTCAGAGATTTCTTCGTAGCTACAGTACAACACGGAAAGGCAGTCGTAAGTCGGAGAGAAGACTGGTGTGCACCCGTGTTCTTAACGGCTTACCAATAACACATTTGGCTGGACAGTCAATAGACTTTAAAGCCATTCTTCTCAGTTTCAGTGTTTGACATCAAGTTTCAACATCAAGCCAAAATGTCATATCTCAACAGAGCATGAAGTTCAACAGGTTTAACAGTAAACACTAGGGCTGTCTTAAATACTTCGAAGCTTCGTTCGATGGGCATGGGATTCGAATAGGAAAATAAAATTTGAATATATTAAACATATATTTATATATATATTCAATTTTTCCTTTTTTTTTCTTTTTGCAAAATCAACTCTGCCTCTCTTTGTTAACTACAACAAGCAATGCCGTTTTGTTATTTGAGATGAGGTCGGACTCGGCACTGACAGATTTGTGTTCATTGTGCTGCTTTTACTGTATAAGGGCCCGTGTCGACCGGGGACATTTTATGAGTTGTCAGCTACTTTCTGTCATTCATTTCTATGCTACAGACGCGACAGGCGCGCTCCTTTTCCCAGCGCCGCGCCTCGCGTTTTAGCGCTCTCTGCAGCTGGCGTTTTTGGGCTGAGTGCTCCCAGCGCCTAAGGTTGAAACTAGTTAAACTTTTGGAGAGGAGCGGCGCTCATCAAGGTAACTTTTTTCGACCGACCAATCAACATCGAGTAAGTGGCGGAGCCGCGGCAGTCGCGAGACTCAGGAAAGCGCTCTGAGATTTTTTTTTTTGCTTTTCAAAACGGTCCGTCTTGAAAAAAACGTCCCCGGTGGACACAAAGCCTAAAGCCTCAAATGACGGCTTACAATATTTCATGAAAGCAAAGTGTTTCGTTTGTCTAAGATTTAAACTTTACAGCACTGACAAAGTTGAACAAAGTGCTGTACAAGTCCCACAACATTAAAATGAAAAAATAAAATAAACAAAATTACGGTAATATATATTTTTTTTATCTCAAAGCGGCCCCCGAAGCTTCGAATGCCAAAAATAAATTCGAAGGTCAGCCCTAGTAAACACGGAAACACACACCAAAGCTGCTCACCATATTGAATTGCTGCTGAAGTTTCTCATTGGCGTAGTTGATACAGAACTGCTCAAAGCTGTTGATCTCAAACGTTTCAAACCTGGTAGAAGGGAGGATAGGAAGAGAGGGGATTAATAGTTAAATAGCTGATGACTTTCCATGACTAATACATATTTAGTCAACTAATAACCAAATGGCCAGTTGCATGGACACTGGTTAAGCATGGCCCTTAACCTCTTAACATGCACTGGCACGTATAAAGGCAAACGTCTTTTTACGCGCCGTGCGTGAGATGACCACCCCGGACTGCCGACACTCCAGAACTGCCAATCATCCACTGATGGTGAAAATGATTAGTCAGCGCTGTAGCCAATGAGTGTACCTTTCCAACGATACCCCATGTGGGAGGGGTGAAAATACAGTAAGTAGGTGAAAGTTGACGAGCAAAAACGAGAAGGAATCACACTTCAGAATGAACGGGCGTGGATGAGGAAATGGATTTTGGAGAGCTTTTTATTTTTTTGCACGGTTTACCGGGATCTCTCTCAAAGACCCATTTCTGAAGAGACCAGGCTCATGCATGTGCTATACGTATAAACTATACAGCTAAGCTTTGCATAAAAAAGTATAGAGTCCTCAAGTTCAAGAAAAAGAATTGCCACTTTTCTGGGTGCCTGTTAACCTCTTAACTGGTGCCCCCAAAAGTGGCAATTTTTTAACTTGAACTTGAGGACTGCATACTTTTTTTGCAAACCAAAATACTATACTTTATACTAGCATGAGCCTGGTCTCTTTTGAAAGATAACATTCTGAAGTTTCTGATACAATAAAGAAAGTTCACTTTTAGTGCTAATGAAATAGAGTAACAGAGGTCTGAACTCGAGTTGAACTTGTATATTCAAAGTATATTTCCAAAATAATTGCTATGGCTGAAAAGACACCCTGGGTCCATAGCCTGAAGTCTTGTGTAGTACATGTCCAAATTTCACAACAATCCGTTCAGAAATGAGTGAGAGCAATTTTGGTAAAATGTGGAAAAAAAAGGTCTGCAGGTTTCCATTTTCTCATAGACTCCAATGCATTCTGCATATTTTTTACTTCCCGTTTTCGCTCGTGACTTTTCACCTAGATCCCCAATTCACTTATCCGCAAGTCGGGCATCATTGGAATGCCACACTCATTGGTTACAAACCTGTTCAATAATTTTCGAGATCGCCAAATGATTGACGGAGCTAGAGGGTCAGGAGTCAGGAGTGGTATTCGAAAAAATTTAAAGTCTGCTAAAGACTTTGGCGCACGCCTCACATATCGGCATGTAACTCGAGAACCACTGAATGGATTTTGTCACCTGAATAGACAGGCAACAAATAGGGCTTTAATTCGTTATATATATTGTATTAAAGAATATGCACACCCGAGCCGCTAGAGGTCGGCAAAGTGGCACGTCGCACCGGTGGGAAAATCGTCCTCATGGGCCGTTGCCAGTTAAGAGGTTAATAAAATAGTCCTGTGAAATAAATATGAAAAGAATATCGCAAAAAATTGGATTAGCAACCAAAAGCAAGGCACATTCAAGGAAAGTATAAAAAAATGGTATATGATCGTTTAACAACTTTTAAACCAACGTTTTTAATTGATGTCACATGAAGGCCATGTGCTACTCTCTAGAGCTACAGTAGTACAGTTATTCCCATAGCTTATAATGGCTGCACAATCTTTTTGTGAAACATACAACCTCTTTGCCTAAACACAAACGTGCACACACACCCGTAGATGTCGAGGACCCCAATGAAGGAGTGCTGTTTGTAGTTGGTGACCAGGGCCTTGTTGACGTGTTCCACTATCCAGTTGAAGAGCTTGGCATAGATATGTTTGGCCAGCGCGTCTCTGGCGTTGGTAGCATGGATACGGGTGAGGGGCTTGATGTAGGTCTCTGTGGCTGTCTTCAGCTTCCTGTGGCACAGCCAATGAGTCATGTCCTGGTAGGCCACGCCCACTAGCTCGCAGAATGCCGTCAAGTGCCTGTTGTTGGGCTGAGGGGGAGAAGGAGAAACTGGGTGTTGCTGGTTTCACAGGAAAATCTTGGAACCCGAACTAGTGTTGAAGGTCACAGATACCAAGAAACTGTTTACAAGCACAATGCCGTTTGACTGAGATTAGAGTAAAAAATATATACAGTATATATATATTTGGGCCAATACGGTCATTAAAAAATAAAAAATAATCATAAAAAAGAATTCCTCTTACTCAGAATGCCATCTATTCTTCCACATAGCTTTGGTGTGATTTGCCTAGTTATATAGATATCTACCTTCACTCCAATACAATGGAGCTGAATGGCACTCTGTTCTCTGGCTCTCAGTTTGTGGCTCCGTTTGTATTATTTTGGGTGAACTACCCCTTTAATAGCAAGGGGCTTTTAAGTTAGTGCTAGCTAGTAGTTTGTAGTTACTTATAGTTAGTTTGTAGTTGATAAGTAGTAGTTTTTCCCATGGCGTGTGTAGCCGGTACAACACTGTACCTGCCAAACACTTCGACCATGCCTTGAGTGGGAGTCGAACCCCGGGCGTCCGCACTGCGGGCGACATAACAAACCGCTGCGCCAAGAAAGGAATTCCTCCCCAAGCGCTCAGTTTGGATGCCTCTGGGGGGTGAGTTTTACTTCTATGTACCGTAGTCACACTATCGCGGTACATATCCGTTACATTCACTAAACTCACACCACTCAGGCATCCGGGTCAAACGGCACCACTGTCGCCGGTACAACACTGTACCTGCTAAACACTTCGACCATGCCTTGAGTGGGAGTCGAACCCCGGGCGTCCGCACTGCGGGCGACATCACAAACCGCTGCGCCAAGAAAGGAATTCCTCCCTAAGCACTCAGTTTGGATGCCTCTGGGGAGTGAGTTTTACTTCTATGCACCGTAGTCACATAGTCACACTATCGCGGTACATATCCGTTACACGTGCATAGACTACCACCTGCGGCTATGGATGGCATATTGTGGTCACTCACTCAGTCATGGACGATCTGGCAGGGACGTTTTGGCAGCGACATTTAGTTAGCGCATGTGCAGTAGCGACTTTGTTCTGCTCTGGCACTAATGTAGCGTGGAGAGAGGTCAGACTAAGCCTTTTTCTGCATTTAATTTTCTTTTTAACACCTCTTATTTTGGAGATCGAGGTGATACTGTGACACTGAAATTAAATAAAAGATTTCGTCAACTAAAATATACGTCACACACATGCCAGTCTTTTTTCTCCTCTTCATAAGAGTTTGAGGTTTTCCTTTGTTATAACAGGTAAAAACAGCAATAAAATGTCAAAAACCGTCTTATAATAAATCGCAAATGACTTTGGGTATGCAATCTTCAGGTGTTGTATGCTAAATGTGGGGTATGCTTGGGGATAACTATATATACAATGTTATACACCGTTATCTTAATTTTAAAAGGGAACTACCGTAATTCCTCTAATAGTAACCGGGTCTCAAATACAAGCCGGGTCTCTATTAATGGCCGGGTGCGCTCTTGAGCTAAGCAATTATAAGCCGGCCTCCTAATACAAGCCGGGTTACTAATATACTGAGCTGCATACTGAGCTAGTTACTTGATTTCACTTTGAAAACGTTGAAATGACCAGTGACCACCTGTAATTGCACTGTTTACTATTTCATACAGTACTTGGTTTCAATAAATGAACACAGTACATTTTACTGGGTTCAAACTGACACAAAATGTTGATTTATTCATTATGATCCGTTTGAAAATTTGAAATATAGGCCTCCCTCTTATACAGGCCTCCTCCTAATACAAGCCTGGTACCCGCTACAGTTGAAACAAATACAAGCCGGGGTTACTATTAGAGGAATTACGGTATCTTATAAATGGCCTTTTTCAGTGTTTAGCATTGTTTCCTGGCTATGTGGACTTATATTAATAGGATCTATGTCTCTAATTCTCATATTGGCACATTTTCTTCCAATTCTCCTCTCACAATATTCACCCTCACTGAACTGAGTCATCTGAAAATGTGCATATCTGTGATGTCAGAGATTTATTAGCTGCATAATAATGTGGCAGTTGCCACCAGGCCACACAGTGGTTAGAGCCCAGCCTCAAAACGGCTTAAGATCTTGAGGTAGAAAAATGCTGTTTTTGAGTACTTGATTAGAAATACAAAACAATGCATTTTTTAAACCTTACGGAGGTGTTCCATAGACTCACAGTAATTGTGTAAAATTGCCCAAATAGTGAAAGAAATAGTAAAATAGTTCCCGTTTAAGGGTAAATAGGTTTTGCAGCTCCAGATAAATTTTATTTTGTGGGAGGGGGGAAAATGGCTCTTTTAAAAAGGGGGGGAGGAGGAATGACACATCATCATTAGCTTCGGCTAACGGGAGAAGGGTTCTGGCTACGACCAGGCCTGACCACCATTGGACTGAATAGCAGAAGGACGATAGACTGAACACACCGAAAGATCATTAGAATAGATTTTACAAGGACAATACGAATTGGTTCCCATCTGATTATGAGGTCTCTGTTTATGTAAATAAACACTGCTTCTCCTTGTAAGGTATTACGCTGTGTCAAAGTGTCGAATTCTTACGAAGGTGGAGAATTATTATGGTTTGCGGATCGCACTAACGGGGAGAGATAAAGATTGTATCAGCCAGTATATGACAGGGCTCTACGCTAGCCTTTTTCACTAGGGGCACAGGTGCTCCTAAATGAAAAAATGTAGGAGCACACAAAGAAATTTAGGAGCACCCAAAAATATTTAGGAGCACAGTGAAAATATGTCAAGTAACGGAGTTTTTTTCTTTTTTTCAAAAATAAATGTATATTTGTACTGTGCGTGCATGTGCAAACGGGAACGGGACACATCTGTGCAATAGCACATACCACCAAAGTCACTGGCCCACTGTGTGCGTGTATCATCTGCGTGTGCAAACAGGAATGGGACAGACATTTGAACTATTAATTAAGTGATTAATGCCTACTATGGCAAAGTTGTAGCCAACAACTAGGGGCCTAATAAGAAAGGCAGTGATATTGAACAAAAAGGAGACACTAGCTTTACAACCAGGGCCATCAGTAGAGGGGGGAGCTAGTGTTGCTCTTTTAGAAAAATAATCCTTTCAGGGTTGCCTATTGAAATACTGTACACCTCCAGTACAGTAGTTTGCGTGTCAGGTAGACCATTGATTGACAGTCGATTCTGCCAATTACGACGTCACACCGTTGCACTCTGGCCGTCCGGCGCTACAGCTGGACCCATTGCCCACCTCTGCGGTTGATAACGCTAGCCAAGTTAGCTGTACACACATACACAGTGGGCCAGTTGTAGGGGTGTAACAATGCATCGCAATGCATCGATCCTACTTTGCAATATTTACAAAACATGACATTGTTTTCGAACTCTAGCCATGGGGAAATGTTTAGCCAATTCACGTTAAATTTGTATGTCTTCCCTCCGGCTCCAGTGGGTGTAGCTTCGCTAGCTACAGTGGCTACATTGGGTGCTACAGTGGGTGTAGCCTCGCTAGCTTGGCCAACTTTGCTAGCATGCTGGCTAGCGTCAGTATCTTGGTTAACGTTAACCATCACCTCTGTAACATGAGTTGCCTCGCCTGACTTCTCATTCTCCGGTATCTTTCACGCAAAATAAAAATGAATGGGCTTCGACATGGCTGTATTATTGTTTGACTCAGACAGTGACGCAGCCGCTGATCATTACTTTCGGTTTCCAGTCGCGTGACCACAGGAAACTACTGTGATTGGAACGTTTATGCGGCTGTGAACTGTGGGACTTGTAGCTTTTTAACGATTCTCGCAGCGGAGAAAAAAAGGACGAATGAGACTGAGAGGCTGTACTCTGCACTCGCTGGCCCCACTCGCACGCCGTGCGAGTACTTGATTTTGCATGTTCGCACGCACATATTTTTAGGGGCATATGCGAGCAATATGGTCGCACTGTAGAGCCCTGTATGAGACGTCAGGACCATTAAAAGTACACAACGCAGAGGAGTGGATAGAGAGAGGATAACACAAGCCAAACAGATGAAGACGTGATACTGGCCGATTGATCAGAATCTAACATTAGGTAGTAGTTTGTGGTTAGCAGTAGGGGTGTAATGGTATGCAAAAACCACAGTCCGGTATGTACCTCAGTTTTGAAGTCACGGTTCATTTTGGTACAGTGGGGGAAAGTTTGCAGAACGTGGCTTTTCATGTTCCACTTGGGGGTGATGTAGTGTGCAGTTACTTTAAGTAGTCGAATATTCTATATTCAAAATAATAATAATAAAAAAACATACATTGATGGTAACATTTATATTCCATTGCAGGGAAAAAACAGCTGCCGGTGGGTGTGGGCCTTAATGCGCTGCATGACGGATAGGAGACACGCAACGTCACTTTCATTGAGCTGAAGAATGTGCAGTAGTACCAACAACAACAACTCGGACGCGAAGACAGCGATTTTCACTCTGAGCAATCTAAGGGCGCTTTCACATATAGTTTTGGTGGACTCGGTGCGGTTCTGGTGGTGAAGTTGCAACATTGTTGCATTCGTCATTTGGTTCGTCTGCATTCACATTGCAATTTGTCAAGCGCACCAAACTTTCTGAACAATGTCACGTGGTCGAAAAGGGCGCTCGTCGATTGGACACAATGGAGAGTGGAAATCCCTCCCCTTCAGGAAGTGAAATCCACGAAAACACAAACAGCCGCAAGAAGCGTGATAGTAGAAGAGACGTGGCATTGATCCATCGTTCAATTATAACCCATTACCGCCATCCTCTCGCTAAACAACTTGTACACCTCGTTGTTTTTGTGAGTGCCCACAAGCAGCCGTTTTATTTGGTCTTCTGCCCATATGTCGATCAGGGCTTTCACTTCATCATTCGCCCAAGTCTGTCCACGAGACATGTTTACAGTGTGCTTGTTTTGCAGTGAATGCCGCGCGCCGCGGTAATAATAATAATAAACCGCAGTGTTTTTTTCTTCCTTCTACCCAAGATGCACAGTTTATCAGGAGACATGTTTACAGTGTGCTTGTTTTGCAGTGAATGCCGCGCGCCGCGGTAATAATAATAATAAGCCGCTGTGTTTTTTTCTTCCTTCTACCCAAGATGCACAGTTTATCAGGTGACTTCCTATATTTGGTCCGCGTTTGGTCCGATGAAGCGAACCGAGACCTATGTTTTTTGGCGGACTAGAGTTTGCGTGATTGGTCCGCACTAGAGTTCGACTGCGCATTCACACCAACCCAAAAAAGCGGACTATCAAATTCCGGACCAAACAGCTCTGGTGTGAAAGCGACCTAAAAGCCCTGTTTGGATTTTGATCCAACTTGTGGAACCTCGAGACAAAGTGCTTTTTTTATGCTAACGCTATTTTGAAAGTTCTAGTGTCAAGAATGTAAGAACCCACTTTTCAGTTTTTAGCACTTTATTGTAAATCACAGGTCCCTAATGGTTTGATTTCTATTTCCCGTTCCATGCCAAGGGAAATATATTGCTTCATGTTTCACACCTTGTTCGGTGGCACGTTGCTGTGTATGAATGTCCGTTCTATATACCGTAAACTTTCATTAATTTGATCTTGCTCCGAGAGACGGCCCCTTCTCAATCTACTGTAGCACCAATCTCTCCTCACGCACTGAGAGAGAGAGAGGGTTGGATAGATTATCAAACATGTTTAAAATAGTTTCGGGACTCCTACGACCTTAGAATTGTTGTCTAATCACGATCGCGGGTAAACTCTCATGTCACTCTACAGGTATATAACGTCACGGTGACCAATCGCAGCCACTCTTATTGTCTGGGACCAAATACGGCCACGCCCCACTCCCAGCAAAAAGTGGGAATCTCTAGAATGGGTTTGGGGCGACGCTGTATACGGAAGTAGCTCTCAAGGTGACGATTAGACAACACTTTTTTGTTGTCAGTAGATGGCAGCATTGGTTTAACATTAAAGGCTGAAAATGTTGAGAACTACAACACTGCATTTCCCAAGAGTGTTAGCACAGGTCGCAGGTCACTGGGATGGGTCTATATTCTCCGACGTGATCTGAACAGCGTTAAACTATTACTGCGACCTCGGTATAGCGACCGAGAATGGCCAACTAATTATCTTAACAAAAGTGCGCTGGTAGCGTTACATATGTTGTCTAAAGGGGGACATATGGTACAATTTAAGATTCTAATGATAATCGGCATATAAAGGACAAGATAAAGCATCGTTAATTTGTAAGAAACCTCAATGAAAACGGCGCAGGGTGCTATTGTTATGAAAATGTGATAGAATCCTATAAAAATGTGGACGCATTTGGTTTACGTTCCGTTATATTAAAAAAAAAGTTACATTTTTATTAAATGTTTTTTTATAGAAGTGTGGTACCACCGCATCCTGCGGTGATTAGCCACACACACAACCACGTGGGAAAATGTCATACCACGACAGCCCTAGTTATAACGATACTGCATGCCCGAGATGGAAAACCTGGACCGGACTTCTTAGATCAGCGTACAGCCCAAGGGGGAGGGATTTCAATGATGTGCAATACCGGCCGGAAGGCGTTAGGCGGCGGTATTGGCCTTTTGCGAGCTCAGACCCATTCCCAATGATAACATCAGGCTGGATGGATGAAAAATTTATGGATATAGCGAATAAAATAAATACTGATTAAAACCTGACTTTTCTCGTGATTGGCGCTCAACGCATGGCGAGTTAACCCGACTTTTCTCGTGAATGGCGCTGAATGAGTTAATATTTTTTTTTTTTAAATCAACTTTCTTTAATGAATATAACTCAGCAGTTTTTAATACTATAATATTAGTGTAGCCTAATCTTTCTCTGCAATTGTGAAGAAACCCCCCATTGGTTTAAACAGAATGAATAGACGCATAAAAAGAATATAAAATAAACTATTTTTTTTATTCAAAATAATTTAGAATTCGAATGCCAACGTAACGAACGAAGGTCCGAATGTTTGGGCTCAGCCCTAGTAGCTAGTGGTTTGTAGCTAGTAGTAGCTATTAGTTTGTAGTTAGTAGTAGCTATTAGTTTGCAGTTAGTAGTGGCTATTAATTTGTAGTTAATAGTAGCTATTAGTTTGTAGTTAGTAGTAGCTATTAGTTTGTATTTAGTAGTAGCTATTCGTTTGTTAATAGTAGCTATTAGTTTGTAATTAATAGTAGCTATTAGTTTGCAGTTAGTAGTAGCTATTCATTTGTAGTTAATAGTAGCTATTAGTTTGTAGTTAGTATTAGTTTGCAGTTAGTAGCTATTAGTTTGTAGTTAATAGTAGCTATTAGTTTGCAGTTAGTAGTAGATATTCATTTGTAGTTAACACATTAGACGCCAGACCCGAGTATAGTCGGGTTAACTCGCCGACGCTCGAGCGCCAATCATGAGTATAGTCGGGTTTTAATCGTTATTTCTTTTATTAGCGATATCCATTCATTTTCATCCATCCAACCTGATGTTATCATTGGGAATGGGTCTGAGCTCGCAAAAGGGCAAATACTGCCGCCTATCGTCTCCCGGATGGTATTGCACATCATTGGATTGGATTGGCTGGGGATGTGCATACAAAAAAAAGTCCGGTCCAGGTTTTCCTTCTCGGGCATGCAGTATCATTATACCACATTGACTGGGGACACTCTGAGCACTGTGGATTATGTGTTTTGGATATATAACGTTGGATCAATAAACGCGATCAATATTTGGAATGGCGATCAGGAATTGGGTTAATCTTTTTGCAGGACATCAGATGTGAGGTAAGGACTCTATGTTACCAATATTGGGTTAATCAGATGTTTCTTCCACAGTGATCACAACGTGTGTGTGTGTGTGTGTGTGTGTGTGTGTGTGTGTGTGTGTGTGTGTGTGTGTGTGTGTGTGTGTGTGTGTGTGTGTGTGTGTGTGTGTGTGTGTGTGTGTGTGTGTGTGTGTGTGTGTGTGTGTGTGTGTGTGTGTGTGTGTGTGTTGTTGGTGCCGATCAAGGCACGGATAAGCGATTTTTCAGCCCGCTTCTGTATCGTGCATGAGGACACATTCATTTGAATCATCATTTGAAAACGATTCATAAATCAAGCGACAAATGACGTGTTTAGTGTATTCCACGAAAACGCTATTATCGCGTCTTTTCCTGGAATTACACAGAAGCACCTAAACTATATTCATATTCAATATAAAACGGAAATGTACAGATGAAAAAACTATCCGTTTTGTACATGTTGACTGTAAGCAACTCATTGATAAGCGACGGGTGTATTAGACCCATAGCCATAATTTAAGATATATTTTAAGCACTCGCAAATATCCCCGTCCTGGCCATCTAGACCTAATTCAGTCATATAGCTCCGGCGCTGAATGTGTTAATAGTAGCTATTAGTTTGTAGTAAGTAGTATATTTGTTTACTCACCGGGATGATGCTGCTGTCTGCGTCTCTGTCCTTGATCTCCACGTTGCCCAGATGGAGGATAGCAGCAAGGACCTTGAACAGCTGCATCTGATATGACTCATTGATACCTGAGGGGAAACACAAACACACATTGATACAATAGATATGAGGATCTTTTAATTACTTTCATTCACCTAATCTTAACCGAACACTAATACCGGTAGCCTAATCCCAAAATAAGCTTTTTTACTTGGGAGAACTGGCAAAGATGTCCAGAAAGATTTACTTCTAGACCTTGCCAGTAGAGAACACAAACACACAGGAGGACACCATCATCATTTGGAACACAGCAGAAATGTATGACTTTTAATGAACGGATGCTGACTATAGCTAGTCGACCATATAATAACTAGCCTTCTGTATGAATACAAATATCTGACTGGCTAAAGTAAACTGGCACCCAGATGCTGATGTATCTTCATTTTTATATTTTCCATCTCCACACTGTCGCTCAATGCATGTCGCTCTAACCTCTCTCTCAACAGGTACCATTGAGGTGCCCTTTGGCAAGGCACTTAACCTCCAACTGCTCCAGTGGAGCTGCCTGGTGGCCCAACAGTACAAGACTGCGGTTCTGCTGGAGTGAAGTTATATTGGATAATAGGGTCAAAGATACCCACCTCGGGTTCTCAGTTTACATACCTCAACTACCACTACACCACTGGATAAGCGGTGTGTGTGTGTGTGTGTGTGTGTGTGTGTGTGTGTGTGTGTGTGTGTGTACCCAGCAATGTGAAGGCTTGACGCGTGTTGCAGAGTTCCTTGCTGTCGTCCACACCAGCGATGACGGGGCTTCGCCCTTGCTTGGTGAACAGGAAGTCGTTGGCGCTGCCTGGGGGAGTAACAGAGACAACACTCACCAGAGGGCAAACAGAAAATTGCCGTCGACACAGTGCTTTGATTCCTGCCAATATCCTTCCACAAAAAACATTCAACCAAATCAAAGCTCTTTCCAAAGCAACACCTCATTTATATACAGTACATGTATTAAGTAAAAAAATTTACATTTTAGATTTGTTTTGCCTTCAAAGTATTAATATATAATTTGAGGATGGAATCATGAAATTGCAACCCGAGGAAGAGCTTTGAGCTTGAAATGAGTTGCCTTTACTGCATGGAAAATAGCCCTTTACTGAGTTCGTTTTTGCATATAATTAAATATACAGTATATATATATATATTTAATATTTATATGAAAACTAACTCAATAAAAGGGCAAGTCTCCGTGCAGCATTTGACTCTTTAATAAATCTTCACCTTTGCATTTAAGTGGCTTCCAGTTAGAATTTTATTATCAAAATGTTCAAAAAGTGAAGCTGCTGATCAGAAAAAAACTCATTCAGGCACATACAGAAGCAGAACCTGTAAAGCATAGACTGTTGCTCAGCAACAAGAGGCTCCGATTACCACGACAACCCTTCCATTTACAGAGCTGGGAAGCCAGCAGGAAAAGGGTGTGTGTATGTATATATATGAGAGAGAGAGAGAGAGGAGAGAGGGAGAGAGAGAGAAGGAAGAAGAGAGTGGATGCCAACTGTGTGACAGTGCCAGCAGTGAGTGTGAGTGTGTGTGAGAGAGTGTGTGTGTGTGTGAGTGTGTGTGTGAGTGTGAGTGTGTGTGTCATGAGCAGGATGAGCAGGTGCAGGTTCCCAGTAGGAGCTCTGATCCTCAGCACAGCCTGCTAGATTAATGGCAGAGTCAGAAAGTAGATGAAAAATAAACCTTCTCTAACCTTCATTACTCGATAGTACTATTCATATTAAACAATTTGATTGATTGTTACAAATTGCAACAAAACATCTTCAGTTCACTGAAAAGAACCAGAAGCAGGTCAAAGAGGTGTTCATGTGAGTGAGTGAGTGAGTGAGTGAGTGATAAGAGATCCTTACTTAGTTTCAGAGCCTTGAGTTCAGGCAGGTGCGCTGAGGCACACAGCTGATAGAATATATGGTAGTTCCTCTCCTCATCCGCCTGGAAGAACACAGATACAAGATACACACTGTGAGAACACAACTAACAGACTATAGTTCATTCATACAGAGATACACTGAGAGCACAGCTCACATAGGCTATAGTTAGATGATCATACAGAGATACTGTGGGAGAGCACAGCTAACATAGATTATAGTTAATTCATACAGAGATACACTGTGAGAGCACAGCTAACAGACTATAGTTAGATCATACAGAGATACACTGTGAGAGCACAGCTAACAGACTATAGTTAGATCATACAGAGATACACTGTGAGAGCACAGCTAACAGACTATAGTTAGATCATACAGAGATACACTGTGAGAGCACAGCTCCCAAACTATAGTTAGATCATACAGAGATACACTGTGAGAGCACAGCTCACATAGACTATAGTTAGATCATACAGAGATACACTGTGAGAGCACAGCTCCCAAACTATAGTTTGATCATACAGAGATACACTGTGAGAGCACAGCTCACATAAGACTAGTTAGATCATACAGAGATACACTGTGAGAGCACAGCTCACATAAGACTAGTTAGATCATACAAAGATACACTGTGAGAGCACAGCTCACATACTAGTTAGATCATAGAGATACACTGTGAGAACACAGCTCACATACTATAGTTAGATCATACAGAGATATACTGAGAGCACAGCTCACATAAGACTATAGTTAGATCATAGAGATACACTGTGAGAACACAGCCTACATACTATAGTTAGATCATAGAGATACACTGTGAGAGCACAGCTCACATAAGACTAGTTAGATCATAGAGAGATACACTGTGAGAACACAGCTAACATACTATAGTTAGATCATAGAGATACACTGAGAGCAGAGCTCACATCTACTTTTTCTCCCATTTCTATTTTTTCTCCCATCCCAATTTCGTATCGTCCAATTCTACCCTCCCCTGTCTCGAACGTTGTTAGGCCATGCCTCCCACAAGCCGGCTGCAATGTGGACTAAGCCTTACATCACGTGTCCCCTCCGGTACTCGAGGAAGCAGCAGTCGCATCTTTTCACCTGCACAGCGCGATCTCTCAGCGTCGGGGGTCTGCGTTTGGAGGGCACGCCGCCCCCGTCGCTTACTGATTCTGCTGCGCAGGCGCACCAACCGACCTGTAGGAGTCGCTGTCCACAACGTCCGATCCCCACCCATCAGCTTCCCACCCCCTAATACTGCCAATTGTATTAGTATGAACGACCAGCCAAGCTGATAGCAATGCGGAGAGCTGGACTCGAACCCAGCGTCTCCTGCATTGGTGGTAAGCGCCTTGCCCACTGCACCACCTAGCCGCCACCACCTAGATCATACACCGCTAACATACTATTGTTTATTGTTTAAAAGGATCCCCATTAGCTGCCACCTAAGTGGCGATAGTCTTCCTGGGGTCCACACAGAAGGACAACACAAAACACAAAACATAACAATACATGAGAATGATACATATGACAATCACAATTCACAATTCATTAACAATGATAATCTAAAAACAGTAAAACATTGTAGACATCTTTATAAACATCAGAATATTTTCAGAAAAGGTTATTACATTCATGGGTAGACATGAATATTTTCAGAAAAGGTTATTACCGGTACATTCATGAGTAAATATTTCATTATTACATTCCTACAGTAGGTATTTCCACTCCCAAACGTGAACAGTATTTGCTCACATATTTAAGTAGTGCATTCTTAGGTGGTACTTGAAAGACACTTTGCTATTCAATTTACTTATGTTCAGTGGGCAGTTATTCCAATGATTGATGGCACGATCTTTAATCTTTAATTGGTTGGCAAAATCGCTTTACAGCATTATTGCCCGCCATGCGTTGAACGGCAACATCGCTGTACAGCGTTTTGAGATAAAAATTTTCGCCATGGCATTCATAATTCATCCACCCAACCTCCGGTGCTCCAGCGGGACCCTGAATGAGACTGCAACGCCTCAATACCGCCGCCTGGTGGATGGTCGGGCGAGTTACACTCTCAACACACCGGATGTTGTCATCGGTGCGTCGAGGAAATTCCTCCGGCAGTCACATCTCGTTACGGGACTCCTGACAAACACTGGCGTACATATGGATCGCTGCCATAATGCAATAATCGATATGATTTCGGCGTTTATTGCGCCATACAAACCGGAAATGGATCTAGGAGATCGGCGTCGAATAATTGGGATCTTTCTCCTCCAGTCTCATCGGCGAACGGTAAGAGGCAACTAACGTTACTTTCAGCTTGATTGTTTATTCATTTCACTGCAAACCATCTGATCAATATATCAACCCATACTACATAAAGCCGTTACGGACGATCAAGGAATTATAAACGACCCCCCCCCCCCTTTCCTCCACGCATGATGAAGCATAATGTATACCGATCATATACATTTGAATTTTTTAATATAGCGTGTATAGGAGAGAAACGCCAATCGATAATCTATATATGCTTCAGGGCCTATAACTACTGTTTTTGGAATTACAGCAGAAAAGATTAAAAACATACTTATATTCTAGAAGGTATTAACACAACAATGTATGAATGAAAAAATATAACGTTCCCACATCCTGAAGGATAGATAATCGATGTTGAATGGGCCATAGTACTGTCAATATAGCAATACAATTTAAAAAGTTATAGCCCTGCAAAGAAGGTAAACATCTCCATAGGCTTTTAACGGTGGCAGAGAGTGGTATAAGATGGGCACAATGCCCGGTGCCCATGTGTTAAAGCATTTGATTTTGGACGTGGTAACACAATCTGTCCATCATCGGCTGACCTAGTAATGAACCTGATTGCATCTGACAATTTGTTTGTATAAGAAAACAGGTTGAGACGAAAAGACAGTGTTCCTGAAAAATGTAACCGTGTTGAAAACCAGCCTATTCTCTACCGTTAACCATGAGAGTTGACAGTGCCATACTGATAGTGTTTGTTCTCATGGAACATTGTAAGACTAAACTTGCAGCTCTGTTTTGGGCAGTTTGCAATTTCTTTAGTTGACCGTTGGATGTAGAGGACCATACTGGTGCACAATAATCCAGGTGACATGAATTTAAAGATTTCGCCACCTGTCCCACAATGTATGTAGGGACATAAGAAAGACATTTCCTCACCATGGAGATACCACTCCCCATCTTCTTCACTATGGTATCAACTATAGTTAGATAATACAGATACTGTACACCAAGAGCACAGCTAACATACTATAGTTGACAGAGCCACACACAATTGCATTTAGGAAAAACACAAACGGGAATACCACAAATACCCTCTTTGCACCAAACTAAATTGATTGTGACAGTATTCATAAAGATCACATGATAAGAGATGTGAAATGTGCCACACTAATATATATTACTTTGCTAATGTCTCACAACAAATACCACACTAGTCGGTCAGATGGTGGTGCTATGATCAAAAGGTCAACATGTACAACTTTGAGATCAAAGACATGTACACTGTATGTTCGATTAATTGATGCAATTCATACAGGGAAGGGAAACCAGGAAATAGTCGGCCAATGGGAGACTTGTATGTGTGGTCCATATCCTTTCAGTCAAATTATATCCACACAAATAGCTTTGTGTATTAGGGTTGGGCTGATTGACAGCCATCAACCACTACATCATAATTTATTCTTTTGGTCGGACTTCAGCAACTTCAAATAATTACCATAAAACGTAAATTAAAAGTCCCATATAGATGCTTCAAATGTCAGTCACATTTACTCATGCCACATACTTTTACAAAAAATTTTAAAGGGCCAGACTGTGTAGTGGGAGGAGGAAACATATTACAAGCTATAAAGTAAAATACATTTGAGGGTCATAATGTCTGATGAAAATGATTCCAGAGTGGCCCAAACAGGTCAAGGTATTATTACCAGCAGCACTGTATTCTCTGTTTGACTTTCTGCACAGCGAGCTGCTGAGTGTGGTGGGGCGCTGTCCAGTGCTGAACTGTACAGTGAGAGGCAATTGGACATTCTAATTTGTCTCTATATTCACTAGCGCCATCTCGCAGAGCAAATTCATTATTTGTAATGTATATGTTATTCCATAGCCTACTTTTTATAATTGTACTTTATATAATTTGTAATATTCATACTGGTTTAAAAAAAATGCGTTTGCTCACAATTCACAGTGTGTACACAAACCGGCACAGAACACTCATCTATAATAGAGACATGGATAAAACATTTTATTTTCTTATCTTCCACATGAAACAAGACACAACACAGTAATAATAATAATACACAAGACATCACAGGAGAGTAACATCTATAATAATAATAATAATGACAAGACAATTAAATTAAATCAATAAAGCAGTATAGTATAAATATCAAAGGAAAAGAAAAGAATAGATATATATCCATACAATCATCCAGGTGAAGCTCAGCAAACCAGAACACCATAGGAGAGTCCACCCACTCCTGCTATCCAACCCATAAAAACAGGACCCCCACATATCCCAGGTCCACTGCACATAGAGCTGAGCACCCCAAGCCCCCACCCGCCCCGGTTCACGAGAACCCCCGACAGCCACGGCCCCCGGTCCACGAGAACCCCAAGTCCAGCATCCCAGAGAACCAGAGCATCACGCCTCAACGACACTCCGACTCCCCGAGACCCCGAACCACCACGGCCCAGAGCCAAGACCATCAAAACCACAGCAACCGAAGGCCCAAAAAACCCACCCCACGTGCTGGAATTACTAAGAATCACCAAAACTATACTCATTCAAAACGGTATAAAACGGAAATGTACAGATGAAAAAACAATCCGTTTTGTACATGTTGACTGGAAGCAACTCACTGATAATCGACGGGTGTATTAGACCCATAGCTATAATTTAAGATATATTTTAAGCACTCGCAAATCTCGCAGTCCCCCCATTTATTAAAGCGGTGGCGTTCTAGCGCCCTCTTGCGCATTAAGAGATGGCGCAGAATGAGTTAATAACTTAATATCCTATTCAATGTCAGTGACCCGTATGTTGCCGGTAGAAGGCATACTGTGACGCCGAGGGTGCAGTACCAGCCAGATCCTCCCAGGCGGCGGTATCGAGCACCCTTTGAAACATTGTATCTTGGCTTGTGGGTCGATCTAATGGGTCCGGGTAGTTTTTTTGTTTTGCTCAAGCTCAGCGTTTATAACGGTCGGATTGAGAAGAATCAAATACTCCCGATGCATGATGTGTAGTGGATTATGTTGGCGACACGATGGACATCAATACTGGCAATCAGATCATTGGAATATTCTTTTTGGGGTACATCCTAGTCAAGGTAAGGGCTATATGATATCAATCTTGCGTTGATCCAAGCATGTCTTCAATGCGATCCGACCGTGTGTGTGTAACGTTAGTCCACAACGTATGCCGTTGGTGGCAATCAAAGCATCAAAAAACTATGATATGATATAGATTTGAGAATAATAGCGGGTCCAGGCAAGAAATGGCAACGGTTTTAGTGTAATACACACATAAGGCTATTGCTCAGCATTTCGGGAATTACCCCAGACCAATCTAAAACCATACTCATATTCACCACGGTATAAAACGGGAATGTATGTGTAGACACCTGAAAATGACTATTATTCAAGGTGTCTAACGCTAATTCTTTGCATCCCCTGTGTTCGCGAGGACGTTGTGTAACCGGCTGACCGCTCTTGATCATCCCTATCCTGACATTGACACTTAACTTGCTGATCTCTTTGATTCTCCCTATCCTAACATTGACACTTCAAAGTGGAACAGGATACAAGTGCCGCCAGGGGTGCTGGTAGTCACGTTGGGCAGGGAGACACAGGTGAAGGAGGATGGGCTCAGAGCGCGGTGCCGAGGGAGGGGCTTCCTCTTCATCGTTTTCCACAGAGGGAGGAGGACGCACGGAACGGGAGCTCTGGAGATTCAGCACGCGAGAGATAAACTCAGTTACAAAGCGGGTTATTATAGAAGTATGCGATAGTTTAGCGTTTGGTTAATGCGGAAGATACATTGTGAATGACCCAGCAGATGAGCGACTGCCGAAGACCAGGTGGTAGATATTGTCCACCTTGCGTTAGCTGTGTATAGGCGTCATGACAGGGGGTTCACCACGACCCACAGCTTAGCTTCAGTTATAGGCTAGCACCACAGTTTAGCCCGCGTGTCGGCCACCTCTTCAGCCCAGCAACGGACGTCACTACACTGCACGCTCCTCCAGCCCCTCCAAGCCGTTACCCCAGCAGTCACCTGCCCAGCGTCTACCCCGCCCCGCTGCCTGTTATCGCGGGATCTCCCGACGGCCATCTTACCACACGGATGGTTGGTGGTGAGAGCAGGCCCGCCATCTTGGATAAGTACAGCGGCGCTCCGAGTGCTGAAACTTTATCGGTAGACATTTCCACTGTGTGGCGCAGGCTCTCTAAGGGCGAAGATAAACGGTGCTTTGACCTAATGCTGGCAGCAGTGTCTAGGGGCGCCCCGACCATTTATTGTTTTGGGGAAAAGCCGGCTGTAGATAGGACTTTTAGTTGCTAACGTGGGCCCACTGTCAATTTCTTTTGAGTGTACTAATAACGTGTGGTTCTTTATAAAAATTCCCATTGAACTCCTTTACTCCCTACCCTGTTCCCCACCTACAGCGAAGCGGAGCAGTAGATAACCCTTAAAGGGAAGAGGTCATTACTGTGTCTGTAATATAGAGCGAGAGCACTAGGTGCCCAGTGTGGAAGTAGCCTTGATAGGTATGCGATAACGTGTAACGTGTATAAGCTTCAGTAAAGGAGACGTAAATGGGAGCACTGTGTGGGTGTTTTTAATGTGGATTTTGTCTAACCCTTTTCTCTCCGGGTAATGCTCATTATTGTTTAACCCTTTCACCACCCCCTGCCTATAGTTCATTGTGAAAGGTCTCCACTTATCATTAAGGAAGAGTACTGCTTTGGGGAGCGAATATATCATCCATCTTACTGCCATCGGGTGTGGGAGGGCTCAGGAAGTATTGGGGGAAGTGTGGGTGTGTGGGGAGCTACTGCTGATCGCCCTGGAGGGCAAGAAGGACCAGAGTACCATTCCTAGGTCAGTGAATCCTAGGCCCCATCCACTCCTGCTGCTCGACCTCCACTTCAACATTCCTGGCCTACAGTCGGGGACCCAGCTGGACTCAGCTCTGCTGCGTTCTCGCTACCAGGTGGCCGTGTACAACCACTCCCATAAAGCAGGGATAATCCACCCTTCTACATATGGATGATTTTTTTTTTCTTTTTCACATATTGAACGATAGATACTCGATGTCAAATGGGCCATAGTATTGTATCCATAGCTATAATATAGAATATAGTTATAGCTAGGGATGCACGATAATTATCGGGCCGATAATTATCGGGCCGATATCAGCAATTATGACGTCATCCCGATAAACTCGATAACGTTATTGATAGCTCCGATAACATATAATACATTTTTTGGTTAAAAGAAATCCGGTGTGGGTGGATTTGGATGAAGGGCGCTTGTTTTTATTATAGCCTCCTCCCGTTTTGCCAGTACTGTGGTAAAACTGATAGCGTGTGGTTTAGGAACAGGGAGTTTTTCACAAATCCAGCGCTCCCCTTCTTGTCTGTGACGTAGTCACGTTACATTCGGAGACAGACAGTCGATCTGCCAATTACGCCCCTCCGCTTGCACCCACCTCTTCTTCTTACCACCAATCAGAAGCTCTCGTTCGTTTATTTACCTCCGGATTGTCGGCCATTATTCTACTCGGAGCTATAACGTTAGCTGCTCCCCGCCAGCCACATTGACAAGTACCAGCGCTTATACATTACTGGCAAATGTCTTGTTGCACTTGTGGCAACGAGCGTTGTCAGCATCGACTTTAGTAAAATAGACCCAGACTTTTTTTGAGGAATTTATACGTCGCAAACTAATCTTGTTGGCCATTTTCTATCTCTCCTCCCTGGGTCTCTCTCTGCCTGCGCGAGCCGGCTGTGTGTACACACACACACACACACACAACACACAACACACAACACACACACACACACACACACACACACACACACACGGGTGCTGTCGAGAGCAGAGCTGTGTGTGAGTGTGTGTGTGTGTGAGTGAGTGTGTGTGTAAGAGCACAGCCGGCTCGCGCAGGCAGAGAGAGACCCAGGGAGGAGAGATAGAAAACGGCCAACAAGATTAGTTTGCGACGTTTAAATTCCTAAAAAAAAAAAACTCCATAATTTCTCGAGTACCGATAGCAGTACCGATGACGTCGGAGCTTATAAATACTAAAAAAAAAAAAAAAAAAATTGATTAAAAAAATAATATATATATATACATTTAAAAAAAAATTATAATACAATAAATATCGGTTATCGATATCGGTTATCGGCTTGAGGAGCATAAAATTATCGGTATCGGTGTCAAAAAATCAATATCGTGCATCCCTAGTTATAGCTCTACAAACAAGGTGACTCAGTCCTATCTTTTAAAGCATGGCAATGCTACCATAGGGCCATGGCTAATCCCCGGCAGTCAATGAGTTAAGGGGCAGGCATGCAGATTTGGGCCAGTTGATTTTGAAGCCTGAAAGTTCACCAAATTCGTCTTTTTCCGTTTTTTTTATGCAGTATGATTACTTGAGGCCATCAAATAACATTAATTATGAATAATTTATTTGATCTTGAATGTAGAGAGAAATTATAGTTTGTTTTCGGTTTCCTCTCACTGTCCAGTTCAGCACTGAGTGAGTCAGATAGAGAATACTAGCTGGTGGTAACGTACAGCAAGCTACACACACGCGCACGCACACACACAAACCATCGTCCATTTAATGTTTCACTGTGGACTTGGTCATATGCCAATTCGGTAAATATCATCCAACCCTAGTGTGTAATCGAAAGACATTTAGGTAACTACACGAAAATAATATTGCATCTAGTAATATATTATATCTATTATAGGTTAGGGTGGGGTGTGAGGTCTCTGCTGAAGTTAAGGTTAGGTTTATAAACAGTAAGTTTAAGGATAGGGTTATGGTTAGGTTTACTGTATAAACAACTTTTAAGGTGAAAATTATGGCAAGGTCTGGTGTTGCTGTTTGGGGCACACACGTTCTGCTGGAGGCAAGCATATGAGGAATGAGGGGGGGGGGGGTGAGTCAACACGCTTGGCGCCAACATCCTCATTCCAGAGAGAGAGAGAGAGAGAGAGAGAGAGAGAGGGGTGTGTGTAGTGTAGGTGTGTGCGAGTACCATGCTTGTAAAATAATAAGATCCTCATTCCTCATCTGCACCCTCGGCTCTACTTTAGAGTCAACACACACACACACACACACAGTGAGAGAATAATGGAGATAAAAACTGAAGGGAAAGATAAAAGGGGAAAGAGAGAGACAATAGGACTGATTCACAGGTAGAGTGAAGGCTTGTAAAGGACTGGTTAAACACGTGTCCTTCTTAGGTTACTGCTGTACAGCGTCTCTGATCTAAGGGAGACCCAAGCCAGACCCACACCAATTACACCCTAGTTTATGAACCTCAAGTCTAGCTAGTGTGTTTGTGTGTGTTATCTTGTACTTCTATTCTTATGAGGACTAAGGGTCAGGTATTTATTTGTTAAAGGGGACCTGCATTGCTATTCCTAGCACTATTTGGGCAACTTTACACAATTCCTGTGAGTCTATTGAAGACATCTGTAAGTTTTAAATTTTTTTAAATGCATTGTTTTATATTTCTTATCAAGTACTCAAACGCCGCATTTCACAGCATCAGTATTTCAGGCTGTGATGGCCTGGCTCCGCCCATAAGCACTTTGAGTGACAGTCAGCCCACACAGTCTGCGACTGGTAGACAGAGAGAGAGAGAGAGAAAGGGGGGGTGGGAGAGAGAGAGGGGGAGAGGGAAAGAGAGAGCGAGCGAGAGAGAGCGAAAGAGAGAGAGGGGGGGTGGGATAGAGAGAAAGGGGGAGAGGGAAAGAGGGAAAGAGAGAGAGAGAGAGAGAGAGAGCGAGAGAGCGAGAGAAAGAGAGAGAGAGAGACCCGGACTCAGCGGGACTGAGAATGAAACGCTGTGTAAACAAGCACACGCAGACACGGGCTCTCTCCTCTCTCTCTCCCCCCCTCACAGCGAGGCAGATAGTGAAACCAGACACCTCGACTGCACTCTGCCAGAGAGGGAGAGAGAGAAAGGGAGAGACAGAGAGAGGGAGAGAGAGTGGGAGAGAGGGAGAGAGAGAGAGAGAGAGAGAGAGAGAGAGAGAGAGAGAGAGAGAGAGAGCGCCCCGGACTCAGCGGGACTGAGAATGAAACACTGTGTAAACAAGCACACGCAGACGCGGGTTCTCTCCTCTCTCTCTCAAGTTCAAGTTTCTTTAATAGTTGTCATACAGAAGTACAGAATCGTTTTATACAAAATGCTTCTTACTGTTACGCTCCAGAGACTGTGCTAGACAAGATAAGTATGAAATAAAATAAAGTAGCATGTAAAAAGAAGTAAAAATAGAGGTCCCAGTGTTCAGTACAGACATATGTACAATGTTCGATGCAGACTAGAAGTAACTGAGTTACCATACAATATACTATGCAATATACTAATATACAATACTATATAGTGCAAAGCAGAAATGGGATGAGGTACAATTTAGGTACAATTTACAGTAAGGTGTACGAGTTGTAGTGCAAATCCTTTACCAATAAATATAAAGTGTGTTTAGGTGATCTAAAGTGTGGAGAGTGGGTGCTGCAGTGAGTTGTTTGTTTAAAGTGAGTGTGTGCGTGTGGATGTGTGTGCTGTGTGCATTTGATGGTTGTTGCATAGTGTTTATTGTTCGTTGAGCAGCCTGATGGCCTGGGGATAGAAGCTTCTTCTGAGTCTTTCTGTGCTCGCCTTGAGACTCCGGTATCGCTTGCCTGACCGCAGCAGTTCAAAGAGGCAGTTGTTCGGGTGGCTGGAGTCCTTGATGATTCTCTTAGCCTTACCCCTGCACCGCTTGTTGTAAATGTTCTGGAGGGTGGGAAGCCCCCCTCCAATTGTGCGTTCCGCTGAACGTGTCACTCTTTGTAGTCTGCTTCGGTCTTGTGCAGTGCTATTCCCAAACCAGGAGGTGATGTTGCCAGTCAGGATGCTCTCTATTGTACATGAGTAGAAGTTCTTAAGGATCTTCTGACTGACTTGGAACTTCCTTAGGCGCCTGAGGAAGTAGAGGCGTTGTCGTGCCTTCTTCACAACACTGTCAATGTGTGTGGTCCATGTCAAGTCCTCGGATATGTGGGCTCCGAGGTACTTGAAACTGTTCACTCTCTCAACCGGTGCCCCGTCGATGCTGAGGGGGCTGTAGTCCTTGACCCCCGACCTCCTAAAGTCCACAATCATCTCCTTTGTTTTGCTGACGTTCAGGGAGAGTCTGTTCTCCTGGCACCATCCCGCCAGGACCTTGACCTCTTCCAGGTTTGCAGAGATCAGGCCCACCACTACTGTGTCGTCAGCAAATTTGATGATTGTGTTGTTGCTCCGCTGAGCCACACAGTCATGTGTGTACAGGGAGTAGAGGAGGGGACTCAGAACACAGACCTGTGGGGCCCCTATGTTGAGGGTGATGGATATGGAGGTGCAGTTGCCTGCTCTCACCACCTGGGGTCTGCCCGTCAGGAAGTCCAAGACCCACTGGCAGAGGTCATAGTTCAAGCCCAGGTCCCTGAGCTTGGCTATGAGTTTGGAGGAGACTATGGTATTGAATGCTGAGCTGTAGTCGATGAATAGCATTCTCACATAGTTCCCCTGCCTCTTGTCCAGCTGTGATGCTGCCGTGTGCAGCACATGGGCTATGGCGTCCTCTGTGGACCTATTGGGGCGATATGCAAATTGCAGGGGGTCCAGGTTGATGGGGAGGGAGGAACAGATGTAGCCCTTCACTAGCTTCTCAAAGCACTTCATGGCTATGGAGGTGAGAGCTACAGGGCGGTAGTCGTTGAGGCAAGTGGGCGTAGATTTTTTGGGTACAGGGATGATGGTGGACTTCTTCAAACAGGTGGGGATGACAGCCTGTTCTAAGGACAGGTTAAATATGTCAGTGGATACCGGGGCCAGTTGGTCGGCACAGACTTTTAGGACGTGGCCGGGGACACCGTCCGGTCCTGCTGCCTTCCTGATATTCACTTTCTTAAAGGTCCTCCTCACCTCATGTTCTGTTATTCTGAACACTGAATCTCCATCAGCAGCGCCCCCCCCCCCCCCCCCCCCCTCCATTGCAATGGTTTGTAGGCTGGTGTTGTTATTCACCGCCTCAAACCTCGCATAGAAGGTATTGAGTTAATTTGCTAAGGAGATGTCACTGTTCAGCTTGAGGGAGGTGCCTTTGTAATCTGTCATCGTTCTGAGGCCCTGCCACATGCCTCTAGAGTCGGCCTGTTCAAACTGAAGTTCAACTTTGTCCCTATAACGCCGTTTTGCCTCTATTACTGCTCTCCTGACGTTGTATCTTGCCGTCTTGTGTTCATCCATGTTGCCTGTCACAAGCCCGGTGTTGTATGGTGAGGTGCGCACTTTCAGAGCCTCACGGACAGATTTATCTACCCAAGGCTTTTGATTTGGGTAAATTCTAATTGTGGTAGTGGGGATTGTTTCTTCTACCAGAGTACAGACAAAGTCAAGCACCGTTTCAGTGTATTCGTTGAGGTTGTCTGTGTTATCACAAAACACATTCCAGTCTGTGCATTCCAGCGCAGCCTGTAGCGTCTCCTCTGACGTCACAGTCCAACGCTTAACCTCTCTCCCTCCCTCTCTCTCTCTCTCTCTCTCTCTCTCTCTCTCTCTCTCTCTCTCTCTCTCTCTGTCCGTCTCTCACTCTCTCCCTCTCTGGCAGAGTGCAGTCGAGGTGTCGGGTTTCACTATCTGCCTCGCTGTGATTTCCACTCGCTCTGCTATCGCTGTGTGGGCTGCCTAGGTTGTGGGCGGGCATTGGCTCCAACCACAGAGCCAATCGGATCACTATCCGCTCCATCCTCGCATCGTGACGTCACGTTGCGAGTCAAATCAGGATGACCTAATTAAATCGAGCAGGAAATGGTCGGACCTCCGGTCCTCCTCCACTGCTTCCCTCACTGTCCCGACATCCAAGCTTAAAAACTTTGGAGATCGGGCCTTCTCTCGTACTGCACCCCGACTCTGGAACTCCCTCCCCCAGTCCATCAGAGACTCCCCTACACTCTCCACCTTCAAAGCTCACCTCAAAACCCACCTGTTCTCCCTTGCTTTCAACCCCCCCCACCCATAAACCCCCCCCCCTCCAACCTGATTGATGTCTGTCTCCAGTCTTTTTTGTGCTATCATGCTGTCTTCCCTGTTCCCCCCATGGTCTCATGTTCCTTTTGTTTTGTTTCTTTGTTGTTTCTTTGTTTTTGTTTCTTTGCTTTCGTTTCTTTGTTTGTACTCTTGCTCCCGACTATTGTCAGCGACTTCGGGTTATTGAGAAGCGCTATATAAATTAAATTAATTATTATTATTATTAATGAGAGCAATCCGCCAATATGGTATTTAGATACAAAAACACATTGATACTAACTCCTATTACTATAATACAATGCTAGAGACTCAAAAAAGACATTTATAATGCATGTCACCTTTAAAAGTTAGGGCTGGAGAATCAATTGAAATTAATGAAATAATATTATATTATACCCTAGCCCCTAAAGTAATGCAATATACTTATTACTATTACAGTATACTATACTTATACTATTAAACGATGATTGCAGCACACATGCCGCGTGATGACAGATGTACAGAAGAGGTTTAAGAAAAAAGAAATATGGGCAATCATGGGAGGCGACATCCTCATTGAAAATGCATCCAGAGGTTGACATTATGGAACATCTGTAGTCTACCTCTGGATATACTCTGTAGAGGTAGAATACAGATGTTCCATAATGTCAACCTCTGGATATACTCTGTAGAGGTAGAATACAGATGTTCCATAATGCATTGACAGTTTGTATTTCTATTACATACTGTTTAGACGCTACTATGTGACTACTACTTTATGACTGTTCTTCATGGGGATATCAGCTTGCTGTGCACACATACAGACACTCGTGTGGGGTCTAGATGTCAAAACAAGAAAAATAATCCAGAGAAGTGGTCAGTTGTGTGCCACCAAACGCTCACCTGGAACACCACACGTGATTTCTCCAGCAGGTAGGTCCTCATGTTGGCCCCGATGATGCGGTAGCGCGTATCGAAGCCAATCTCGATGTACTTCCCAAAGCGACTGCTGTTGTCGTTCCTGGTGGTCTTGGCATTTCCGATGGCCTGCGAGAGACATGAGAACATGTTGCCAGTAAGAAGACCTTCCCGTGTGTCCAAGCACATCTCCAGTCTCCAGGTGGAGCTCGGGGCTCGTTCTTGTCGTGTCGCAGCCCCACAACGTACTCTGCCGTTTGTTTTGTTGTGCTGTGGCTCCATGTTGTACAATACTAAAGACACAGCAAACACAATACATCTCCTCAAATGCATGATGTCAAAGTAAATGGAATGGCTGGATGGATAGATGGATGAATGCTTTGGTCCTCACTCAACTCTGAGAAAACCCCATAAAACCTCATTGTCATGGTCAAATCTTCCCATTTGTCCCACAGAAATCTTGATCGTGATGACCCTTCCTTCTTTTATAGATTCCTCGAGTTTGGTCAGGATACATTTTCTACAAACAAACAGAGGCCAATTTCAGCTGTAAAGATACAATTCTACATATTTTATCATAATTTTTCCTCCTGTGAAAATAATTCCTGAGTGGGCCAAACTGGCCATGGTAGCCTGCTTGATGCCAGTCTCCAGTGTGCTGCCAGCAGAAAGAGGGTTCTCTGTTTCAGTACACAGCAGAGCTGTGGCTTAACTGGACAGCAGAGAGGCAATGTATTTCTCCCTCTCTTAACTCATTGAGCGGCAGTCACGAGTATAGTCGGGTTAACTCGCCAACGCTTGAGTGCCAATCACGAGTATAGTCGGGTTTTAATCGTTATTTCTTTTATTAGCGATATCCATTCATTTTCATCCATCCAACCTGATGTTATCGTTGGGAATGGGACTGAGCTCCCAAAAGGGCAAATACTGCCGCCTATCGTCTCCCGGATGGTATTGCACATCATTGGATTGGATTGGCTGAGACTGTAAAAAAATTAAAATAAAGTCCGGTCCAGGTTTTCCTTCTCGGGCATGCAGTATCGTTATACCACATTGAATGGGGACACTCTGAGCAGCGTGGATTATGTGTTTTGGATATATAACGTTGGATCAATAAACGCAATCAATATTTGGAATGGCGATCAGGAATTGGATTAATCTTTTTGCAGGACGTCAGATGTGAGGTAAGGACTTTATGTTACGAATCTTGGGTTAATCAGATGTTCCTTTCACCGCCATCGGAGCACGTGTGTGTGTGTGTGTGCGCGTGCCGTTAGCGCCGACCAATGCACGGATAAGCGATTTTTCAGCCCGCTTCTGTATCGTGCATAAGGACACATATACTATCGATAATCTAGCGTTTATTTGAAAACTATTCATAAATCAGCCGAAAAATTACAATGTGTTTTGTATATTCCACTAAAGGGCTATTATCGTGTCTGTCACGTACGTGGGTTGTTCATTATCATTATTGCCATATTTTTAACACCATGTAAACATCAGGTTAGTATATGTAATATTATGTTAGTTATATGTGGTGTGTGTCTTGGTACTATTGTACTAATTCCCTTTTCTTTTTCCCTTTGCCAGGTTCCGCCCGTCCCTCCTCTGGAGAGTGCTGATTGCCCAATGAGTGGCAGCTGATGGCAATCGCCTCAACAAGGGACGGGTGGATAAAGCCTGGCATGTGACACACATCGGGGCACCTCACTAAGTCATTTCCACTAGCCAGGGTGGAGTGAGGAGGTTGCCTATCTTGCCACTATTGAGTGGATGCTTTTGAGCACCTTTTGTAAATGCCATTTACCACCGTGTGTGGGCAATCTTATTGTGTTGGTTTTATCTCCCACTTTGTGTGATTCCCTAACAGGTGGGATTATTATTGTATATATTATTGGCCTCTGCGCCATTTTCCCCTCCATCAAGGGGGATATATACTGTAGTGCCTTATTGCTGGGTGGTTCCCAGTGCTTACCTCTGCTTAATAGCTTTGTGTCCTATGACACGTCTATATTTTGCTTAGTGTTGGTTTGTCTTATTATATATTCCCTGTTTGTTCTCCCTTACCCTTTTACCCTTTGTGTGTGCTGTGGGTTTAAATCCCCACTATAATAAATATCATTTTTCCTTTGGAAAACAGTCGCTTTCAAGCCCCGCTATAATAAATATCATTTACCATTTGAAAACGCCTTTGTTTATTACTTGCCTACCGGGACCTGTGCTAAGGCACCTGACTGGACGGGCTGGTGTTCATGTACAGCCCGCTCCAGGTATATTCTATATGGTCATCAGACCTTTGTACATGACAGCGTCTTTTTCTGGAATTACTAGAAATCACCAAAACTATACTCGTATTCAAAACGGTATCAAATGGAAATGTACTGATGAAAAAACAATCCGTTTTGTACATGTTGACTGCAAGCAACTCATTGATAAGCGACAGGTGTATTAGACCCATAGCCATAATTTAAGATATATTTTAAGCACTGGCAAATATCCCCGTCCTCCCATTGATTAAAGCGGTGGCCATCTAGACATAATTCAGTCATATAGCTCCGGCGCTGAATGAGTTAAGAACATTCACTTATACAACAGCAAAGACTGAAATGGATATATGTTCGAAGGGTCTCTCCATTTATTTAACTCAACAAAACAGGCAACAGTCCGAGTCTTCGCTCAACAATATTATGGCTAAACTATTGACAGGACCGATTTTATTTGGAATATAATGTATAGGAAAAAGTAGCCTACTTTTCAATAAAAATACATTATAAATCTACATGGATAATGTCATTCTTTATATAGCCTATCAATTGATTTTAAGCTCAATAAACACAGATAATAATAATAATCCCAGACTAATCTCCCAGACATTTAAATATTGCAGGACACATGGAACGGCACTACAACGGAAACGCTGAATTGGAGATACAATTTGTAAACAGTGGATTATTAAAGGCTGATAATAGTTTGGAGCAGGAATAGGCTGATAGCCGATATGCCCCTCCCCACTCCAAAGATAAATTCAACACTGCCTGGTTTGGGCCTAATTCTGAATGTGACTAGCATAAAGAGGAGTGTTGTGTAGTTCCATTGAGACCATTGTCATTCAGATATCTTGATGTGAGAAGTTAAGGGACAACTTTGAAAAATGGCCATGCCCATGACATTTTCCTCCCATAAAATTTAAGCTAGCTTAAAATAGCTTAACCTTGAAGCAAAATCGACCGCCCCAAGCTAGCATGACATGGCTGATATCTAGTTTTATATTATACCAGTATCATGAGTCCACTAAAGCCCTTTAAAGGCAGCTAATCAAATGGTGGTAACAGAAATGTCCGATCTGTGCAGATGAATCAGTCAGCCTCTAGAATTTACTTCGTCCTGGGCTGAGAGGGTTTAATAAGAACTCCTGATGTAAGCCTTTGCTGATGTGCGATGAGTTCTGCTAAGTCTGCAAACACAACAACTGCTGTCAGCATCCTCTGTTCAATAGAACACAGACACACACACACACCTCTCTCTCTTTCACACAGACACACACACACACACACACACGTCTGATCAATAACACTGCTTTAATGCAGGTATTGGTCCATTCTCTTCGGTTCAAATAACAAACTCAGCAAGACCGACGGCTTCTCGGTTACAGTGGGTGACAATATTATCACAAGGAAAGATGAAATTACCTACCTGGGTTCCATCCTAGAGGCTAATCTTTCCTGTGACAAAATGGCATCCAATGTAATAAAAAAAGTCAACCAACGAACGCGATTCTTGTACCGGATCTCCTTTCTGGTAAACAAGAATACCCTGAAGACTCTAGCAGGAGCACTCATTCAAGGGTACTACGACTATGCTTGCACCTCATGGTACCAAAGCACCTCAAAGGCACTAAAAAACAAATTACAAACATCTCAAAACAAGCTAGTCAGACTACTACTTGACCTGACTCCTAGAACCCACCTCACCCCTGCCCACTTTGACAACCTAGGATGGCTTAGAGTAGACGACAGAGTACAGCAACTTGCAATGGGCCTGGTCTACAAGATACACTACGCGACCAAGGTACCCATGTACATGTCAAAATACTTCCCAAAGGTCAGTGAATACCACGATCACAACACCAGAGGGAGCTCCACAAATCATGTAAAACCCAGATTCGGCTCAAACAAGGGACTAAACACGTTTCGCAATTATGCCACATCAATGTGGAACGCCCTGCCTAAAGCTGTAAAGGAATGTGAATCACTACCCACTTTCAAAAACACTCTCAAAAAACACCTACGTGAGACTGCAATTCGAAACTGGCCCCTACAAATGTCCTAACCTAGTTGTACAGTAAATGACCAAGTAAGGCTTTGTCAATATTCCAATGTACAGTGTAAAATGTGTGTGTGTCCCCTACCCAACCCCCCCCCCCCCCCCCCCCCCCCACCTCCAATGTACAGCCCTCACCCAACCCACCCAACCCCACCCCACCCCACCCAACCAACCTCCTCCAATGTACAGTTTCTACGCCAAATGTATATACACTCCTTTTCTGGACACTTTTGTATCACAAACAGTACTGTATTTGCAAATCTGATATGTCATAAATGTATAGATGTAGCAGTACTGTCTATCTGTATGTCATGTATGTCATATATGTTATGATGAATTGAAAATGGGGGACCCTGATGTAAACAAGACGAAAGTCTTTCTCTGGTCTGCATCCCCTTAACAATTGTATGTATTGAGCTGTACTGTACTGTACCCATTCTGCAATCTGTTAATAAACTTTTCAATCAATCAATCAATTGGTGGATACAGGCACACACATGCACACACACACAGGCTGCTGCCAGCCAACCAGGGTAGGGTTCAGCAGTGTGCGAGTATGCTTGCTGAGCTAAGGCTAAACACAGGCTCAGTGTCTCACTGCAGACAAGGTGGCTTTCAGCAGAGATGACAGGTATTCCTGTTTCTCCACAAACCAGCCAGATACACACACACACACATACGCTAAGTGCCATTAAAACAGCTGATGCAATCTCAAGCACGTACCAAAACACATAACACGCCCTGGGATACACAGTTACATTTATGGAGAGATTGGACATTCTCCCTCAAGGAGAAGAGGGCTTGCTATTCATCTCCTGCCAGCTACATCTCTGATTGGCTACGGCAGGTAGGAAGTGTCTGCTGAGAGGAGAGTGATGTCATCAGCGGGGTAGAGGAAGGGAGGTGGGGGTATAGTGGCATATGGGCCTAGATGAGATCTCCAACCCCCCTCCCTTACGACTGTGTGAATGCACACACAAACACACAATGACAGACTAAGCTCTGTGCCGTCACAGCAGAGGGCAGCCTAATAAGGCAGAAGGATACAAAGAGAGTGGTGGGGAGACAGCGGGGGGGGGGGGGGGGTGAATAAGCAACATACAAAGAGAGGGGGAAGAGAAAAGTAGGGGGTTTAAGGGAGGGAGATGGTATGAGAGGAGAGGAGAGTGGAGTGGAGCTTAAGGTGCAAGCATAGGGAGGGGTTTGGACATTTACGGGGGCCAGTTTAGAATTGCAGCCTCCCATAGGTGCTCTTTGAGAGCGGTTTTGAAGGCGGGTAGGGATTCAAATTATTTTATGGCTATGGGTAGGGCGTTCCACATTGATGTGGCATAATTGCGAAACGTGTTTAGTCCCTTGTTTGAGCCGAATCTGGCTTGAACATGATTTGTGGAACTCCCTCTGGTGTTGTGGTTGTGGTATTCACTGACCTTTGAAAAGTATTTCGACATGTACATGGGTACCTTAGTGGTGTAGTGTATCTTGTGGACCAGGCCCATTGCAAGTTGCTGTACTCTGTCGTCTACTCTAAGCCATCATAGGTTGTCAAAATGGGCAGGGGTGAGGTGGGTTCTAGGAGTAAAGTCAAGCAGTAGTCTGACCAGTTTGTTTTGTGATGTTTGTAATCTTGTTTTTAGTGCCTTTGAGGTGCTTTGGTACCATGAGGTACAAGCATAGTCGTAGTACCCTTGAATGAGTGCTCCTGTGTCTTCAGGTCATTCTTGTTTACCAGAAAGGAGATCCGGTACAAGAATTTTGTTTGTTGGTTGACTTTTTTTATTACATTGGATGCCATCTTGTCACAGGAAAGATTTGCCTCTAGGATGGAACCCAGGTATGTAATTTCATCTTTCCTTGTGACAATATTGTCACCCACTGTAACAGAGAAGCTGTTGGTCTTGCTGAGTTTGTTATTTGATCCGAAGAGAATCGACTCCGTTTTACCCAGGTGTAATGATAGTTTGTTATCAGCGAGCCAGGTGCAGATTCTGCCGAGTTCTGAGCTGAGGGTTTGTTCAACCTGTAACTTGTTCTCGTCAGAGACCAGCAGGTCTGAGTTGCCTGGGGTTGGTGTTGTCTGTACTTTATGTGTTGCCTGTACTTTATGGAGGATGGTTGGTGTTGCCTGGTTGGTGTTGCCTGTACTTTATGTGTTGCCTGTACTTTATGGAGGATGGTTGGTGTTGCCTGGTTGGTGTTGCCTGTACTTTATGTGTTGCCTGTACTTTATGGAGGATGGTTGGTGTTGCCTGGTTGGTGTTGCCTGTACTTTATGGAGGATGGTTGGTGTTGCCTGGTTGGTGTTGCCTGTACTTTATGTGTTGCCTGTACTTTATGGAGGATGGTTGGTGTTGCCTGGTTGGTGTTGCCTGTACTTTATGTGTTGCCTGTACTTTATGGAGGATGGTTGGTGTTGCCTGGTTGGTGTTGCCTGTACTTTATGGAGGATGGTTGGTGTTGCCTAGTTGGTGTTGCCTGTACTTTATGGAGGATGGTTGGTGTTGACAAACTAAGACATGGAGGTGTAAACGAGAGTGAGCGAGACCCCCTCCTCTGGAACTCACCTCCATGATGGGGTTGGAGGCCAGCACCTTCTCCTCCACGTTGGTCTCGCTGGCCGTGCCGCTCACTGTGGCAAAGTACCTCATGGCATACTTGGCCGACACGGTCTTCCCCGCGCCGGACTCCCCACTCACTATGATGGACTGGTTCCTCTCATCCCTGACAGATGGTGGAAAGAGGAGGAAGAGACAAAAGATTGAAATAGAGGAGGAGACCTAACATATGTGTGTTTGAGAGAGAGAGAGAGAGAGAGAGAGAGAGAGAGAGAGAGAGAGAGAGAGAGAATATGAGAGATCTGGATACATTAACAAGGTGCAGCCTATGTGGCTACAGTACACTAGTAAACGTGTGTTTAGTTAGTGTGTGTACTGTATGACAGGGACTCCCAGAGAGGGTCCTCAGCAGGGAGAAATAACACTAGTTGGATCCTCCAGAGAGAGACGCAGAGCAAGGAGAGAGACCACCGCTCTATTCCTGTCTCAGCTCTGACCTACAAGAGGAGAGAGAGGGGAGCAGCAGGGAGAGCAGCTACTCAGGTAACACATGCTGTGCAAACATGTTGATATTACTTGGTGTAAAATTGGGAAGTCATTCGATCGACTTAGGCCTTGTACACACTTGCACTTCAGAGTGTTCTTTTTTTCTTTTCTTTCCCCCCCCCCCCAGTTATGAACCACAAAACCATGTTTTGTAAACATTTTGGTTTTAGCTTCGAGTTAATCCAATGAACAGTTATCTCTATAACGTTGTGTATGCTCTCGCATACTGCATGAAACAATCCCAAACTAGTCTGTGAAAGGATGAATGAATCCTGCAGGTTTAGTTTACTGAACTATACTACCAAGTCAATCTGCTACAGTACATTTCAGGAAATGCACATGGAATTGCATATTGACGGAAACTCTTGCTTGCCTAGATCACGCCAGCCTTGCTAACAATGTTGCTATGACTACATTGTTAATAGCGACACGCAACATTCTGAACGTTTGATGGATTTTGTATCATGTGCAAAAAATCTGTTAGTGTATGAGGCCTCACACTGAAGCACTAAGTGTGCACACACACACACGCACCTGGCCATCTGTTTGTAAGCTTCCTCTGCCACGGCAAAGATGTGAGGGTCCATGTCTCCCATGTTCTGTCCGCTGTAGGCGTGGATGATGTCAGAGCCATAGATGGGCAGCGTCTCATAAGGGTTGATGGCCACCAGCACGATCCCTACACCACAACACACAGGAGGACTACATTTCATTCATTCATATTAAAAAAGGGAAGTAAAACTGTTATTTTCATTTACCTTTTCGTAAATAGATACTCTACCGATTTTGAGATGTTTCAAAGAGCACCAGTGTTATTCATTTGAGAGATAAAAGGGAGTAGAAAATATACCTGCAAGCAGGGATATGGGGCTCCAAGCAGGCATACCTTTGTAGACATTGGTCTACAGATTATGTGTACCAAGTTACATGCAGATTGGTGAAGTGTTTTTCACAGGAAATGTATGCCTTTGAGGGCAGTGAATTTGGCTTGAGCCAGGGAATTCAACAGGACCTTGTTTTTCAAAATCGGACTTAAGTGTCAAAAGTTGCGTACATGAACACATTGCCAACTTCGACCCGTTGGTGGCACTAGAGTGCACGAGTTGTCAACATGCCACTTGGTGACAGAGATCACATGAGGGTCCCTAAACAGTCTGCCAAATGTGGTTGATACATTAACACTTTGAGTGCCAGCGACAAGATTTCTCCTTAGTTCATGCAGACCGTTGAGTGCCAACGACGAGAGATCTCGTTTTTTTTTTTTTTTTTTTATTTCCATTCATATTTCATCAATCTAGCCTCATGTTACCACTGCAAAACTCTCTCTGAGCTCCATTGGGAAAATACCACCCCCTATCGTCTCTCCCTGTGGTACTGCACCCCTTTGGATTGGATTGAATGAAACGCATGGGGGAAAAAAATCCTGCTTCCACATTTTACTTCTCAGGCATGTAACTCGAGCCGATCGGATTCATTGTGGACCATCAGAACAGTGTGGAATCGGCGTTTCGACCACCCAGCGTTGGATCAATAAACGCAATCGATATTTGGAATGGCGATCAGGAATTGGAATAATCTTTTTGGTGAACATCTGATCTGAGGTAAGGAATCTATTTTACCAGTCTTAGGATAATCAGAGCTTTTTTCACAGAGATATCAACGTGGGCCCTATGTGTGTGTGTGCGTGTGTTAGTGATGTTAAGATTCACCGATTCGCATCGGTGCACCGGCCGTTCTTTCAACCTTGAACCTAAATTCCTTAGCAACCCGTGTTACCAAGTAAACAAATCACGGAACGATAGCCAGTTAGCCCGCACCAGCCTAGTACTACTAACGTTAGCTCCCAGAACGATAGCCAGTTAGCCCGCACCAGCCTAGTACTACTAACGTTAGCTCCCAGAACGATAGCCAGTTAGCCCGTACCAGCCTAGTACTACTAACGTTAGCTCCCAGAACGATAGCCAGTTAGCCCGCACCAGCCTAGTACTACTAACGTTAGCTCCCAGAACGATAGCCAGTTAGCCCGCACCAGCCTAGTACTACTAACGTTAGCTCCCAGAACGATAGCCAGTTAGCCCGCACCAGCCTAGTACTAATAACGTTAGCTCCCAGAACGATAGCCAGTTAGCCCGCACCAGCCTAGTACTAATAACGTTATCTCCCAGAACGATAGCCAGTTAGCCCGCACCAGCCTAGTACTACTAACGTTAGCTCCCAGAACGATAGCCAGTTAGCCCGCACCAGCCTAGTACTACCAACATTAGGTCCCAGAACGATAGCCACGTAACCCTCTGCTGGCGCGTGCTGTGCACTACAATCAACTCCGTGTCAGTGTAATAGCAGTCTGTGACGTCACGGTATTGAGAATCATACCGGCGGGATTTCGAAATATCCTGGTATACCATAATACCGTCATACCGCCCAAGCCTAGAGGGGATAGACCTGGTATAGGGGGCAGAACAGGGTGAGCAGGTGCAGGAAGAAAGAAGAGGTTTGGTAGCGGAGGCAGGAGTAATGAGTACATTTTAATTGGAAAAGAGTGGAGAGAAAGGGAAGAGCGAAGGCTGTTGAGAAGGTCACTGTGGTCGAGGAGGGTGAAGAAGTGGGAAGTCAGAAGACAGGGGTCAGAGGTAGGGATGTCCCGATAAAAAAAATTTGCTCCCGATCCGATCCCGATCATGTGATTTTGAGTATCTACCAATACCGATCTTTCCCAATCCGATCAAAAAAAAATTAAAATTTGGAGACTCTGACATCAGTGATGAGGCGGAGTCTCTGCCTCCCACTCAGTCTCAGGCTGACAGGAGGGATGGTTATTCTTTAACTAGAATAAAACGTTTTCTACAGGAAACTAAAAGGCAGTTAAGGTGGAATGCTTTTTTCCTGACGTAAAGTTATTTGTTGAGTCCGCTAAGTGGCTAATAAGACGCAATGGCACGAATGAAGAAGGTTTCTCTGATCAGGAGATTTATCGTTTAAAGAAACTTGTTCAAAGGTCAAGATCAAAAATCTTCAATGATGGTTAAGTTATCTGGTCTCCTTTTAATATTTTATGTCCTACAATTTGGATATTTTCTCATGGCAGAATTTAAAGTAGGTACCCTAAATTTAAATGGTGCAAGAGATGATGCAAAGAGGGCATCTCTTTATCAACTAATGGACTTAAAGAATATTGATGTGATGCTTGTCCAAGAGACACACAGCACCGAGGATAATACAGTGGCTTGGAAAAGAGAATGGAAAGGAGAAATTGTTTTAAGCCATAACACCAGTACTAGTGGTGGAGTGGGGATTTTATTTTCCAGAACATTTTTGCCACAGTCATGTGAGATTGAGGAGGTTGTAAAGGGACGTCTTTTAAAAGTAAGAGTATTTTATATGAGAAGGTGAAAATGGTATTTATTGTTGTTTATGCCCCAAATGTTGGTTTGGAAAGAATGTGTTTTTTAGATTCTTTGGCTGATGTTATTAACCCTTTAATCGCCAAGGACGAGTTAACACGTCATTCTCCACCATGCGTAATCTGCCAATGACGCCGTAACACGTCATTGAGATCAATATTTCAAAATCTGTGATGGCAATCATATTTCAACCGCGGAGACTTGAGATCTCCTGTTAATCTCCTCTCAACTCTCCACTGTTCAAGAGCGCCATCTGGTGGCTAATCGGCGGATCACCCAAACAGCAAACCGGAAACTGGTGCTCATCCAAATTCGGTCCGGCCACTTGCTATAGCTCCCCCGACACACTGGATAATCAATCGCTCGCCCTAACTCAATAAACAACGTTATTTGGACGTATATAATACAACCTGGAAATGGTTCATCTAGATCAACATCCCATAATAGAAAACTGTCTACTCCAAGCTGATCGCCCAACGGCCCGAGGAGACTGGGGTAAGTTTCAGCGTTTATTATTACAGTGTTCGATACAAACTGCTCTGATGATCATATCACCCACACTACATGAATAATCTAACGTTGGCCACGGAATTATAAACGACCCCCCCCCCCATCCGGTCAACATCAGATGATGAGTAGTAACTTCTAGAAGCACGTACATTTGACATTTTTTATCTGGCGCCGATCGCTATCAAACTGTATTTGATCATCAATATAATGCATTTAGGGCTATAAATCACGTTCTGCAGAATGCTGCAGAAAACGATAAAATCATATTTATACTTTAGACCATATTTTAGTATGAATATGTGAATGAAAAAGTAGAACGTTGCTACATCCTAAACGATAGATACTTGACGTTGAATGGGCCATAGTAATGTCAATTTAGCAATACAATTTAAAAAGTTATAGACCTGCAAAGAAGGGGAACATCTCCATAGACTTTCAACAGTGGCAGATAGGGGAATATGATCAGAATAATCCCTGGCAGATAAAGGGTTAAGGGTTGTGATAATGAAGAGTTTTTATTTCTGGGAGGGGATTTTAACTGTACTGTTAACCCCGTTTTAGATAGGAACCATCAAGAGCCTCACTCTGCATCTCGTAGTCATCTCTCTAGGGCAGGGCTATTCAACTGGCGGCCCGTGGGCCAGATCCGGCCCGCGGGATGATTCTGACCGGCCTGCAAAAGATTACATGATAATAAAAAAAAAAAAAAAAAAAAAAAAAAAAAAAAAACAATCTTTTTTTTTTCTTACGTTTTTTTTCTTCGTGTCAACGTTCACACGCACAATTGAGCCAAAAGTCACTCAATTAATGACAGATTTCATTGATAAATTGAGGGAAAACGTTGCAAGTCGATTTGATGAATTTGACATGCCCAGAGAATTGATGCATTTTGTGAGCAACCCATTTGCCAATGTAGCTGCTATTTCCACAATAGCACAATTGATGAAGGTCTCCTGCAACTTGAAAGAATTGACATGCAAGCATCATCTGCTCTGAAGCAGGCACTTGAGAATAAATCCACCACAACATTTTGGATAAAGTGTATTCATGTCAACACATTGCCCAAAATAAAAACACTGGCAATATCTGTGCTAACAATGTTTGGCTCAACATACACCTGTGAATCCAGTTTCTCTCACATGAATGCCATTAAAACAAGCAACCGTGCCTCCTTGACAAATTTGCATCACTGTTTGCGGGTAGCCCTCACTTCCTATGAACCCTCTTTCTCTGCCATTGCCCAGTCAAAGAAGTGCAATCTCTCTCATTAGATGCGTGTATGTAGGCTAGGCCTGTCTGCCCCCACCCCCCCTGATGTTTGAGAGTTAAGAGTGGACAATAAGTGCTAATAAGATGCTGTGATTTGCTGTTTTTGCACAGACATGAAGCACTTTTTCATAAGCTCAGCTGCACTATAATGTGTTTTTTTGTTCAAGTGTTGATGTTAGAATGTTCAGATGCACATCATGCACTCGTTTGTTTTTTATTTTATTTTTATATTGAAATGTTGAAGAGGAGATGTTGCAGTTGTTGCACAGTCAACAGCATGCTTATATTCAAGCTCCTTCTGTGCACGCTCGTGCTCCAGCAACATTTGTTTCTCCTTAAACTCACGCTCCTCACGCTCACGCTCCTCTTTCCTCTCTCTCTCCTTAAGCTCACGCTCCTCTTTCCTCTCTCTCTCCTTAAGCTCACGCTCCTCTTTACTCTCTCTCTCCTTAAGCTCATGCTCCTCTCTCCTCTCCTCACGCTCTCGCTCTAGCTGCCTTTCCTTAAACTCCAACTCCCTAATCCTCCACTCACCCTCTACCCCAGGTAATAGCGGAGACGCGCCAGACGAAGGAGGCTCCCCCACCCTCTCCTCAAGCACCTGCTCCCTAATGAGTAACACCCTTAAAGCACTCAAGGCAGTCGGCTTCAAACGTTTCTCACCTGCAGAAAGCTCTACCCTGTAGTGTACAGCAAGTTCTAGAAGTTGTTCTTTGGAAAACTTCTCCAACACGTCATGAGACTGGCGATCAACAAAGTCCTTGATGGAAGCCATCGTCACTGTACCAGCCACCACAAGCTACACACTTTACCTCACAGTCATGAAGAACCACTAACGAACCACGAAGACCCCCCTAACGAACCACTGAAGAACCACGAAGAACCACTGAAGAACCATGAAGAACCACTGAAGAATGCTAAATGCCAATAATAACAACCAGAAGGGAACGCGGTGGAAATGCGAGCTCTACGGAGCGCACCTTTCTAGGTTGCAAAAAATAAAAAATAAAACACACCCACCCTAAATAGACATGTCATACACGCAGGGTGTTAGGTGCTACCAGGTATGCTCACCAAACACTCAAACAAACAAAATAAGCCAACAAACAATTCCAAACGGGTGCGCCTTCTAACCTGATATGACTACATATGCTTCTACGTCTAAACTGCAGTCAAAACCGGCCCACCACATGTCTACCCTAAGAAACACTAAATCAAGCCCTACCACACTACCTGTGTTTTCTGGCCGCCCTAATCTACCTACCCTTAAACTAATGCCCTGTAGACCTAACCATCTTCAACCACACCTGCTACCAGTCAAAGATCATACTTGACCATCCACCCGTCCAGTACATGATACGGTCGGTACCAGACAAGCAGATGGTGCTAATCCCTTCCCTGACTGCCCCAGGAGTACGTGGTGCACAGGACGCTAACCAACAACCAGAAAATAATGTCCCTATCTACATGTGGTGCCCACTAAACTATATATTTTAACAGCATAAGTAGTCACATCAAATTACAAACAAATACGGCATACTCACCTGTTTGACGAAATGGCTCAAGCCCCCACGTTATGTAACGAACACCACCCAAACCATAATACCATGACACCCCGTGTAAAAAAAAAAGAAAAAAAAAAAAACCACCAAACAAAGTTCTAGGGGTAAAATATCCCGGACGAGCCCCCAACTGTTACGACCCTGGCTCATGGGCACGCAACCTATGTCGCGGGGCGATCCTCACCCTGACAAGTGGGGATTACGTCCGGACATAGTCAGGCAGGTCTGGGACCGATGCCGTGGCCGCCTGGGATTCTTTCCCCCCATACATCTGTTAGGTCAGTTGTCGGGGCAGGTACGTTGAGGAGTGCAGGACCTTGATCCTGATTGCGCCAGATCGGGGCGCAGCTGTGTGGTTCCCGGTCCTGATCCAGCTCTTGGTAGCCCTGTCGTGGCCTGTTCCTTGGTCATCGCGGGCCCTCTCTCAAGCGCACGGGTCTCTGTGTTAGTTCCCTGTGCTGGGCCAGCCGCTGATGGTTTGGCTGGTGAGAGGGTGAGTCTGGAGAGGATGGATCTTTCTGTGGTTGACACCATCCGGAACGCGCATGCTCCCTTCACTATCGCGGTTTACGCGGGTAGGTGGCGTATTTTCCAAGAGTGGTGTAAGGCCACCCTTTTGTGAAGCGTTTCCTGCTTGGCGCTCGGTGCCTTAAGCCGGTGAAACGTTCTCTGTCTCCGAGTTGGGACCTTCAATTGGTCCTCGGCCCCGTTTGAGCCTCTTGAGCAGGCACCTTGGAACAGCTGTCTTCAAGACTGCGTTCCTGCTGGCCATCACCTCCGCTAAGCGCGTGGGTGAGCTCTGTGCTCTCTCGGTGCGGCCTGAGTGCCTGTCTATTCGTGTCAATAGCGGTGCAACTCTGAGGCCTAATCCAGTCTTCGTGCCAAAAAATATCCGGAGCTCTTTTCGCTCCAGGGATATTGTGGTTCAGGCGTTTCATCCGCCTCCTCACGCTGGTGAGTTAGAGGCGAGCCTTCACCTGTCGTGTCCGGTCCGGGCTTTGGGGGTTTACCTCAGCCGGACTCAGGACCTCAGGGCTACCGATCAGTTCTTTGTCTGTTACGGTGGCTCTTGTGCTGGTAAGGCACTGTCGAAACAGCGCCTGTCCCATTGGTTGTGCGAGGGCATTGCCCTTTGCTACACGTTGGCTGGGCCGCCCTGTTAGGAGGGGCCTCGGTGGAGGACATCTGTGCTGCGGCCTCATGGTCCTCCCCGGGTCCCTTCGTAAGGTTTTACCTCATGGACATGACTGGGGATTCTGTCTCCCAGGCGGTTCCGAGGTCTGGAACCTCCCCTGCTTCCCGCCTTTCGGTGGGTTAGCAGGGATGTGTGGGTGTGGACCACAAGGTGTTGTGTCACACGTGGTCCCGCCTGTGCTGTGCGTTTGGAGGTTTCTAGTTCCCTCTTTTCGCACTTGGGTGGAGTTGACTGCCGCCCCCTCTTCACTAGGAAGGAGGGGTGACGGGACTCCCCTCCCCCCTGGTGTGGGCTTACGGGTCCTCAGGGGGTACATTTGTCGGGCCTCGCGTCCGCTCTGCCCCATATCTCAATATGGCGAAGAGTGGGACGCGATCGCCAGTACGAGTATATAACGATAGGTTATGTATATAACCTAGTTATATGAGTACTGACTGAGCGTCCCGCTCTAGCGTGCCCTAAGGTCCCTTGGGGGGGGGGGGGGTTTCTGATGGAAAACTTTTCCCGAGGAAGGGCGAGTGGTGACCACGCCCGGTGTCTTATAGTAAGCCACTGGGGCGGGGCCTGGTCAAATGCGAGGGTGTTTTGTTTTCGTTCATGTAGTACAGTAGGTACTAGAGATGAGGTATATCTCAATATGGCGAAGAGCGGGATGCTCAGCCAGTACTCATATAACTAGGTTATATACATAACCTATCGTTATATACTCGTACTGGCGATCGCGTCCCACTCTTTGCCATATTGAGATATGGGGCAGAGCGGACGTGCCCCTAGTGTGTGTGTGTACTGTATGTGTGTGTGGGTGGGTGTACACTGTATGCGTTTGTACAATATTTATGTGTACTGTATGCATGTGTGTGTACTGTATTTGTGTACAGTATGTGTGAACAGTATGTGTGTATACAGTGTGTGTGTACATTGTGTGTACAGTATATGTGTGTACAGTATGGGTGTACAGTATGTGTGTGTACAGTATGTGTGTGTACAGTATGTGTGTGTGTGTGTACAGAATGTGTGTGTGTGTGAGATAACAGTGTATCTTCATTGGGCGGCTACGTGGCGTAGTGGGCAAGGCGCTCGCCACAAATGCAGAGACGCTGGGCTCGACTGTTTGATCCCAGCGCTCCACATTGCTTTCAGTTTAGCTGGTCGTCCGTACTAATACACATTGGCCGTATTAGGGGGTGGGAAACTGATGGGTGGGGATCGGGCGTTGTGGACAGCGACTCCTACAGGTCGGTTGGTGCGCCTGCGCAGTAGAATCAGGAAGTGTCGGGGGCAGCGTGAGCCTCCCACGCGTTACTCCTCGCCACTGAGAGATCGAGCTGCGCAGGTGAAAAGATGCGACTGCTGTTACCTCAAGTACCGGAGGGGACTTGTGCTATGTATGACTTAGTCCACATTGCAGCCGGCTTGTGGGAGGCAAAAAACAGCGTTCGTGACAGGGGAGGGTTGAATTGGATGATACGAAATTGGGATGGGAGAAAATATAGAAAATGGGAGAAAAAGTAGATAAAAAAAAAAGAAAAACAGTGTATCTTCATTGATCTCAATAAGCTCTGCTCTGTTTTGTCTCGTCAACACTTTCTCTGCCCTGATGAGACAAGATACATGTAGGGAGGGGGGGGGGGTCACATGTAGGGGGGGCACATGTAGGGGGGGGTGTGTGTAGCTTGTAGCTAACGGCCTGGGCCTCCATGATGTGTTGTTAGCTTGTAGCTAACGGCCTGGGCCTCCATGATGTGTTAGCTTCAATTAATTAATTACCGGAATACATATAAGTTACCGTGAATACCTATATGGTAACGGTATTCCTGGTAACCTCTCCTTTTCACAAGTAACCGGAATACATATCAATATCTAAAGTTACCGTGAATACCTATGCAAGGTATTCCTGGTACCTCAAGGTCTCGGTCTCTCTGTCTCTGTCTCTCTCTCTCTCTTATATATATATATGTGTGTCTGTGTGTGTGTGTGTTTTTAGCTAAAGTGGATAGAAAAAACAGTACTATGCAAAAGTCTTCTTAGGCACCCAAGAGTTTTTATATAAATTGTCTTACAGTAGATTATTTTATTTTTAATAATAATATAAGCTGCATATAAGGAATACAACCAAATCCTCTGTCATACCATAAAATGTTATCATTATTTTGCATCGTGTTGAATCGCATCGTATCGCCCCCCCGAATCGCATTATGTTGAATCAAATCGTATCGAATCGTATCGTATCTCAACAGGGGTGAATCGTATCACATCGCATCACCCGGTGCTTCAAATGTATCGTTAATGTATCGTATTGTTGGCACCGTATCGAGATGAGCATCGCATCGGCCTCAGTGATGGAGATGCACATCCCTAGCGTGCGTGTGTGTGTGTGCTGATCAGGAAATGGATAATCGATTTTTCAGCCCGCTTCTATTAGCGTGCATAAGTACACATATACTATCGATAATCTAGTGTTTATTTGAAAACGATTAATAAATAACGTTTTTTGTGTATTCCAGTAACGGGCGATTATCACAGAATCTTTATATTTATATATAGTTTTTCAAAATGGTATAAAACGGAAATGAACCGATTAAAAAACAATCCGTTTCGACAATGTTGACTGCAAACAAGTCATTGATAAGCGATGGCCATATTATACACATAGCCATAATTTAAGATATAGTTTATGCGTTCGCAAATATGAGAGCTCTATCATTGAAGTGGGCATTGGCACGCAACAGGGTTCCGGGGCACCGGACCCGTGGCACGGAAAGTGTTAAAGCATTTCTGAGACATGACTCAACTTCCTGTTTGGTGGCTTTGTCACCAAATTCAATTGGCTGTTGATTTTCCAATGCGAATGCATTGGAAAATCTAAAACATAATTCAAACCTGTGTAGGCATTGGTCTACAGTTTATGTGTACCACATTTCGTGCAGATTGGGGGAAATCTGTAGGATTAGCATTTTAAGTGTTTTCACAAAATGCAAAATGGCTGCAATCCAATATGGCGGCAAATGGCAAACTCTGCTTGAGCCAAGGATTCCAACGGTACCGGTTTAAAAAAATCAGACTCACACTTCAAAAGTTGTGCATAAATGCACCTCCAACTTTGACACGTTGTTGGCGCTAGAGTGTTAGAGCTGGGGACATGGGACTTGGTGACAGGGGTCAGTTGACTGTCCCAAATCAGTCTGCCAATTGTCATTACTTTCTGCCATATGGTTGTATTGGCTGCCATAGACTCCAATGGCAGAAGAAGAATTTTTCTGGGGACCTCCTGGAACTCCCTCCAGGTTGAGAAACACTGTCCCAGGGTAATGAAATGTACTCCACATAGACAGTAAATGTACTCTACATACAGTAAATGTACTCCACATACAGTAGACAGTAAATGTGTAAATGTACTCCACATAGACAGTAAATGTGTAAATGTACTCCACATAGACAGTAAATGTACTCCATATACGGTAAATGTACTCCACATTGATGAAATCAATGGTTTTCATTTCTGGTTATAACAACCGTGTTAAACTGTAAACGCTGAGACATACATTTCCTCTGTGTGTGTTATCCCATTGAAACGGGGAAACACATTGCGTGTATATTAGGGGTGTAATGGTAAGCGGATACGTACTGTACCGCCTCAATGTGGTCCTCCGGTACAGTACGGGCTGTGCACCGAGCGATTGCAATGGTATGGAAACTTTTTTTGCGGAACATAAATCCCCCCGGCCCTAATATAACGTGCACAACTAACCGGACGTGTGGGGAGGCGGGCCGCTGACGTTACTAGAGCACAGCACGGGAGCTCCTGTAAGCACATAGCTTAACTACATTTCTCAATAGTGTTGCTCCTTTTAACCAAGTAGCGTTCTTTGTAGTGTAGGCTAGCTATTTTTAGACCCAAGTAGTTACTCGCTACTGCCCGGAGAAACTGGACTGCTAAATAAAGAATAAAGATTAAAGATCTAGCGTCGTTGATGCTATTCAATATTAGCTAAATAGCTAACAAACGAAATACAATGTATAGCATAGCTGCCTACAACACACAATAACGTTAATACAATTACATGCATCATTGTTTACAATGAACGGGTGGGGCTAGTCAAAGGACTGGACACGGGGACAAGTTAAACATGAATTAATTTATTATAACAGGTAGTTTCGAGTCGTGCCTAAGTACGCACACAGGGCTATTCTATACGGCTTTGACGCTTCCTCCTCATCGTTGATTGCCTGTAGTAGCTGCATCTAACGTTAGTAGCCAACATTAAAACTAACCTAAAGTTAGTTGTTCACCAACAATCAACATTTGTTTTATCATTAGCTCAAAAACACAGAACCGGACGAGACAAGTTGTCCGCTCAATACGTTCTGCTAGGCAGCTAGGATAATAACAACAATACTTCCGCTCCGGTCGGTGGGCTTCAAAATAAAAGTCTAAAACACCGGAAAAGCTCCGGTCGGTGGGCTTCAAAATAAAAGTCTAAAACACCGGAAAAGACGAGTACTCGAGTACATCATGTGATCAACCTCAGCTCAGTCAATTATGGCCAATTCGTTTTATATTGTTTAATACAGTTAAATAAATAGATGAATGAAAAGCAATTTTTTTTTTGTGTCACTTAGTAATGAGAGAAGGGGCGTGGCTACGGGGATGGCCACCGTTGCTTGGGGAAAGACGTTATAGCTGTGAGTTTCTTCCGGTTTAAAGTAGACTAGGACACGAAGCTGACACGTAGGGACGTTGACAGAGAGACAGCAGAAATCCCTTTCACCCTCCGATAGCCGGTGGGGGAGGGGGAATGCCACGAGATTGCTAGCTTCGGTTAACAGGGAAGGCTTTTGGCTAACCACTAGGCCTCAACCATCATCGAGCTGATAGCAGGAGCGACCGGTAAATAGACTTTTCAAAGACTTTCAGAACTGTTTCCATCTTGAGAATATGTTTATGACAGATAAACAACACAACGCAGAAACTTCACGGAACCACAGGTGACGAGTTGATTACTGGCTGATAACCCTGAAAAATACCCAGTTTAACCACATAACGTGCACCGGGACGTATACGTCCCGACGTGCATGTACGCAGAATGTACGAAAGTCACTGCACTTTGTGAGCGTCTAGCGGCTCTGGGCTGCATTTAGCCGTTCACACTAATACAATTGGCTGTATTAGAGGGTGGGAGAAGCTGGCGGGGTGGGTCCGGGTCGTTGTAAACAGCGACTCCTACAGTTCGGTCGGGGCGCCTGCTAAGCGCGGATAGGACCTGAGTGGGATAGTGTGATCCTTCCACATGCTACGCCCTCTCGGGGAGGATCCGCGCTGCCAGGTGAAAAGAAGCGGTTGATTGGCTGGACGTGTGTCGGAGGAAGCACGTGGTAGCCTCCACTCTCCCAGATGATCTGACTGTGGGGGGTAAGTGCGCAGACCAGGAAGGGGATTGGGAATTGGCATACGACTAACATTGGGATGGGAGAAAAATCGGAGGAAAATGGAGGGGGAAAAAAGATCAATAAAAAAAAAATATATATATATATATCTATTTGTTGCCGTTCGAATGCCACCTCACTCAAACAAATCAGTGCCCCAGTTCTCGAGTTACATGATGATATGTCAGGTGAGCGTCTTTTTACGCACTGCGTCATATGACCACCCCGGACTCCCGACGCTCCAGAACTGCTAATCATCTACTGATGGCGAAGTGAGTGTACCTTTCCAATGATGCCCCATAAGGGGTGGTGCAAATAAGGGATCTAGGTGAAACTTGACAAGCAAAAACCAGAAGTGAATCACACTTCAGAATGAACGGCCATGGATGAGGAAATGGATTTTGGAGAGCTTTTTTTTTTGTCGCACGGTTTACCCGGATCTCTCTCAAAGACGGATTTTTATAAGATTTGGCTATGGATCCAGTGTTTTCCAGCTTATACCTATTTTTTGGGGGGGGGGGGGGGGGGATATTGCAACCACTACAGATTTTTTATTTTTTTACACAAGTTCAAGTTCAGACCTCTGTTACTCTATTTCATTAGCACTGAAAGTGATTTTCCTTTTTACATTAGTAACTTCAGAATGTTATCTTTCAAAAGAGATCAGGCTCATGCATGTGCTATACATATAAAGTATAAAGCGAAGCTTTGCAAAAAAAAGTATGCAGTCCTCAAGTTCAAGTAAAAAGTAATGAGCCCTCATTTATCAACGTGGCATACGCACAGATATGTGCTTAACCCGTGCGTACGACCATTTCTAAGCAAAGTGTGGGATTTATCAATTTGAATGTGAACTTGACTTTGTGCCCACAGTGACTTGCTCCTCAATAGGAAACCAACCTAGATTTACCCTGAATGACTGGTTCTGACCGAACCGTTCGTTATACAAGAATCACAGAGACGTTTCAAAGGTACTCACAGTTGCAGGAGGGTTTCGGACAGAGATACGGGATGGTTTGAAAGCTTGGCGTTGCTAATAAACATTTTAAATATTTTTTATAAACTGGTCAACACTGCATTATTTCCGGCGTTGTGTGCATGATGCGCATGCGCTGTGATCACACCAGGCAGCCAACGCCGGAAATAATGCCGTGTTGACCAGTTTATAAAAAATATTTAAAATGTTTATTAGCAACGCCGAGCTTTCAAACCATCCCGTATCTCTGTCCGAAACCCTCGTGCAAATGTGAGTACCTTTGACATTTCTCTGTGATTCTTGTATAACGAACGGTTCGGTTAGAACCAGTCCTTCAGGGTAAATCTAGGTTGGTTTCCTATTGAGGTGCATCACAGTCACGAAAGGGGTTACAGAACGCCCACCTACACCAAACGCGATTAAATATTGTTTCAAATAAAAAGCGACACTATTATTTTGTGTCATGTTTCCAAATATGATTGGCCACAACGAAATGCTTTCTACTTCAATTTGTTGGTTAGAATAGATTACCTCGCTCCGTTGAAACTTCACTGAGACTAACAGTAAAAGACAGTATTTTAATAATAATAATAATAACAATAATAATAATAGAGCTTCATTTTATATAGCGTCTTTCAAGAGACCCATGCAAGGTCGCTTTACATAGATAGGGGGGGGGAAATAACAAAGTAATAAACATAGTGGACAGACTATGTAAATATGATGATGGGATTCAAGTTCATGTTTGTATTTATCACATAGGCAGGCTACACATGGCGTATAGGCTACATCATACATGGCAGTGAGATTCATTGTTCTTGTATATGCTCTCGTATTATTGTTTATATAGGCTACCCAATACTGACATCAAAATAGATTGTATGCCTCTAGAAATCATATGCAGCAGGTAGAAAATGTACGGAAAATCCGTCGCAATTTGGAATACAATTGAGGAGAACTTTAATCCCTGGGTATTAATCGAACAAAACGGAAAAAGGCAGTCATATTCCAGCATGGGCTTTATTAGTTAATATGGTCTTTAAGAGATATCATATCCGACATCACCGTACGTGTACATGTCTGTCAGCCTGTCTCGTATTTCTCCATAACACGCAATTCCCTCGGGTCAGTCCATTATTTCACATCCCATGGGGGTGTTTTATGACCATATATGGATAATCGGGGCGGTTCTGGTATGCAAATACTTAAAACCATGCACAAGCTCAAGCTTAGGAGCAAGGTGATATTTATGAAGACCGGTGCGCGTAGGACCTGTGTACGCACATGTGATAAATCCCGTTTCTTTTGTGCGTGCACACATTCTAAATTCTGTGCTTAAGAACGAAAATAGAATACTTTCTAAGAAAACTTGATAAATGAGGGCCATGTACTCCACGTAGACAGTAAATGTGTATATGTACTCCACGTAGACAGTAAATGTGTATATGTACTCCACATAGACAGTAAATGTGTATATGTACTCCACGTAGACAGTAAATGTGTATATGTACTCCACGTAGACAGTAAATGTGTAAACACTCACTTTGATAAAAACACCCCCCCCCCCCTAAAAAACAGTGACATCACATGACGGCAACAATAAATATGCCTGTATGTCTGTTTGTGTGGCTGCCTACCGCAGTAAGTGTAGATGAGCTTGGAGTTGGAGAAGCGAACTTTGAGGTTGTACAGCACGGCTGGCTCATGGAGGTAGCTGAGTGCTGTGAGGTCATTCTCTCCCACCAGGATGTCAGGGTTGCGCAGGTAAGGCAGGTTCTTCGTCTTGGGGTCCAGCTTGTGCTCAACATTCTGGCGATGGTGACCAAGACAACATAACACAGTAGATGGACAAAGGAGAAATGGAGGTTTAGAGTGAGCTGCAGTAGATACAAATAAGATACAATTAAAATAAGATTTGATTGGATTTACTTTTAGCATCCCCGTAGGACATACATCTTCTAGTACATTCAGATACAGCGCAAAACAAAGTTTAGAGGCAGCAGGAATGCAAAGGCACGAATGGAGGCGGACATGTGCAGCTTCACTCTAGGCTGAATAAATGTATGAATAAAACAAACTGATAATACAATTTTATACATACTATATTTGTACATGAAACAACGTTATCGCACAATCCTGTGCTGTGTCATTGTCACATGTAAGTAACATCATAGGCGGCGGGTATATAAGGCCAGGCTAGGCTATGCCTACTCAAAATATTATGCTGGAAATTTTTAAATGTATATATAATGTGCGCAGGCTGCTGTGTCTTGTGCTGCAGCCCGCTGGCCGAGGTGTCAACGACGAAGGTGTCAATCGGTGGCAGCGTTTAACATTCCAGGTACAGGCAGTAACCAATCACGCATAGGCTCAGGTTAAATAATGTAGCCAATCACATCATTCACATGATCATCCTGATCCCGCAGGCCGCAGTAAGCAACATCTGTGTTCTGAATTTCAGCCCGCCGATCGCTTTGTAGCGAACACCAGCGCACAATTTTGAGTCAAATTTCAAAAAGCAAAATGGATATACGGTAAACAAAGTAATTTAGAAGCTGCACCGGGCTGTCCCTGGGCATAACTACGGATCACCTGAGGCTGTATGTTGTTTTATCTTGGCAAACAAGGGCTTGCTCTAAGAGGACATGAGAGTCTGAGGTCATCAAATCGTGGAAACTTTTTAGAGCTACTGTATTGTTTTCAAAGCATGATGAGATCTAAATTACGAAAAATGTTCCCTTCATTGCTGTCAGCACTGCAACTTGTGATTCAAGTTGTGAACGGTCTTTCTCAGCAATGAGGCACATCACATCCAAAACTGGCTAAGAACAACAATGCACCAGTCTGCTTCACATTGAAAGTGATCTCACAGACAAAGTTAAAGCAGAAAAGATCATTGATGCCTAGGGATGGGTACCTTTCACATTTGAACCGATACGGTACCGGTACCTGTGAATCGATACCGGTATCCAACGGTACCTTTTTTCTGTACTTTAGTCTCAAAATAAAATGTACCTACCTCGTCGTAAAAAAAAATATCCAAACTTCAAATAACTACAATTTTCAACAGTTTTCGGCTTGCCATTGCTCCGACTGCTTTGTTGTTGAATCAAGTCAAATCCTAGGTACTGTAAGCATATATTGTGCGTGTGAACGTTGACATGAAAAGAAAAAAGGGAAAAGAAAAAATAAGAAAAAAATTTGGTATCTCACTTATAAGATTTGTTTATTAAGGGGCGGCTAGGTGGTGTAGTGGGCAAGGCACTCACCACCAATGTGGAGACGCTAGGATTCGCGTGTTCGAATCCAGCTCTCCACATTGTTTTCAGTTTAGCTGGTCGTCCGCAGTAATACACATTGGCCGTATTACGGGGAGGGAAAACTGAAGGGTGGGGATCGAACGTTGTGAACAAGCGACTCCTACAAGTCGGTTGGTGCGCCTGCGCAGTAGAATCAGGAAGTGTCGGGGGCAGCGTGAGCCTCCCACGCGTTACTCCTCGACACTGAAAGATCGAGCTGCGCAGGTGAAAAGATGCGACTGCTGTTACCTCAAGTACCGGAGGGGACTTGTGCTATGTATGACTTAGTCCACATTGCAGCCGGCTTGTGGGAGGCAAGAAACAGCGTTCGTGACAGGGGAGGGTTGAATTGGATGATACGAAATTGGGATGGGAGAAAAATATAGAAAAATGGGAGAAAAAGTGGATCAAAAAAGATTTGTTTATTAAGGACAATGCAAATGAATGAACATCATTTACATGTGTATGCATAACATCACAGCATGATAAGGACGTAAATATGCCGGGAATAGCACAGGGCTAATTTCCACCCATAGTCCTAACATAAAACAAACACAAAACGGACCATACAACGTTCATTCATAAAAACTCATAAAAACTGACATCACTGACATGACCACACTAACATGACATTCAGTCAGTACAACATCACTAACATCCCTAATGAGTGCATATTTGGCTGTCTAACAGCCATTTCCTGAGTTGGCCCCTAAAGGTGGACAGGGTGGTACATTCCCTTTTTCCATGTTCCACTTCCCTTTATCGATAGAACATTTTTGCTGAAGGCGGTCTTTCTAAAATGGACCTCACAATCCCCTCTGGTGTTTGACCTAGTGGCTACTCCAGTGTTCCTTTTCTCATGGATAAACTCCTTGAGAGGGGGAGGGGCTAATCTGTGCAGGCATTTATATACAAAGCAGGAACTTTTATAACGTCTGAGGTTTTCAAAATGTAAAATTTGATGCTTATCCAGGATTTTACAGTGGTGGTATGAGTACTGTTTCCTGTCATATACCTTCAATGCTCTGTTGTAAAGTTGTTCTATGGGTTTCATGGCTGTGGCCCCAGTAAATGACCAGTTTAGAAGGCAATATTCAATGTGGGAGAAGACCATACAGTATGTCTTTGCGGCTTCAAGTGTTAGGGAGGGCCGTATTTGTTTGAAGTTGGAAATGTTGAAGTTGATGGTGTTCCTCACTTTCTTTATGTGTTTCTTAAAGGTCAGGTTTGAGTCCAAGATGACCCCAAGGAATTTGAAGTGGGAAACAAGTTCTAGTTCTTCCTTCCTTCCCTCCTTCCTCAGGAACACATTGGACCGCTTGATGGTTTCTGGACGCTTGCTAAAGAACATGCACTTGAATCGATACTCTGTAGTACCGACGTGTTTCGGTTCGGTACCTCAAAAGTACCGAATTCGGTACCCATCCCTAATGATGCCAGGACGAAACGTCGCATTTTGCTGCATTAAGGTAAGACAATGGTTAATCTATTATTGGATGCCTTCATTTGAACACTTAATTTGCACTATATATTAAATTAGTGGGGCTCGCCTCGCATAGCCTAGTCTAGTGGGTGTGTGTGTGTATTGACAAAAAAGGAAAAATGTTGCACGCTCCGCTCTATATAGCCTACCCTAATGTCCGGTTCACGCGCCGCCTATGAGTAACATTACCCTAACAAACTCCAAAAAAAGAAAAACATCGGCTGATACAGATATATATTGTATCTCTAATCTTAACAATGAATATGAAATAGATTGCTTCAAATGCCTATATATATTGAATAGGTTATATTAAGAGATGGTCCCGTTTTTGGAAATGTCAACAGTGCTGCTGTTGAGACCAAAGGCACTAGCATGTCTAGTTTGCTAGTTAATAAAAGCCTCACAGAAATCTTATTTTTCTAGGTCAGCTTATTCTATTAATATAAATGTAATATCACTACAGGAAGGCTGTTAAGGCTGACTGTCCCTGAGACCTAAAGCTTGCTTTGATTATCTGCGCTCTCCAAGTCCACCTCACCACACAATAATCTTAACTACCCACCTCCCTATAGTCTACCCATATACTCTAGAAAACTACCCACCTAACTATATATAGTCTACTCTAGAAAACTATCCACCTCCCTATAGTCTACCCATATAGAAACATTTCTCTCTTCCCTTGTCGTTTCAACTTGATGTGGTTTTAGTTTAGCTCATTATTCATTCACTCAAATATTTAATAACTTAATGTTTATGTAATGATCTTTTTTCCCCCAAATATTCTCCTGTCCTTGAGCAAGACACTTAACCCCTACGTGCTCCCAATGAGCAGGTCGGCACCTTGCATTGGTTGCCTCTGCCGTGAATGGGTGAATGTGAGGCATAAGTTGTGAAGTGCTTTGGATAAAAACGCTATATAAATATATATAAATGCAGTCCATTTGTACTTTGTATGCATTTTGTTCACATATTTCTTATTTAGAAGTGATAGTTGGATGTCTTGAATTTGCCAAGAAGTGGGAAAATCCTGAAGCTACACACCTTGCTGTTCTTTCAGTAATAGAGAGGTCAACTTGCCATGATGTGCTTCAGTGATGTAGCCTTGTACCTACATGTGGCGATGTTAATGACTGGGTGTTGATGAGATATCGTTTTTTTTCTCTCTCCGATTGCTGTTGACTCTCAGCCTGTCCCGAAGTGTAGCCCATGAGCATCATGGGTAGTTGCCATATTAGCATGGTGGATAATGCCCTCTGTGTTTTGCTTATCGTGCGAGTTGCGCACACGTGGTCGAGGCCAACACAGGCGACAATAGGTTCCTTGCAGTTCTGCAGACAGTTACATCACCCTGCTGCATTTTTGCAATAAAAAAAATGCAATGCCTCACATCATCATGATATCTCAAAAAGTGAATCTTCCTCCTTGTTGAGCATTTGGTCTGTCTGGCACATTATCTTCTGCCAGAACTATCACTGTCACAAGTTCAAGTTTCTTTATTAGTTGTCATACAGAAGTACAGAATACTTTTATACAAAATGCTTCTTTCTGTTACGCTCCAGAGACTGTGCTAGACAAAAATAGATAAGTATAAAATAAAATAAGTATAGCAAGTATAAAATAGAAGTCGCGTACGTAGACACAAGTGTTCAGTATGTACATATGTACAATGTTCAATGCAGAGTAGAAGTAACTGAGTTACCATACAATATACTAATATACAATATACTTATATTGCAAAGCAGAAATGGGATGAGGTACAATTTAGGTACAATTTACAGTAAGGTGTAATGAGGAATGGGTTGTAGTGCAAATTCTTTACCAATAAATATAGTGTGTTTAGGTGTTCTAAAGTGTGTAAAGTGGGTGCTGCAGTGAGTCGTTTGTTTAAAGTGAGTGTGTGCGTGTGGATGTGTGTGCTGTGAGTGCATTTGATGGTTGTTACATAGTGTTATTGTTCATTGAGCATCCTGATGGCCTGGGGATAGAAGCTTCTTCGGAGTCTTTCTGTGCTTGCCATGAGACTCCGGTATCGCTTGCCTGACCGCAGCAGTTCAAAGAGGCAGTTGTTTGGGTGGCTGGAGTCTTTGATAATTCTCTTAGCCTTACCCATGCACCGCTTGTTGTAAATGTTCTGGAGAGTGGGAAGCCCCCCTCCAATTGTGCGTTCGGCTGAACGGGCCACTCTCTGTAGTCTGCTACGGTCTTGTGCGGTGCTATTCCCAAACCAGGAGGTGATATTGCCAGTCAGGATGCTCTCTATTGTGCATGAGTAGAAGTTCTTAAGGATCTTCTGACTGACTTGGAACTTCCTTAGGCGCCTGAGGAAGTAGAGGCGTTGCCGTGCCTTCTTCACAACACTGTCAATGTGTGTGGTCCATGTCAAGTCCTCGGATATGTGGACTCCGAGGTACTTGAAACTGTTCACTCTCTCAACCGGTGCCCCGTCGATGCTGAGGGGGCTGTAGTCCCTGACCCCCGAACTCCTGAAGTCCACAATCATCTCTTTTGTTTTGCTGACGTTCAGGGAGAGGCAGTTCTCCTGACACCACTGCGACAGATTCTCTACCTCTTCCAGGTAGGCCCTCTTGTCGTTGGCAGAGATCAGGCCCACCACTGCTGTGTCAATTTGATGATTGTGTTGTTGTTCCGCTGTGCCACACAGTCATGTGTGTACAGGGAGTAGAGGAGGGGACTCAGAACACAGCCCTGGGGGGCCCCTATGTTGAGCGTGATGGATGAGGAGGTGCAGTTGCCTGCTCTTACCACCTGGGGTCTACCCGTCAGGAAGTCCAAGACCCACTGGCAGATAGTTAAAGCCCAGGTCCCTGAGCTTGGCTATGAGTTTGGAGGGGACTATGGTATTGAATGCTGAGCTGTAGTCGATGAACAGCATTCTCACATAGTTCCCCTGCCTCTTGTCCAGGTGTGATGCTGCTGTGTGCAGCACATGGGCTATGGCGTCCTCCGTGGACCTGTTGGGGCGATATGCAAATTGCAGGGGGTCCAGGTTGATGGGGAGGGAGGAACAGATGTAGCCCTTCACTAGCTTCTCAAAGCACGTCATGGCTATGGAGGTGAGAGCTACAGGGCGGTAGTCGTTGAGGCAAGCGGGCGTAGATTTTTTGGGTACAGGGATAATGGTGAACTTCTTCAGACAGGTGGGGACTGGAGAACTAGAGACTCACATCACCGTACTGACCATCTTATATTTTGCACTAGAGACTAATATCACTGGACTCTCATCACTGGACTATCTTGTGTTTGTACTTTTTTTTATATTATTGTATTTGTATCTATACTTTAAGTGTACCTATAGTGTATATAGAACTGTGAAGCTATGCATCCCCCCCACCCTGTATCCACCCCCCCCCCCCCCCCCCCCATGCTGCTTTGACACCCGAATTTCCCCAAGGGGATCAATAAAGGATCATCTTATCATCTTGATCATCTTATCTTATATCCATAGGCTATGGTAAACAAGCTAAAAATAAACTGTCATCACTATCCAGAATATAGATGATGGATAAGACAGTCATAGCAGTTCATTAGACATGCGAGGCTAGTGCCAAAATATCTTTCTTCCATCCCTGCATACACAATATTTGATTGGTTGATCATTTATGTATTACTTGTGTGTAATGTGTGTAATTAAACAGGTTTGTAATTACTTCCGTGTGTATCCGTTTCACTGTGCCCTCTGTAAAAGCAATAACAAAGTACCTGATTTGTCTCAAACATGGCAGATATGCAGGATGGATTTTCTCTTTCAAATAGATTGAAGATTGATGGCAGAGATGGGGGTAAAACATTTAGCCATTGTTGTATAGAGAGCACAAAGAACCAAGATGGTGACATGAGGGAGATGGGGGGGCTACTCGGAATACCGTAATATTATAACTAGGGCTGTCAGTTTATCGCGTTAATTAGATTAATTAATTACACAGCAAATTATCGCGTTATGAAAATTGACGCAAAATTAATTACAGCCGACCTATATTTACTTTAGACAAGTGGCAAATCGGTGCGCTTTTATTTTGAAATCCACGCTTGAGTTGGGCGTATTAAACTTGGCCCATTGAATGACCCGTAGCCTACTTGATCGTCACTTCACACATGCGTCGTCTATCAAACAAAACAAACACACAAAGGAATTAGCTCAGCTGGAACAAGATGTCAGCATCACCCGAGGCGATACTCCTGGGACCTATGAACGGCAAGTTCAATTTCAAAAAGAATATAGATGGGACAGTAAACAAGACCATTGTAATATGTAGCTTATGTCAAAAAGAATTTGCGTATCACCGAAGCTGCTCTAGTCTAACGTATCACATGAACGCTAAACATGTCCAGGCAAGTTGTTCGAGCAGCTCCAGTGTAGCTAACGTTAGCTCCAGAGCAACTCGCACGCTTCGTCAAACCACTCTTGGAGAATTACCGTTAGGCAAACGGTTGAGTAAATCCACCACAGACAAACTAACCAACAGCGTCGCGAAGTGGATAGCAAAATATTGTAGGCCAATAGCTATAGTGGAAGATAAGGGTTTAGCGGAGTCATTTCGAATAGCGTCGTCTGACCCAAATTACAAGCTACCCTCGAGAGCTACAGTGATGAAAAGGATCCACAACATGTATGACACAGAGAGGGAGGCGAGGGAAGAAGTGTTGGCACGGGCTGGCCCAATGGCCCTAACGGGTGATCACTGGACGTCGGTGGGCAATCATAATTATTTGGGTGTCACAGTGCACTTGATCGATACTGAGTGGAAACTGCAATCATTTGCATTAACGGTGACCAAAACTGTACTAGACCCTGTAGTCATGCCCCCAGACACTGTAGTAGACACTGTACTAGACCCTGTAGTCATGCCCCCAGACACTAGCTTGCTGTGGGCTGTTTTGATTTTTGAGGATACTGTAGCTTAGTGTAAACTGTTATTGGCTGTATCAGCAACAAATGTTACCTTATTGAGAGGTATGTTTTCATTCATTTTATTTTATTCAATTTAATAAAATTGATTTCTAAAGCATTCTTCACTTGCAGGTCACATAGTCCAAAAGAAGAGGGCAGCCTTACACACAGACAATGTAAACAAGCTGAAGCTTGTTTGTCTTAGCAATTGGCTCAAGGAATAGATGTCATGCATACAGTAGACCCTGTAGTAAACCCTGCACTAGACCCTGATTTTTGAGGATACTGTAGCTTAGTGTAAACTGTTATTGGCTGTATCGGCAACAAATGTTACCTTATTGAGAGGTATGTTTTCATTCATTTTATTTATTTATTTATTCAATTTAATAGAATTGATTTCTAAAGCATTCTTCACTTGCAGGTCACATAGTCCAAAAGAAGAGGGCAGCCTTACACTCAGACAATGTAAACAAGCTGAGGAATAGATGTCATGCATACAGTAGACCCTGTAGTAGACCCTGCACTAGATCCTGCAGTAGACCCTGCAGTAGACCCTGATTTGAGGATACTGTAGCTTAGTGTAAACTGTTAGCTGTATCAGCAACAAATGTTACCTTATTGAGAGGTATGTTTTCATTTTATTTATTTTATTTATTTAATAAAATAGATTTCTAAAGCATTCTTCTTGGTGTATTTAATTGATCAGTCACCTGCCACAATAATGTAATGTCCTTGAATTTTAAATATTTATATGAATATGAAATATAAATATGCGATTAAAATGCGATTAATTAGATTAATTAATTACAAAACCTGTAATTAATTAGATTAAAAATTTTAATCGCCTGACAGCACTAATTATAACACGTCTTCTCAGTGTTCTTGGCATTTTCCTAAATACTGATGACTGAAGGGCGGTGTTCACAGGTCAATTTAAAAAAAATTATTGGGAATAACCCCTTGAGATTAACCATCTCGTTTTCAAGGGGGTCCGCAAAGACAAAATAGTTATTATATTTTGACGATATTATATAAAAAAATAATAGTGTAGCGTCTCTCCTACACATGGACAGAACTATGCAACAATCACACACAACACAGCATTAGAAGCAATCCTGTAAAAGCTTCCAATGTGACTGGAGAGCTTCTTTTAACATCTGTGATGTGAGTAATAGGGGATGAGACTGCTGCTGTGCTCAGGAAGTCATCTCAATGATATACAGTAGTAGCTCCTCAGGGCGTCTTTACTAGAAGCTCTAATTTATGGAGAGTGCTAAGAGGAAAACCAGTAACCAATAATGAGATGCAATAGTGTTTTATAGTTGTGGAGGGAGAGAGAGAGAGAGAGAGAGAGAGAGAGAGAGAGAGAGAGAGAGAGAGAGAGAGAGAGAGAGAGAGAGACACACACAGAGACAGAAGGAGGGAGAGAGATATAAGTAGGAGAGAAAGAGACAGAGGGAAGGAGTAGTGATGCACGATATATCGGCCGCCGATACAATATCGGCCGATATCAGGCAGTTTTTTTTACACATAGGTATCGGTCCGATATCAAGAATTTATATATATGATATTAAAAAAATTATAAAAATCTTTTTTAACTTGTTTTGGCCTTAAATAGTTTTAAAATATCAGTCATTTCTGAAAATAAGTTACAAAAGTAAAAAAAAAAAAAAAAAATGCATTTTGGAAAATAACTTTATTTGATTATCATAAAAAAGTTTTTTCTATACAGAGATATCGACATCGGTAAATATCAGTATCGGCCAGAACAGCAATATTAATATCGGTTATCGTATCGGCCACAATTTCCACATCGGTGCATCACTAGGAAGGAGGGAGAGAAAAAGGAGAGATAGACAGAGGGAGTGAGAAAGATGGAAGTAGGAGGGAAAGAGAGAGGCAGAAAGAGGGAGAACGATAGAAGTAGGAGAGAAAGTGAGAGAGATAGAGAGAGGGAGAGAGACAGAAGGAGGGAGAGAGATATAAGTAGGAGAGAAAGTGAGAGAAAGACAGGGGGAGAATGGGAGAGAGAGAAAAAGGAGAGCCAGAGGGAGTGAGAAAGATGGAAGTAGCATTCTTTTCAGGGGGGGTGGTAGGCGCCCCGAAACGACTAGTGTTGTCGCGGGGCGTGCGCGTCACGGATACGTGGTGTCAACATGTCGTCATAGACGCGCGCAAGTAAGGCAGTTGTTAGTATCGGTGCATTAACTGCATTTCTCTACACTGAGCTGAAATGAAACGATTGCACATAAATTAACTTATTTACAATTATACATACAGTAGTGACAACACACATCAACTATTTACAATACAGGGAGGCACATACAACTGGACGCTCTGACCAAAGAGTCCGTTTATCAGAGTGGAGCAGATTTTCAGAGTGAATTTATTAACTCACCTTAACTAGGGCCCTATGAAATCCGTTTTATCTTTTCCTGTTTTCGGATTTCTCGGTTAAACATTTTCCTGTTTTCGGATGTTATATTTTTTCCTTTGGATTTAACCAAAAAAAACAATACAAAATTATGTTTTTAACTAACTTTAATAACAGTACATCTGCAAACAGTGCGTAGTTCAATGTTCAGCGCATGGTTCAGTTATGAGGTTTCTTTTTTTTCAATTCAGTTAAATGCAGTTCAACTGCCAGTGCAGTGCAATAACTAAATAATAATTAAATAGTTAAATAATAATTTGTTTAAAATAAATCAGAAAAAAACTAAAATGTCATTTATTTTAAAGAGATGTCCTTTAAAGATCCATACTTCTCCCCATCTCTGGCTGACATCACCATTGTGATACATGATGGTTAGGCCTTTGTGTTTTCCTCAGTGAGGGATTCTCTTTTGTCTGTCAGCAGCATTTTCTACTTGCTGAAGCTTCTCTCTGTATAATATTTTTTAAATATAAGTTTAAATATCAACATTATCTGGCCATCCTCAGTAAATACTATCAAACTTTCCAAAGACCAGAGTTGGGACAGGCACGTGCACACACACACACACACACACACACACACACACGGAAAATGGCTTATATGAACTATCCAGTTCATATATCAACTTATTATCAACGATCGAGTTCGTTTTTATAGTGTAACGTTTGATTACTTGAAGGAGAGAGAGAGACTGAGACTTGTTACGTGCAACGCTAGTCAGTCTCGGAATTGTCTCGGAGTTGTCGGAATGGATTTGGTAGCTTTTTTCTGCGTCTCCGTAGACCGTGCCACCGTTTTAAAGTCGTAGTGAAGATTTATATTAAAACCGATGTATGTATAATTTAGCTAGCTTGCCAAGGTTACTTTAATAAAAAAAATTAAATAAATGATTTAAAAAAAGAAATTAGAATTTTTTCAGGAGGGGCGGGGGAGTCCCGTTGGCATAGGATAGAGAGACAGAAGGAGGGAGAGAGGGGGGCAGAGGGAGGAGAGAGAGAGAGAGAGAGCAGTAGGAGAGAGCAAGAGAGACAGATAGGAGGGGGTGAGAGAGAAACAGAGAGTGGGAGAGAGAGACAGGCTGAAAGTGGGAGAGACATAGAGGGAGGGAGAAAGAGGGACAGAGATAGAGGGAGAGAGAGATTCAGGTCTGAGGTGTTGTTAGAGGAATAGTAAAGCCACCCATACCGTTCCATCTTCCAGTGTGAGCTGCAGGGCGTCGTCTCCAGCCTTGTAGTCCTTTATCAGCTCAGCTGACTTCCATACCTCCTCTGCATCGGGAATCCACACCCGTGCACACTGAGAAACAGTGAGAGAGAAAGAGGGGGGGGGGGGGGGGGTACAGCAGGACGGATGGATGAGCAGAGGAGACGGAGGAAGAAGAAGAGGGGAGAGCTGTTAGCTAGGGAGGAACACAGCACTATGTCATGTCAAAGGTACAATTTGATACTGGCAGCAAGATATAAAAGCTGGCTAAAACATGTTTGTCACATAGCAGCTAGGGATACACCGGTCCTACAGTTTCACTTCCGATAGTGATTATAAGTACTTTCAGTATCAGCTGATGCCAAGTATCGATACAATCCATCACTTTTACTGAACAGTATAGACAAATATAATATATTAAATGTTAAATATATAATAACAGGGGCGACAGTGGCTCAGGAGGTAGAGCAGTCGTCTGGCAATCCGGAGGTTCCCGGTTCGATTCCAGCTCCTCCCGGGCAGCGTGTCGATGTGTCCTTGAGCAAGACACTTAACCCCTAATTGCTCCCGATGAGCAGGTTGGCACCTTGCATGGTTGCCTCCGCCGTCGGTGTGTGAATGTGTGAGTGAATGGGTCAAATGTGAGTAACAAATTGTAAAGCGCTTTGGATAAAAGCGCTATATAAAAAAAGCAGCCATTTACCATTTACAAATATATATATATATATATATATATATAACACATTATAGTATAAAAAAAATACAGCAATACAGATACCCTAGTATTGGACTGATATCTGATTTGACCTGTTTTAGCCTGATATAAAATGTTTTAGTCTGGCATCAGATGTTTTAATCTGGTATGGGACCGATATCTGATAATCTAGTCTGATATCGGATGTTTTAGTCTGGCATCAGATGTTTTAATCTGGTATCAGACCGATATCCGATAGCAGTGCATCCCTAAAAGCAGCACGTGCAATCCCTCTAATGGAGAAAAATGGATGTGGCTATAATATGTCACTTCGGTCTAAACCTACACTGTTCCATATAAATCGATAGTTTATTAAGATACAGCAGCTGATGCAGGATACTCTGAGTATACTGTACACACCCGCTCGCTCGCACACTCTGTATGTACAGCATCTTCACTAAGCCGCCTGCCACACCTGCTACATTGTTAATAACTCAATCATGCGGATATAGTGGAATAGATTCATGAATTCCAAATAAATCTATAGTTTATTAACGATGCGACTGATCAAAATGAGATTAGATTCAAATGTATTGTCATCATACAGCACAAGTACAATACAATGAAAATGAGTTTGGCATCCAACCAGAGTGCAAATGTAACAGTAAAGTGCAATAGTAACATTGAATGCGCAGGTGATTAAACTGGTTAAAGGCTTCATTTCGGATAAATTATGGCGATTGTGGTCACTTCGATTCTATACAGACATCCTCGGAATTAAATAATTATACGAAAATATTTGTATCATTAACAATTACGTTTGACATTTATAGTCATGAGTCTCATGACTCAACGAACCATGTCCGAAAATAAAATAAAAAATAAACTCAATTGCGCATATTAATACCGTATTATACAGTCTGGTTCTCTATTGTTATTATGGGTTTTATTTATTTTGTATCTTTTATCTTAGTGATGCACTGCACATTGGAAGAGCCAGTGGAGAAACATTCCACTGCTCATCTTACTGTTCACGAGTTGAACCCACACAAATGACAAGACACAAAGGACAACCCCCCCCCCCCCCCCCCCCCCCCCCCCCCACACACACACACTTACTTACACACGCACACCTCTCCGTAGGGCCGCCTTCCTGCCCCATGGCCAGAGGCAATCAGCTGACCACAACCATGTGAAAAGCACTGATGAGAACCGCCACTCACGTGGCTGAGGAATCTAGCTTGCAAATGTACGCGCACACACACACCAACCTCTCCAATCACGGTATAGCTAGAGTAGGATTCATTGTTTGACTGCTGTGGCCAGTGGAACATGGGAGACGTTAAAATGATATTGAGCTTAAAGTGTTTAATATACATTAGTCTCATTATGTGAAAATGGTTATGTGGGGTATCAGTAACTAATGATGTCAGTTACTTTGGCTTTAAATTCTGCCTGTACCACACAGCATCTCCCTGCCATGATTTGGCACAGCGCCTAAGAGTTTCTGTGCAGCATCCAAGTCGATTGAACTGGGAGGAAAGAAAGTACAGTGCTCAAACTAATCAAAGCTGAATTTACGATAGCCTGGCTGGCATGAACACACACACACACACCTTCCCACACATTTACATCAAGTCATTTAGCTGACACTTTTATCCAAAGCGACTTACAGGTTCTGTACAACAGGTCAGCAGGAAGGGTACAACTCCCCTAAGTAACATTGTTCATCAAACAGTGTTTAACTTGGGTGCTACACCGTCTTGACTCTTGAGTGCAAAGTAGTATAAACATATTAGCATAGTAGGTGGTAATTATAGGCAAGGAAGATTATTAGTAGCAAAGTGCATGATAGTAAAAGACACTACGAAGGTTAGTATTTTTATTTTCAGATATTGATTGAAGAAGTGTGTTTTTAGTCGACGGCTGAAAATTGGGCGGGTTTCGGCAGTCCCGAAATTCGTTCCACAATTGTGGAGCAAGGACAGAGATTAGCCTGCTTCTCTTTGATGACCCCCCCCGGAGCTTGGATGGGAGTGGGTCTGAAGTAGCCAGAAGATGCAGAGTGTAGGGTTCTTGAGGGTGTGTAGTTAGAGACCATAGGGAGGTGTAGTGGTTACGTCATTTTCGTTTTTTCCTGTTCCACCCTCTGTGGAATGCAATGTATTTCCCCATTGACCATTTCGAAATCGGCTCGTTTTAGATAAATAAAGCATTAACGTTGGCATGGTGTACCTTTCTGTGCGTATTTATCCACAATCTATAGCTCAACATGAAAATATTCGCAATTAATTGTAAAGGTAGCTGGGAAACTACACTGCTATTTTGGCGCTGCTGACTGACGTCACCACAGCGTAGCCTGCCTCCTGCCTGTAGTCACAGACCTAGGATCAGATTTCCCTTACATTCCATAAGCTTAACAATTCGTACAATGGGAAAATAACTGACCCTAAATCTGTGGCTAGTATCCGTTTCACCCAACACTAGTGGTCCGTGATCATAGCCATTTATCTCTAAAGCTAACCACTATTTGTAAAAGCCACAACCACGTTACCATATTTGTATTTATAATTTAAACCGTATAACGTTATTTCGCTGCATATTAAATCACTGTAAATACTAATCATTGTAAATCATTGTGTTGTTGTACATATTGTGTATAGTTTATAACGTTAGTAGCTAGCTAGCTTGCTAGTCGGCATTCCCGAAACTCCTAACATGCCCCGATTTAAAATGGTTCTCTCCTCTTTGTATACCTTTGTCCTCACAAACAAAGTATTCTGCCAGGGAACTTATGGACACGACAGTAGTAGTAGTTATAAGGTGTTGTAACGTTAACGTTAGTTAGCTATCGTGGTAGCCCCTTTCGTGACCAAGTGCATCACAGTCACGAAAGGGGCTACTATCGTATCAACATGCCGTGGCGTGTATCTAGCTAGCTTGCTAGCCGGTATGATGCGTGCAGTGCTTTGCCCCACAGGTCTGAGAAGAGGACCTGCACATTTTACTCGTTCCCGAAACTCCCCTACATGCCCCAATTTAAAATGGTTCACAACAGTAGACATAATGCTACGTAATAGCATTTAGCGGGGTAACGTTAACGTTAGCTAGCTAGCTAGGTACTATGACCTGTGACGGGGATAAGGCGACAGCCTAACCGACCAATAGTGCTGCCTAGTGAACAACAGGCTGCCTAGTGGTAATTGTAGTTCTTTTTTTACGACAAATTAAAAACCTTATAATTACCTTTGTTTCAACCAAAAATGCTTAAACAATCATGTTAGTGGTAGAAGGGAACAAATTTTGTGCAAAAATGGAAAGCTTGCCAATGTTCATGCGGCAGAATTGTTACAATAGCCGATAATCCATTTTGGCATTTTCCCAATGATAAATCCCTATACGGGTGGAACAACCAGTGACGTCAGACTACACCTCCCTATAGACCAGAGGTAGGAGGGAGCCATTCCCTTTGCATGGTATGCCAGGTCAAGAACCTTGAAGCAGATTCGTGCGGCAATGGGAAGCCAGTGCAGCGCTCTATGAAGTGGGGACTTGGTAGGTTGGAGATCAGGTGGGCTGCGTTCTGTATCAGTTGCAGTAGTTGGTAGACCAGCTAGCCGTGCATTGCCCCACCCACCCACCCACCCACCCACCCACCCACCCACCCACCCACCCACCACACACACACACACACACACACACACACACACACACACACACACACACACACACACACACACACACACACACACACACACACACACACACACACACACACACACACACACACACACACACACACACACACACACACACACACACACACACACACACACACACACACACACACACACACACACACACACACACACACACACACACGACCTCCATGCTCAATTTCAGCCTCGACCTCCATGCTCAATTTCAGCCTCCTAGAGTAAAACCTGTGGCTGCTAGAGGGTGGGGAATGGGGAAATGTTTGTAGACCAAATTGACCGACAGAGTGACCTATTTAGCTGCTGGTCGCAGCTAACATTTTCAGTCTATTTGCTCGTCTTTTTAACATTAACAGCTGAAGAAGCCGGCCAGTCCTTTCTACATTACTAGGAGGGAGGAGGTTATGGAGAGGATGGTTAGGCTGGTAGCCTGTTCTCTTGGTGTTTCAAAGATGTAAATGGAGGCCCTTGAAACTAGTCATTATTTGAACGACCCTTTCCTGAACCCTGTCCATGGTGGCTCATTGTTTCTCCATACAGCCCACAAGCAGTACACTCCCATACTCTAGACCAGTGGTTCTCAACTGGTCTAGCCTCGGGACCCAACATTTTCCATAGTCATTAAGTCGCGACCCAACATTTTGAACCACTATGATTTATGTAAAAAAAAAAAAAATTGCAGTAATACGCAATCTTTCAAAACATGAAATAAACACAAAAAAGTGCAACAAAAGTGCAACTATCGCTAAAAACCCAATGAAATAAAATAATAATAAATAATATATGCTTCTTCGCAGATTTCTTAGCTTAACATAACAGACCTAAATTTGGGGGAACTAATGGGATAACGGGGTTGCAACAAAAGTGCAACTATTGCTAAAATCCCAATGAAATAAAATAATAATAAATAATATGCTTCTTAGCAGATTTCTTAGCTTAACATAACAGACCTAAGTTTGGGGGAACTAATGGGATAACTGGGGTTGCAACAAAAGTGCAACTATTGCTAAAACCCAATGAAATAAAATAATAATAAATAATATGCTTCTTAGCAGATTTCTTAGCGTAACATAACAGGCCTAAGTTTGGGGGAACTAATGGGATAACTGGGGTTGCAACAAAAGTGCAACTAGGGCTAAAAACCCAATGAAATTAAATAATAATAATAAATAATTATGCTTCTTAGCAGACTTCTTAGCTTAACATAACATACCTAAGTCTGGGGGAACTAATGGGATAACTGAGGTTGCAACAAAAGTGCAACTAGGGCTAAAAACCCAATGAAATAAAATAATAATAAATAATATGCTTCTTAGCATATTTCTTAGCCTAACCGTTTCGGGGCCAACCACGGATAAATCCGCGTTTCGAATCCAACAGTTGAGGACCAACCACGGACATGTCCGTGGCAAGGTTGTTTTGGCATTGTAATAACCTACTCGATGTCACCGAGCGGCACTGCAGATCTACCCTCCTCTTCGAATTCTGAAAAGTGCATTACCGGCCAGATCCTCTTAGGGGCGCTGTCTCGATAATGCAGTGTGCCCTGTGGCAGAACGGTGCTTTCTTTTTTTTGACTTTCAATGGAGTTTACTGTTAGCTTGATTCGGGATGTGCAGCCTAGTAGCTTGGAATACCTTTTGCGACGCCGAATTCACTATGCAGTAAAGGAATATATCATCAGCCAATGGACATATGGATCTACCAGATGGCGATTGATAACTGGGAAATGCTTTGGGGGATCCAACCGGCCCACGGTAAGTTCTTTTTCACGTAAATTACATGATGATCAGGGCTTGTTATGATAGCCATCCACCCGATCAGCGAATGAGGTTAATGAGGCTAATGTGGTTATTGGTAATCAAGAAACGACATACCCCACCCCACCCCACCCCGCCCCCCCCCCCTTTCATGCATTCATGGTGGACCATCATACCGATCATATGCAGTTTGAGTTTTAACTGTAGCTTCTGTATATCCGAAATGCCATTGGATTTAACGTTAGTAGTTATTAGCCCTGTATCTCGCGTTCCAGGAAATATCCCAGCCGAAATCCCTTAGAACGCTTATATTCAAGACGCTATAAAATGAGAACGTATTGATGAAATCTTTTTTTCTTTAAGCCATTTTGAAGGGACGGTTTATGGTCTCAATTGACAATGAGAATGGACAGATAGCAATACTATAAAGTATAGATTTAGCTCTACAAACAGCCCCACGGACTATGCAAGTCTGTTTAGCCGTCTACAGTGATTTTAGACGGATCCAAATGGCCATGAATGTGTTAACATAACAGACCTACAGTAAGTTTGGGGGAACTAATGGGATAACTGGGGTTGCAACAAAAGTGCAACTAGGGCTAAAAACACAATGAAATAAAATAATAATAATAATAAATAATATATCCTTCTTAGCAGACTTCTTAGCTTAACATCCCAGGGAACTAATGGGATAACTGGGGATGTTGTTTGCTCCGACAAGAGTCTCAAAGTCTGGGGTGATGGTAGACAAAGCAACTCTGAGGTCATGCTCAATGTCCAATCTGTTCCTCCGCTTTGTCTTCAGCTGGACCAGAGCTGAGAAGCCACTTTCACAAAGATAGGTAGTGCAAAAAAAAAAGTATATATATATATATATATAAAAAAAAAAAAAAAAAAAAACACTTACATTTACACACACATCCGCGACCCACTCAAAATGGCCCTGCGACCCACTTTTGGGTCGCGACCCACCAGTTGAGAAACACTGCTCTAGAGTCTAGACATAGCTAGCAACCCCTTCCCTATCCCCACTCAACTCCAACATCAAACCAAACCAAACAAAATGACAATACCAAGCGGTTTCAGTTTGCTGAAGGTGATGACAGATGGACTTTTATTTGTTGAAGATATTTTTTTTATCTAAATTACATTGTGATTGACAATATTTGTTGTGATACTTTTATGAACATAAACATTTATGTCATCAACATTTATTTGAAAACAAAATTAGGCCACCACGAAAAGTTTAATTGATTTGCCATGAAGGCTTAAAATGTTGTATTATTTCAATTAACAAACGTTTGCCATCTTATTTATATTGAAACATATTTTTAAATAAATTGTATAGTACATTTTGCTCTGGTGTGATCAAGATAATCCAGTTTTTTTGGGATCAAACTGATCCCAATCCTGTGTTGTCATCTACCAGTTTTGAAGATTTGATCCAGATTAAAGCTTGGATTTGATTTCCTGATCGGATATCAAAGTGATCCTAATCCTGTTTTTTTTGGTTTTGAACTACCCAAAATCCAAATCTGATCCGATCAGGGATTCAAAGTTTTGAACTACTGGGCCCTGGTGATTGTAATCAGATATCATTGTAATCAGGTGATTATCATTAAATGATGACCAATGGCCAATGAGCTGTGGTATTGTGCCATATTGTATGGCGACATGTCATGAGATTACCATGAATACATACATGCGCACAGTCCGCACACACACCCACAAATCCTGCTAAACCGCTCATGGATTTAGGCTAACAGCCACTGAGAAAGAAAGGTGTTCTAATCTCAACATTAAGAGGGATTTGATTTTGAGCCTCTTATTACAGGAAAAATTGTTCTTTGTTGACAGAAACATGGAAATCACTCACTAAAAATGCTCATGCCCGAGTCTCTGGCCAGTCATGAGTCTCTGGCCAGTCATGAGTCTCTGGCCAGTCATGAGCCTCTGGCCACCAGTCATGAGTCTCTGGCCAGTGGCCACCAGTCATGAGTCTCTGGCCACCAGTCATGAGTCTCTGGCCAGTCATGAGTCTCTGGCCAGTGTGGCCACCAGTCATGAGTCTCTGGCCACCAGTCATGAGGCTCTGGCATGGCAACAAAATACCAATAAACTTCTGACTACAAATCCCAGGAGTGTTCCACGGAAAAGCATTGGTGGTTCTCTTTGGATCAGCTGATGACAGTTATGTCATGCAAGCCAATATAAAGGCCTCATTGATGGCAGAAAAGAAAATGTAGTCAGTATGGGCCGTTTAGGGGGCTTTCACCAACAGCATAATCTACCAAAAACCAACCAGTAATCCCTCCGTTGTTGAATCACTACTGTGACGACCCTCCCCCATATTGTGTTGGCTCTGGCTGGCAGAGCAGAGCTGGGGAAGGCTCATCAGCCTAATTGGGGCACACCTGCGCCGGTGTGTCCCATGCAGGTTAACACTATGGTCGCCAAAAACGCCTTACCACGTCATTCCCCGCCATGCTCATTCTGCCAAAGACGCCGTACCACGTCTTTGATATCAATATTTCAAAAATCATATTTCTCCCCCGGAGACTTGAGATCTACTGTTGATCCCCTCTCAACTCTCCAACGGTTCAAGAGCGCCATCTGGTGGCCGATCGGCGGATCGCTCAAACAGGAAACAGGAAATGGAAGCTGGTGCTCATTCCAATTCGGTCCGATCACTCGCTAATAGTCCCAGGACTCGAGCTAGACACAACGGATAGCAATCCGTTACCAATAACTCGATAAACAATATGATTTGGACGTATATACTATTATACAACCTGGAGATGGATCGCATATTTCTACATCCCATAATAGGAATATTTCTGCTCCACGCTCATCGCCCAACGGCCCGAGGAAGCTACGGTAAGATTCAGTGTTATTTTTTAACGTGTTCGATACTAACTGCTATAATGATCATATCACCCACACTAGATGAATCATCTAACGTTGGCCACGGAATTATAAATGACCCCCCCCCCCCCCATCCGGTCAACATCAGATGATCAGTAGTAACTTCTAGAAGCACGTCCATTTGAAATTTTTTTATCTCGCGCCGATTGCTATCAAACTGTATACAATCATCAATATAATGCATTTGGGGCTATAAATCACGTTCTGGAGAAAGCTGCAGAAAACGATAAAAACATACTTGTACTTTAGACCGTATTTTAGTATGAATATGTGAATGAAAAAGTATAACGTTGCTACACCCTGAACAATAGATACTTGATGTTGAATGGGCCATAGTAATGTCAATTTAGCAATACAATTAAAAAAATTATAGCCCTGCAAAGAAGGGGAACTTCTCCATAAACAAATAGAGCTGGCGTGGGATGGTTTATTAAGAATATAAGCCTGGCGACCAAAGTGTTAATAGAGAGAGGCTGCCTCTGCTCTGGTGGCAAACTCCCCACACATTTGGTCTTTTGGTTTGATTGGTTTGGTTCTTTTGGTTGCCATCTTTGGTTCCTTTGGTTTTGGTTGCTTTTTACACCTACAACATTCATGCTGCACATAACTCATCCACACACTGCTGATATTCATATATATTGGCTGCTCCTTTAGTTTAATTATAATAAATTCTTTGTTCTTTCTTAAATTGTGCCTGTGTCTCCGCATTCTTGTTGCGAGCTTGAGCCAGTTCGTAACACTACCCACAGTAACGCGGCCGGTTAGCGCATCCATAACCCAAACTAACAAGGGAGCCCGACAACCCATCGCACTATTACTACCTCCAGTAACGCAGCCTGATGTTAGTCCATCAACTAGCCTGCCAATCGGTAAGTAAAGTTTTAGCATCCATATTCTCATGACTTTTCAGTGTCTGATCCATCTGTGTCCCATCGTGTTTTTATCGCGGCTTATCAAGGTGACTAGTTGTGTTCAGCAGGACTATAGCCGATCAAGTATATATGCATATTATCTTTTACGTTGTTCGTTATGTTTTGTCTGTCTGTAATAGTGTTGTCAAAAATATCGAAAAATCAATGTGCATTCAGTTAAGTCGGAATATGACTGTAATACAAGCAGTTCAGTTTGTCAGGTACATGCAACACAGATTACAGTGTTTACATCTGTCAGCTTGAGAAAATACCATGTTCTGCAATAAAAATTATTGAAGTGAGATGAACAGTTATTTTTAAATGTTTATCTAAAGATAAACAAAGGGTTTTAAAAGTGTTATATTGATCTTCTCTTATAGTACCAGAGATAAGCTGAGGAGAATCAACCAGCAACAAAAGCAAAATGTATGAAAAAAAATATAAAAATTGACATTTTAAGATTGAACCTTTTTCCCTGTGGTATCGAAAATGGTATCGAATATCGATACTTTTCAAGGTATCGTATCGAAGTTCGAAATTCCAGTATCGTGACAACACTAGTCTGTAATCTATGTGGTTAGCGTGCGGCATGGCCAAAATGTTTTTTTAGTGCGGGAGTATCCAAAATCCCGCCTGTATCTAACCCATCGTGTAGGTTTAGCTAGGTACATTACTTCCCGAGGTACAGCGAAATGTCCCATGTAACTGTTTTTGGTTCATTCAGAAATATATAGACTATAGAGTGTTGCCCTCCTCAATTGTGCTTGGGAACGAAAAACGAGATTGTAGTGTGTACGTACGCAGACCAGAGGGGGGAGTGGGAGGGGGGGGCTCTCGAGAACAGAGCGGACCTACCGTGTGTAATGAGAAAACACCCTAATAAGTCATTATGGTCATAATCATGAAGCATGACATCAGGCCATGTGACAGGCCAGACCAGCTCTCACAGTCTAGTACAGGTACAGGGTGCTGATACACTATGCGGACGGACAGAGAGTAAGATGGATGATTTACGTGCGCGGGTCCGATTCCAGCGAGAGATGAAGGAATGCAATATCCTGTGCTTCACGGAGACCTGGCTGAAATCAGTGACTCCCGATCACAGCATCTCTCCCTCCAACTCCTTCACCATCTTCAGAGCGGACCGTACAGAAGCCTCCGGGAAGAGCATCGGCGGGGGGCTATGCCTTATGACCAACAACGGCTGGACTAGCCCCGGGGAAGTGAAGATACTCTCCCGTTCATGCTCTCCCGACATGGAACACCTCACGATCCAATGTCGCCCGTTCCATCTTCCGCGCGAATTCACTGCAGTGATAATGACTGCAGTGTACATCCACCCCCAGGCGAACGTCGGCAGGGCGCTAGGGGAACTACACGACCATCTGAACGCGCACCAGATCAAGCATCCGGATGCAGCCATGATCGTAGCCGGGGACTTCAATCAGGCGAATCTGAAGAAAGTCATGCCGTCTTTCTTCCAGCACATCGTCTGCTCCACAAGGGGAGGAAATACACTCGACCACTGTTACACCCCGTTCAGAGCCGGATACAAGGCTGTACCGGCTCCACCATTAGCGGGAGCAACAAACACGTCTGATCATGCCTAGGGATGGGTACCTTTCACATTTGAACCGATACCGGTACCTGTGAATCGATACCGGTACCCAACGGTACCTTTTTTCGGTACTTTAGTCTCAAGAAATTTAATTAAATTAATTAATAAAAAGAAAAATCCAAACTTCAAATAACTACAATTTCGACAGTTTTCGGCTTGTCATTGCTCCGACTGCTTTGTTGTTGAATCAAGTCAAATCGTAGGTAAGCATATATTGTGCGTGTGAACGTTGACATGAAAAAAAAAAGTAAAAAAAAATAATAATAATTTTTTTTTTTTTTTTTTTTTTCACTTGATTCGATACTCGGTAGTACCGACGTGTTTCGGTTCGGTGCCTCAAAAGTACCGAATTCGGTACCCATCCCTAATCATGCCGCCATCTTTTTGGTCCCAGCATATAAACAGAGATCACGTGACGCCGTCGTGTCACGTGAGGTAAAAAACCAATCAGAGGCCACGTTTCAGGACGCACTAGATGACGCCGACTGGGGATTGTTCAGGAGGAGTAACAGTGACGTCAGCGATTTCACAGACGCTGTGGTGTCATTCATAACAACACTGGCTGATAGTATCGTCCCCACAAAGAAGGCGAGGGTGTTCCCAAACCAGAAACCATGGGTGGACAGTACCATCAGAGCAGCCCTGAACTCTCGCACCACTGCTTATAACCGGGGCAGAGAGTCAGGAAACATGGAAGAGTACAAGACAACAGTCTACACTCTGCGCAAGGCTGTCAAACTTGCTAAGAGGACGTATGCCGACAAGATGGAGGCACAAATGGCACAGAATGACACAAGAGGCTTATGGCAGGGACTGAGGGCTATAACTGACTACAAAGTCAGCGCCCCCTCAATGGGGAGCGACGACGCCTCCCTTGCGGACCAGCTCAACACCTTCTACGCGCGGTTTGGTGCAAACAGTGGCACTGCTAGCCCAACGGCTAGTGACGTCACTGGTGCGCCGGCTGTTGTGGAGGGGGGGGGGGGCATCCGCGGGGGGGCGGGGACGCTCTCTCATTGACGGTACACAGTGTGAGAAGAGCATTTATGCAGGTGAACACCAGGAAGGCTGCTGGCCCAGATGGTATAACAGGACGCATACTTAAGTCCTGTGCCAACCAGCTTGCCCCGGTGTTCACCGCCATATTTAATCAATCCCTGGCAGAGTCGGTGGTCCCTGCCTGCTTCAAGATGTCTACCATCATCCCTGTACCGAAGAAACCCTCCCCAACATGTCCAAATGACTACAGACCGGTGGCACTCACCTCTGTGGTCATGAAATGTTTTGAGAGGCTGGTCAAGGACCACATTTGTGCCTCCCTCCCCAGTGATATGGACCCTATGCAATTTGCATACAGGACAAACAGGTCCACTGACGACGCGGTCTCCCAGGTACTGCACAGCACCCTCTCCCACCTTGACCGTCAGAAGGGGGGCTATGTGAGACTGTTGTTCATTGACTACAGCTCAGCGTTCAACACCATAGTCCCCACCAGACTGGTGGACAAGCTGATCGAGCTGGGTCTGAGCTCCGCCCTGAGCGCCTGGGTACTGGACTTTCTGAGTGAAAGACCACCAGGCGGTCAGGGTGGGGGGTCAGACCTCCAACACCATCACCCTGAGCATCGGGTCCCCCCAGGGCTGTGTTCTAAGCCCCCTGCTGTACTCACTCTACACACACGACTGTGTGGCCAAGTTCAGCTCCAACTCCATAGTGAAGTTCGCAGACGACACAGTGGTGGTGGGGCTGATCTCGGACAACGACGAGAAGGCCTACCGGGAGGAGGTTGAGGTACTGGAACGCTGGTGCCAGGACAACAGCCTACTCCTGAACATTGGTAAAACCAAGGAGCTGATCGTGGATTATAGGAGAGGACAGCAGGAGACACACACACCACTGATGATTAACGGGGCTACCGTGGACAGGGTGAGCAGCTTTAAGTACCTGGGGGTCCACATCTCAGAGGATCTGACATGGTCAACACACATAGACACAGTAGTAAAGAAGGCGAAACAGCGCCTCTACCACCTGAGACAGTTAAGGAAGTTCAGAGTATCGGGGAAGATACTCCAGTCCTTCTACTCAGGAGCTGTAGAGAGCATCTTGACCGGAAACATCACTGCCTGGTATGGAAACAGCACGGCACAAGACAAGAAGGCCCTACAGAGAGTGGTGCGCTCAGCCGAGCGTACCACGGGTATTGCACTACCTCCCCTGCAGGTTCTATACAACAAGAGGTGCAAATCCAGAGCCTGCAGGATAATGAAAGACCCTCACCACCCCAATAACAGCCTGTTCCAGCTGCTGAGGTCAGGCAGACGCCTGCGAACCCCAGCTACTAGGACAGAGCGGCTTAGGCTCAGCTTCTTCCCCCAGGCCATCAGAGCCCTGAACAATGAACATTGAGTGCCACAGAACACTAAACTATCCACACACAAGCACACATGAACACACACACGACACGCACGCTGTGCACGCTCACACACTAGCAGCCACTTAACACTTTAACATGAGCGGGCACACACTCATGCCGCACACTTATGGCCAAAAGGAAAGGCCACTTTAAATTAGAATAACAGGAACAGTGTATTGCACTACCAAAGCTACCTAGCATGTCCTATATGCTCTGTAAATAACTATGTACAGATACCGAGATGTCACACCATGTTACCAGTTACCTGTTTATTGCACAATGTTGTTTTTTTATTGGATTCTATTATATGTTGTAACACTGTATTGCACATCGTTGCGGGCAAGACCACCCGCATTTCATTGTATACTTGTATGCCATGACAATTAAAACTCTTGACTTGACTTGACAGTGCACAATCCTCTCTCTTTCATTGTCCAGGCCAGCTCTTTGATCCACCAATCTCCTTTGATCAGCGTGCATGCCGAGTGACACCAGAAAGCTAGTATGCACACACTTGGTACATGGAGAGGAACATTTTACGGAATGTGGACAGGCCCATGCTGCCTATTGCATCATATTAGTCCATGAAGAACCCAGTTGAGTCCGGGCCTGGAGTATGGATCATCAACCTTCACTCAGCAATAGCTCTCAGTGCTGCTGCATCCTCACCTCTTTTCTCTCCCGCCCCCCCCCCCCCCCCTCTCCCCCTACAAAAGGTTTGGCCGAGAGTCAGTGAGGGTCGTGGACCCCTCCAACAGCAGGTAGGACCAGTCAGACAGGCAGATGTTTATGGAGAAGGAGAAGCCTGGCTGAAGAGAAGGTCAGGCCCTAACATCTGCTCACCTGCTGGGACAACACAACCTAGACAGAGTGCCTGTCAGAACCACAGCCACCTCAATGTCTTTGATACCATCCCTCTGGGTACTCGTGGGAGAACACACAGTTCAGGCGCTGTGACTTAAAGGGCATTTCACCAAAAAACAACACTGATTTAATGTTCACATAATCTCATCCATAATCCCATAACTGTAAACAGTTTTGCACACGTTCATTTAGTTTGACTATTTAGTCAGGGAATAATATCAGTATTATCGGGGGGAGGCTATCATTTCAGTGGTTCGGCTCGGGAAGGGGGGGGGGGGTCTTGTAGGTTGTGGAATCACTGCATGTGGTGTTGTGGGCCCTCGGTTGCTATGGTTTTGATGGCCTTGGCTTTGGGCCGTGGGGGCCACGGATTCGGCGTCTCGGGAAGTCAGAGTGTCATTGAGGCGTGATGCTCTGGGATGTTGGATTCGGGGTTCTCCATGGGCCGGGAGCCGTAGCTGTCGGGGTTGGGGTGGGTGGGGGCTTGGGATGTTCTGCTTTGTGTGTGGTGGGCCTGTGATCTGTGGGGGTTCTGTTTTTTGGGTTGGATAGCGGGGGTGGGTGGGCACTCCCGTGGTGTTCTGAACTACACCTAAATATGTATTTTATTTTACAATTTGTTGATTTAATATTTTATTTAATTGTCATGTCTTATTCTGTTATTGTTACTGTATTGTGTTGCGTTGCGTTTCATTTCATGTGGAAAAAGAAAAAAAATATCTAAAAAGAAAAAATGAAATAGAGTAGAGGTTTGAACTTAGGGCTGGGCGATATGACTAAAAACGTTATCGCGATAAAATGATAAAATGATTTTCATATAACTCGATATCGATAATTATCGTCGATATAATGTCTGTCAAGTTTAATTAACTTATTATGCCGGGCGCCGATACGCGGGCTGACTTCTTTTGCTGCTGTGAATGTCTCGAGAGTCGAGTTGATGTCATCATCAGTCCGCGCACGTTAGCAGTTAGCCAAAGCAAGCAGAGTATCTCATGACAATCAGACAATGTACTATAAATGACCCTAAAATACTCTGTTCCGCCCAATTCATTGCAACGACGTCCACCGTATACCCCACACTACTATAACAGTTACCCTCAGAATTCAAAACACACACCAACTCGGCAGGTAACCTGTGAAATAGCGCCGTGCAAGCTAATTAGCCATAGCCAGCCTCGTTTCCGAGCGGAGTATTTCATGACAATGTACTAAAAAATGACCCTAAAATACTCTGTTCCGCCCAATTCATTGCAACGACGTCCACCGTATACCCCACACTACTATAACAGTTACCCTCAGAATTCAAAACACACACCAACTCAGCAGGTAACCTGTGAAATAGCGCCGTGCAAGCTAATTAGCCATAGCCAGCCTCGTTTCTGAGCGGAGTATTTTATGACAATGTACTAAAAAATGACCCTAAAATACTCTGTTCCGCCCAATTCATTGCAACGACGTCCACCGTATACCCCACACTACTATAACAGTTACCCTCAGAATTCAAAACGCACACCAACTCGGCAGGTAAACTGTAAAATAGCAAGCTAATTTGCCATAGCCAGCCTTGTTTACTGAGTCCTACCTCCGCGCCTCCTTCCGGGTCTCCTTCCGCTATCGGCCATCTCCTTCACTGATTGGTTGTTAGTGCGTGTGCTCATATCCAAGCTTGGAAAATCGATATATCGAAACTTTGCGACCACGTTTCATGTTTATTTCGAGGAAATAATTTATCGCGATAGTTATCGTTATCGTTTTATCGCCCAGCCCTATTTGAACTTGAGTTGAACTTGAAACACTCACATTTTTCTTTAGTGGTTGCAAGATTCCATATTCCAGCATAGAGGTATGAGCTGGAAAACACTGTGGTTCCATAGCCTGAAGTCTTATGTAGTACAGGTCCAAATTTGATAAAAATCCATTCAGAAATGAGTGTTTGAGAGAGGTTTGTGTAAACCGCGCATTGGAAGCGGACACTCGTTGACCAATAATTTGCCATCAGAGGAATGGTCAGTTCTCGAGCGTATGCGGTGCGACGTAGTCATTTTACGTGTGGCCTGTAAAAAGACGCTCGCCTGACATATCGTCATGTAACTCAAGAACTGAGGCACGGAAATGGTCAAGTGAGGTGCCGTTCGAACGGCGGAAAATAGATGTTTAGAATGGTATATTATATGTTTGGCAAAAAATGCAGCCCCGAGCCGGTAGCCGCTCGCAAAGTGCCACGACATGCGTGGATGGGCATGACGGCCCAATTTCGAGTCGGTGCTTGGTAAGAGGTTAAATTACAAATGAAAAATTCAATAAAAAAGGCTAGTTGCTCCACATAGACTGAAGGACATAGCATACACCAAATTATCAATTAAGCAATGCGAACGGAAATTTGGCCCCATAATTACTCATGCGATCCGGATATGGCGTGAAACACAAAAAAAATATTCTAACCCACATAAATGTGCAATACTCCAATTCAGCCATTGGCAATTCAGCCGTTGGGTGGGGGGCGCTGTTGAGCGGGCCTGTGACCGGACCTGAAAGCGCCCCTGGCTCTGTGGCTCTGCAGTTGCATACTATTGGGATTCGTTGGGAACAGCAGCACGGAGTCTCGACTCGGGACTTATTTTATTTTATTTTAGCAGCAGTTATCAATATCGACCAGGAGGACAGCGCAATCTAAGGGACATGTTTCATTACTAGTCAAGTGTCATTACTTTAGTTATCAAAGGTGGAATCTCTGGACGCAATGACATTATATAGTTTAAAGCTAAACAACGTTTTTCTTTCTTGTTAGGAGAGGGATAACTTATTCAGTTAGATTTGATTTGATCTTTATTTATCTCTAACATTTTCAACCATAAACACACATTTGTAATAACAAAAAAAACTAAAACGAAATAAAATACAAATACATTTAAATATATTTTCCTATGGAAGGAATAATCAACATGGCTCCAATTGGTTGACTATAACAGCACCGTGACCAAATATCCCTATACTAGCACCTTGTTAAACACTCTTTTTATATATATATATTTATTTATTTTTAATCATAATTATTCTTGTGAAATCTTTCCACCTGGGAGCCTTTTGACTAAATCAATTTATTCTCCCCTTCTCTGAATGGTGTTTCTTATGGCAATAACAACTATAGACGACAAAACCAAAGTAAAGAAACAACATTTGATTTTTGGGACGGTTACATTCACTTTGGGACGGTTAAGATTGTATTTCGGGACGGTTCTGGGACGGTGGTGAAAAAAGTTAGTCTGGAGCCCTGACCTGTACACCCCTCTGTATTACTGCTGAATGATGTTTGAGTGTGCACTGTGCAGTACACCCACAGCTAAAGAGATTGGTTTTATCGGGTATCACAGTGGCTAAAAAGCTGATAGCATCACGATGGTTTCAACCGGAAAGAATTTGCCGGAAGGTCTGGATTATTACATATCTCGATGTGATTTATCAAGAAATATCTACAGCAAGAATTTTGGGTCTCAATTAATCCAAAATGACAATGTGGTTAGAAGTGGTGGAGAGAATAAAAGCTAGCATATAATGGTAGTGTCTGGTTAGGAGCGAGGGATAATGGATGGATTATCCAATGGGGGGTCCGGGGGGCGGGGGGGGTACGAGCTAGAGCGTATGTGTGTAGGGTATTAGATAGCAGGTATTAGGGTAGGGCTGGGCGATATGGAAAAAAATCATATCGCGATAACGATATGATAATTTTATTTTATTTCTCGATATCGATAATTATCGAATTGTTATAAGTTTAAAAAAAAAAAAAAAAAAAAATTTATTTTTTTAACAACAGATGTATGTTTATTTTGCAGCAATTCTTTGTCATTGCCGCCATCTTTAGTGTTACATCCCCTCACACTCCAGTTCTCAGGCTGCAGCTGGTTTAAAAGCTAAAGTAAACCGGCTTCTCTGCTGGCTGTGGCTCCAGAGGAGTTGAACAGTTCTGGCTCTGCTAGTTTATTTTCGATCTTTTGGCGCTTTTTTGGTGGACAAACCACCGCACATGTGCACTGTGACTCGTGACTGGAGTCTAGTTCTGCTAGCACACATAGCCTACTGTGTACAGACGGTTTCAAAATGTATTTTAAATTAGAAAGCAAACAAAATAAATGGACAAGAGAAAAAGAAATCTGAATTTGGTCAGTATTGTCATTTGGACAAGCAAAGCCATTACTTTAAGTTGCAGGCAAGAAAGACAAGTCTGTCCACTGTCTCTGGTTTTAAAACTGCCCTGTTGCAGGTAAAAAAAAAAAAAAAAAAAAAAAAAAAAGATTTTTAGATTTTTTTTATTTCGATATTCGATATCGATTATTAAAATATATCGCGATATTTATCGTTATCGTTATATCGCCCAGCCCTATATTAGGGGTATATCCTGTATAAGACATTTAACTAATTGGTGATTTCATTGGATGTGCACTGTTAATTAATGCTTGTATATCTTATCGTGTGTTGTCATGTTTGTTTATATGTTTGTTTAAAAAATTATAAAAAAATAAAATACAAAAAAAAAAAAAAAAAGGCTAGTTTTGTGCTTGCAAGCAAGTCATATTAGCTAGCTAGTTAAGTTAGTCAGCCAGTTGGATAACTAGCCAGCTAACCAACATAATAGATTTTGATAGATATCTAACCTGACAACATCCATAAATTATTCTTAATAAATTATGATCAAGCAAGTTAGTTAGTTAGATAGATGTATTTATTTTCAAAAGTAAGTAAGCTAAAAACATACCTCTTCACCTTAGCCTTTTAATCCACCGCTGCTTGGACTCATTGCATCCATACGGTGATTGTTGTACTGTAGATCTATCTATCTGTAGAACAATTTTATTGCACTATTTTACTACTATGTCTATTGTATGCTATTATAATTTTATAAATCAATTATAAAAATTTTAAAATGTATCAGAAACCTGCTAATAGTCTGTTATAGACCACACTTGGGCTGGCTGTGAAACTGCACCGTGAGCATGGCAGTTCAGAGCTCATCAAGACTCTAAACGAACACAGCATCACAAGCACCTACAGCCTCAACGACTACCGCCCTGTAGCTCTCACCTCCATAGCCATGAAGTGCTTTGAGAAGCTAGTAAAGGGCTACATCTGCTCCTCCCTCCCTATCAACATGGACCCCCTGCTATTTGCATACCGCCCCAACAGGTCCACGGAGGACGCCATAGCCCATGTGCTGCACACAGCAGCATCACACCTGGACAAGAGGCAGGGGAACTATGTGAGAATGCTGTTCATCGACTACAGCTCAGCATTCAATACCATAGTCCCCTCCATACTCATAGCCAAGCTCAGGGACCTGGGCTTGAACTATGACCTCTGCCAGTGGGTCTTGGACTTCCTGACGGGCAGACCCCAGGTGGTGAGAGCAGGCAACTGCACCTCCTCATCCATCACCCTCAACATAGGGGCCCCCCAGGGCTGTGTTCTGAGTCCCCTCCTCTACTCCCTGTACACACACGACTGTGTGGCTCAGCGGAGTAGCAATACAATCATCAAATTTGCTGACGACACAGTGGTGGTGGGCCTGATCTCTGCCAACGACGAGAGGGCCTACCTGAAAGAGGTCAAGGTCCTGGCGGGATGGTGCCAGGAAAACAGCCTCTCCCTGAACGTCAGCAAAACAAAGGAGATGATTGTGGACTTCAGGAGGTCGGGGGTCAAGGACTACAGCCCCCTCAGCATCGACGGGGCACCGGTTGAGAGAGTCAACAGCTTTAAGTACCTCGGAGCCTACATATCCGAGGACTTGACATGGACCACACACATTGACAGTGTTGTGAAGAAGGCACGACAACGCCTCTACTTCCTCAGGCACCTAAGGAAGTTCCAAGTCAGTCAGAAGATCCTTAAGAACTTCTACTCATGTACAATAGAGAGTATCCTGACTGGCAACATCACCTCCTGGTTTGGGAATAGCACTGCACAAGACCGAAGCAGACTACAAAGAGTGACACGTTCAGCCGAACGCACAATTGGAGGGGGGCTCCCCACCCTCCAGAACATTTACAACAAGCGTTGCAGGGGCAAGGCTAAGAGAATCATTAAAGACTCCAGTCACCCGAACAACTGCCTCTTTGAACTGCTGCGGTCAGGCAAGCGATACCGGAGTCTCAAGGCGAGCACAGAAAGACTCAGAAGAAGCTTCTATCCCCAGGCCATCAGGCTGCTAAACGAACAATGAACACTACACAACAACCATCAAACGCACATAGCACACACATCCACACGCACACACTCACTTTAAACAAACACACTGTAGCACCCACTCCACACACTTTATATTTATTGATGAAGGATTGCACTACAACTCGTACACCTTACTGTAAATTGTACCTAAATTGTACCTCATCCCATTTCTGCTTTGCACTATATAGTACTGTACATTAGTACACTGCATAGTATTGTATATTATATGGTAACTCAGTTACGTCTATTCTGCATCGAACATTGTACATATGTCTATACTGAACACTGACCTCATTTTCTACTTCTAAATTACATGCTATACTATGTTATTTGATACTATCTTGTCTAGCACAGTCTCTGGAGCGTAACAGTAAGAAGCATTTTGTATGAAAGTATTCTGTACTTCTGTATGACAACTATTAAAGAAACTTGAAACTTGATGAAGTGCTGGAGTTCACCCAGCATCATCGAGACAGGAAACAATAGTGTGATGCAGCAGCACAAGATCCCTCAAGAAACATAAGGCGTCCTGAGCCTTCCTCTCTACAACTCACTCACCAGGCTATACAGCTGGAGCACTACAAAGGGCCTTCCAAGTTAAATCCACCTCTGCTTCCAATGAAAACTCAGTCAAAGCTTCAGTCCGCTGCAGTCAGGTTCAGTCAGCAACGGAATGCAGCATGACACTATAGCCTGGTGAGTGAGTCATAGAGAGGACACCTCATATTTCTTGAATCAAGGGATCTTGAGCTGCATCACACCAATGTTTCCTGTCTCGATGATGCTGGCAGGATGCTGGCTTAACTCCATGACCATGGTGTGGGTGGTCTTCATCCCTTTTGGGCTCACAATTTACAAATTGTAGTTGTCAGCCTAGCTGAAAATGGGGCCGATCTCCATGCTCAAGATGAGCTTCTTGTGGTAATCTGACTGATTGGCTAACACAAACTTGGCCACTGACTTGCGAAAGCACAGCATTTCATCATAGGTGCTTGTGATGCCGTGTTCGTTTAGAGCAGGGGTAGGCAACCCTAGGGGGCATTTTCATAGGCACAGGGGGTAGCATAAAAAAAATAAAAATATTATAATTTTTTTTTTTTTTAAATATTATAGTGAAATATTTTGCACTGTTGTCGCATTTATCTTGTTGAAATCCTCCCACAGGTTCTTTTTACTACCACATATTTAATTGAGACCCTTTATTTGTTTATTATTTCAATTTAGCTGGAAATACATTGCTACATCATTCAGTAACATTTGCAGAGCCTTATAACAAAAACATTATTACGGTCACCATTGTGACCAGTGGGATTAATCAACACATTTTATTATTTATTTTTCTATTTCATTGAACATTGCACATGTTAAAAGCAATTTTTTTTTACTCAATGAGAGTATTACCAAGTCAACTTGTGTTCTTAAAACAATGACAATAAACATAGTTGTATTAGGTTGAAATAATGTGGTTGTGTACTTATTTTTCTGTTAACTTATTATAGATTGAAAACTGAAAACCTTAATGCACAGTAACTGAACTCAATATTTTTAAGTTCTGGTAACTTATTATTTTTTTTTTACAGTGTAGTCTTGCAATCAATCAAAACTTATTTACACGATATACCTCACATTCACCCTCCATTCACATCCTGGTGTTCTCCTGGTGTTCTCCATTAGGCCTGTAGGTGGAGCTATGACAGCACACGTACAGTACACACACCGATGTGTCCAAAAATGAATGGGCAAATGTGAGTGAAATGGTCGCACTGTATGCAGCTGTTTGTCTGCATTGCACCCCCCCCCCCCCCCCCCCCCAACTCAGATTTAGGGTTGATACAACCATCATAATAATATTGTTAATAATAACAATAACAATAATGATGTAATAATGTAAAAATTATCATTAAAAAGACCAGATTATGAGAAAAAAAATTACGATGCATGGAATATTGTTGAGGCACACTAGTTACAACTATATTTCAAACAGGCACTCCATGTCAAAAAGGTTGCTGACCCCTGGTTAGAGTCTTGATGAGCTCTGTACTGCCATGTTTTTGGTGCAGTTTCACAGCCAGCCCAAGCATGGTCTATGAAAGATTATTAGCAGGTTTCCGGCATTTACATTTTTTTTTTACATAAATTTGCTTACAATACAGAGTAAAATGGTTGCAGTGCAATAAAATAGTTCTTATCTACAGTATATATCATCTACAGTATACTTGCAAATAATTTATTAATGATTCTGATCAAGCAAGTTAGTTGATACTAGATAACTAACCAGACAACATGTAGTTGTTATCTATCCAAATCTATTATGTTAGTTATCTGGCTACTATCTAACTGGCTGACTAACTTAACTAGCTAGCTAGCTAATATGACTTGCTTGCTAGCCCAAAACTAGACTTTTTTTCCTTTATACTGTATAACTAACTATTTAGCAAACTGGCAAAGAATAGACTACACTTTTATTTAGCTAATTAACTAACTAGCTAGCTAATGCAACTTGATTGCTGGCACAATGGCACAAAACCAGCTATGTCTCTGACATCTCAAATCATTAACCCACTGCTGGTAATCAAGTAAATTACTTAAACTATGATTATGCACACATTTAAACTAATACAGGTCACCTGTAAAACAAGTATGAGATAGTAGATGAAGTCTGGCTCAGGATAGCTCCGCTCATTAATGAGAGAGAGTACATGAGTGACAGTGTACAGTGCCTCGAATCACACAATGGCAGTCTGTGATGGTAGCCTACTAGGTATAACACCATGTTAATATAAATGTCTAGAGAATTTAAACCATAATAAAGAATAATATTCCCAAAGAATAAAATGAAACAAATAAAACATCTCTCTCACTATATATATTTCTCTCTCTCACTATATATATATATTTTTTTCTCTCCATCTCTCTTGCCATCCCACCATTTAGGTCTTTTCACCTTCCCCTCCCTAGTGAAACGAGTCCCAGAACCCAGCTCCTAGCAACGGAGAGAGGGAGAGGGAGAGAGAGAAAGAGAGGGGGGAAAGGAGGAGGATGAAGGTAAAAATAGCAACAGCAAGTGTTGAGCAGCATCACATTCACACCCCACCGATGCACCATGGCACGCTGCTGTGCTCACATCCTCATCCTGATAATAAACACACAGTACATAATCTCTCACACACACTGTACATTAGGGCTGTCTAAAACACTTCGAAGCTTTGTTCGATTAGGGCTGTCTTAAATACTTCGAAGCTTCGTTCGATGGGCATGGGATTCGAACAGTGAAAATGTTTTCAAAACAAAACAAAAAAATTCGAATTATTATTATTATTTCTTTTTTATCCCCCCTCCCACCTGCAAAATCTTGCACCTCCAATGCAACGAACATCATACGCCTAATTAACTCTGCCTCTATTTGTTAACTACAACAAGCAATGCCAGAGGTCGGACTCGGCACTGACAGATTTGTGTTCATTGTAGGGCTGGGCTATATGGCAAAAAATCTTATCGCGATAACGATATGATAATGTTATCATATTTCTCGATATCGATATTTATCGAAATTGTTATAAGTATAAAATTATTATTATTATTTTTGTTTATTTTGCAGCAATTCTTTGTCATTGCCGCCATCTTTAGTGTTACATCCCCTCACACTCCAGTTCTCAGGCTGCAGCTGGTTTAAAAGCGAAAGTAAACCGGCTTCTCTGCTGGCTGTGGCTCCAGGGGAGTTGAACAGTTCTGGCTCTGCTAGTTTATTTTCGATCTTTTGGCACTTTTTTGGTGGACAAACCACCGCACATGTGCACCGTGACTCGTGACTGGAGTCTAGCTCTGCTAGCACACATAGTCTACTGTGTACAGACTGTTTCAAACTGTATTTTAAATTAGAAAGCAAACAAAATAAATAGACAAGAGAAAAATAAATCTCAATTTGGTCAGTATTGTCATTTGGACAAGCAAAGCCATTACTTTAAGTTGCAGGCAAGAAAGACAAGTCTGTCCACTGACTCTGGTTTTAAAACTGCCCTGTTGCAGGTAAAAAAAAAAAAAAAAAAAAGTATAAAAAGAAACGATTTTTCGATTTTTTTAAATTTCGATATTGGATATAGATTATTAAAATATATCGCGATATTTATAGTTATCGTTATATCGCCCAGCCCTAGTTCATTGTACTGCTTTTATAAAGCCTCAAATGACGGCTTACAATATTTCATAAAAGCTAATTGTTTCGTTTGTCTAAGATTTAAAAAGGTTTAAACTTTACAGCACTGACAATTCTCTACTAGTATTTTTTATTGTGTCCCGAGCAGTGATGCCAGTAACGCGTTACTAAGTAACGCGTTATTGTAATCTGATTACTTTTCCCCGAAAATAGTAATCTAACGCGTTAATCTTTAAAAGCCAGTAATCTGATTGCAGTTACTTGTCCAAGTGGCTGTGCGTTACTATTTTGTTACTATCTCATCATAAATTCATAATGCAGGCGGAATGCAGTATTTTATTTCATTTTCGACAGTCAAAAATACATTTTGAGCTGTTTTTCTTATTTGGGAGTGACGTCGTGTGGCAGTGAAAGGGTTAAATACACAATGTGTCCCGCGGCGTGACTGGACCCTCTGTCTGTGAGTGACTCTGCTTTGGTCCAATCACATTCCCCATCCACAGTCTGCGAATCAGAGGCAGAGTAGGGCGGGTCTTCACAGCACGTCATGTGACATATGCGCCAATCGTGTGACAGCAGGGCTCCGTCTTTACAGCCTCGTCTGCGCGGAGAATTCCACCCCAAATCGCTCGTCTAAACGTAGCCTCAGTCACTACTTCACGTTTGTGTCAGCTAAGCCGGGTGAAAAAAACATTCATATGCGGAGGAAACAAAATACTGTCTACCGCTAAAAACAGCACATCCAATTGCATTGAAAGCATCTGGAATCACAACACTAGCCGACGCTTCGACTAGGTACAGGAGGACTCGGAGGCCAGCCAAACAGCAAAAGAGAGAGATTGTTTCTTTCCCTTTTGATTAATGTATATTTGATGGTGGCAGAGCAAAAGCTCTTATTTGCCAGATTTACAGTTAATTTACATGTTAAAGAGACATTTATAAAAACAATTTAATAGTTACAGTTGATATAATTGAATAGTTCTGCCTGCATTTGTTAGATGTGATACACTGGTTTTGTAAAACCACTGGCTGGCTGCTCTAATGCTGTGAGCATCATAGACTGTTGCTTTACCATACTTGATGGTACAGAAGCTGAAGCACTAGTTTAACAATTTACGTTATGTGCAGAGAAACAAGTTAAAAACAATTTATGCACTTTCAATAAAGCGTTTAAAAAAAAACTGTTGGGGGAACGACGACGACTTCGTAACCTAGTTACTTTCAAAGTAACTAAGTTACTCTGATAATCAAGTAATCAGTAAAGTAACTTAGAAAACTTTTTAAAGGAGTAATCAGTAATCAGTAATCAGATTACTTTTACAAGTAATCTGTGGCATCACTGGTCCCGAGTGGGGTGGGAGAAAAAATCGATACGTAGTAGTATCGCGATACTTTGCGTGGCGATACTGTATCGATACAGGGACGCCAAGTATAGATATTTAATTATCCATAATTTTTTTTTAAATGTTTTATTATTTTTTTTGTATAGGGAAGTTGCATTGTTCATTTCAATACCTGTAATAGTATGTGCATTCAGTTAAGTTGGAATATGACTAATACAAACAGTTCAGTTTGTCAGGTACATGCAACACAGATTACAGTGTTTACATCCGTCTGCTTGAGAAAATACCATGTTCTGCAATAAAAATTATTGAAGTGAGATGAACAGACTGAACTTTATTTTATTAGATAAAACATGTTAACAGTTTTACTTTGCAGTTAAAAATAAAAAAATTTAAATAAAAGTATATCGCAATATTCGCGATATATCGAGTATCACGATACTATCGTATCGCGGCTCAAGTATCGCGATAGTATCGTATCGCGAGGTCTCTGGTGATTCCCACTAGTGGTCTGCAAGGGCCTTGAAATGAAGCCTGTGCCCAGCCCGAGCCCGTGAACTTCAGGCCCTGCCCGAAAATAAGCCCGACTGTAAATAACATTTTAAGCCCTAGCGAAAACCTGAAAAAAAATATATATATTAGACTTAAATCATTATTATTATTATTTTTTTATATGAACTTAATAAATAAACAAAAATGTTCAATAGGTCTACCTAAATAACAGATAGTGAAAACTAAAGCATTAATTATATTGCCAAATATTAAATAATTCTTTTGTTTTAAATATTCGAAACACTGTTTATATATTAACTTAATAAATAAACAAAAACGAAAATGTCCAATAGGTCTAACTAAATAACACATATCACGCTGAAAACTAACAAGCATTCTATAGCCTGTTTCGCAAATGCCTCTATTTCCCAGCGCTCGCGTTAGACTGACACGGTGCCTCGTCACAATCAGTCCAAAATCACTGCTAGGATGCTACCGAATCCGATGTCGCAAGTATACAGAGGTACTGGCAGACACAGACTAAAACATTAATGTCATCATCATGACACAAAAGTATACAGAAAAAACTCGACCGCAGCAACCAATTATAATAAATAATTCAGGACTCACCACGCTGCGGTAATTACATCCAAATGTTTCCAAAAATCCAGCTTTCCCAGACGCATTGGGAACTTTCAAAAGCTCTCCCTTTCCCCAATTCCATATCTGTTAACTTATCCATCGCGACTCAGAGACACGCTCTGACTCTCTGATCTCTGATGACAGCTGGCGCAAAAGAGAAACCGAAACTTAGGTTATCCTATAACCCTAGTTATATGAGTATAGAGAGCGCGCTAGGGCTGGGCGATATATCGAGTATACTCGATGTATCGCGGCTTGTTCTACGTGAGATGTAGTAAATTACTATATCGTGAACATCGAGTATATGTTGTCACATCGCGGCTGATATGAGACTTGCTTTAGTGCAGAGCGTTCCTCTCATTTCATTATAGACAGACCAGCGCGGACCTTAAATGACATGCAATTGTAATTTCATTACACAGACCAGCGCGGACCTTCAATGACATGCAATGACATGCTAACGCGAGCAATGGGCTAACGTTAGCTGCTAAGTTAAACCATAAATAGGCTAAGCTAACTAGCGTTAGCTCTTAGCTGCTAACCCTGGAAGCGCTCAAAGCGGACTCAACGTCACTAGTTCCATTCGTGAGGTGGGTTATATTGACGACGCTTAACAACAGAGGTTTAAAGATAACTTCATATTTATTGGTTATTCGTTTCTTGCATCCAGTTTCAATCTCTGTGTTCAACTTCCTGTGTTTACATTCGAGTGTGACATCATCGCCTTCTCTCTCTCTCTCTCTCTCTCTCTCTCTATTCAATGATGTAAAGTAGCCAAACGTTACAGTATAAATATTAACTGGATAGTTGATGATATAAACATTTCATTTCAATATCTGAAATATTCTAAAATCATTAAGTCTGCTATAAGCCATTATCCATTTGTGTGCGATTATTATTTTCTCACAGTAGTGTGTATATATATATATATATATATATGTGTGTGTGTTTGGCTAAAGTGGATAGAAAACACAGTACTGTGCAAAAGTCTTAGGCACCCAAACCCAATAGTTTTTATATAAATGTCTTTTATTAGTGTGTCAGTAGACTACTTAGTACATTTTCATTTAATTATTTTTTAAAGCATCTTCATGGTTTAATAATGCAAACATATTTTGCAGGGACTTATTATAATCATATTGGCGTGACTGTATGCATCAAAGGGTTAAATCAAGCATTTGTAAGTGCTTAGAGGAAATGTCAAAATATCGCGATATATATCGTGTATCGTGATATGGCCAAAAAATATTGCGATATCATTTAGAGGCCATATCGCCCAGCCCTAGAGCGCGCAATAATAAAAAAAAAAAAAAAAGACGGGGCTGCCCGGCCCGGCTGAGCCCGAATTATTTATTTTAAAACAAAGCCCTACCCAGCCCGAACCCGTCGGGTCGGGTAGGGCCCAGTCGCGCTCGGGCAGGGTTGCAGTGCACCAATTCCAACCCCTAGTCCCGACCCATATAAAAATGTTGAATTCTGCCTTTGTCTCTATTAACTACATATAAATATTTATATAATTGTTTGCTTTATAGACGAAGGTTTAGGGCTGGGCGATATAACTATAATTATCGCGATATAATTTAATAATCGATATCTAAGAAAAAAAAGATTAAAAAAAAATATCTCGATTTTTTTTTTTTTTTTTTTTGTCTGCAACAGGGCAGTTTTAAAACCAGAGACGGTGGACAGACTTTTCTTTCTTGCCTGCAACTTAAAGTAATGGCTTGTCCAAATGACAATACTGACCAAATTGAGATTTATTTTTCTCTTGTCGATTGATTGATTGAAAACTTTATTAACAGATTGCAGAATGGGTACAGTACAGTACAGCTCAATACATACAATTGTTAAGAGGATGCAGACCAGAGAAAGACTTTCATCTTGTTTACATCAGGGTCCCCCATTTTCAATTCATCGTAACATATATGACATACAGATAGACGAAAGTATTCACTTCCCAAAGGTCAGTGAATACCACGATCACAACACCAGAGGGAGCTCCACAAATCATGTTAAACACAGATTCGGCTCAAACAAGGGACTAAACACGTTTTGCAATTATGCCACATCAATGTGGAACGCCCTACCCAAAGCTGTAAAGGAATGTGAATCACTACCCACTTTCAAAAACACTCAAAAAACACCTAAGGGAGACTGCAATTCGAAACTGGCCCCTGTAAATGTCCGAACACAACCCCCTCCAATGTACAGTAAATGACCAAGTATGGTCTTGTCAATATTCCAATGTACAGTTTTGTTTGTACAGTTGTACAGTGTCCCCCACCCACCCCTCCTACCCAACCCCCCCCCCCCCCCCCCCCCCCCACCCCCCCACCCAACCACCTCCAATGTACAGTCCCCCCCACCTACCCAATCCAATGTACAGTTTCTACGTCAAATGTATATACTCTTTTTTTTCTGGACTCTTTTTGTATCACAAACAGTACTGTATTTGCAAATCTGGTATGTCATAAATGTATAGATGTAGCAGTACTGTCTATCTGTGTGTCATGTATGTCATATATGTTACGATGAATTGAAAATGGGGGACCCTGATGTAAACAAGACGAAAGTCTTTCTCTGGTCTGCATCCCCTTAACAATTGTATGTATTGAGCTGTACTGTACCCATTCTGCAATCTGTTAATAAAGTTTTCAATCAATTTCAATCAATCAAGTATTTTGACATGTACATGGGTACCTTGGTCGTGTATCTTGTAGACCAGGCCCATTGCAAGTTGCTGTACTCTGTTGTCTACTCTAAGCCATCCTAGGTTGTCAAAGTGGGCAGGGGTGAGGTGGGTTCTAGGAGTAAGGTCAAGCAGTAGTCTGACCAGTTTGTTGTGAGATGTTTGTAATTTTGTTTTTAGCGCCTTTGAGGTGCTTTGGTACCATGAGGTGCAAGCATAGTCGTAGTACCCTTGAATGAGTGCTCCTGCCAGAGTCTTCAGGGTATTCTTGTTTACCAGTGAGGAGATCCGGTACAAGAATAGAGTTCGTTGGTTGACTTTTTTTTATTACATTGGATGCCATTTTGTCACAGGAAAGATTTGCCTCTAGGCAGGGACCGAAACTAGAGAGCGCCACCCGCCATTTGCGCTCAGTTTTTACGTTTGGCGCCTCCCACTGAGACGTCTGAGCGCCGTGTGACGGGCAATCAAATAGTCATGTGAAAACCGAAAATCATGATCCAATTCTTTAGCGGAGTTCTCACTCGCTGTCTCAGCACAGACATGAAGCGTGCACCGCGCACTGCTGCTGCTACCCCCTCCCCACCTGTTTCTGTATGCCTGCATGTAAACAGAAGGTATTGCCTCCGAATCACCGTGACGTTAGTTAGCGCTGCTGCTGCTCCTACCCCTGTATGCCTGCATGTAAACAGAGGCTATTGCCTCACCGTGACGTTAGTCTAGTCAGTGTGGGACCTTCGTGAGATAACGTTAGCTACCGTTACAAAATGACCCAGTCAACTATTCACTTAGTTTAATACATGAGGCATTGTGTAACGTTATCCAGCCGGCTAGCTACGGATAGCTCCCGACTGCCCGACATCAACAAATCCTCCAGCAATAGTCCAGTGCATAATACCTCCGTTGGCTAGGTAACTAGTCACTACGAAATGTCGCAGTAAACTAAATAGTTCACCGAGGCGTTGTCCCAACGCCATCCAGCAGTCTACAGATAGCTCCTGGCATCAATGTCCTACAACAACAACATGCGTATTCGAGTCCCTGGTTTACATCGCATGAGTGAGGGCTGCTGACTAGGGTCCAGGTGCAGCGCCAGGGAATTCTTTTGCATGCTGAATGTAGCGTTTAGGGTCCAGCTGCACCCCCGGAGAATCCTTGCTGGAGCTGGAGGCCACTCGAGTATACACACAGACAGTGGAGCTGTTTGCAGACAGCGAAGTGGCGATGTCTCGCAGATAACACAATCACAAGTATGATTATATAATATATATATTTTATTAAAAAAAAATTATATAAAATAATAATAAAAAAAAAATTATCAAAAAAAAGTTGGCAGGTAAGAAATATGCTTGGCGGGTAGATTCTTCCCATCTACCCGCCACTGGCCGGTGAGTCAAAAAGTTTATTTCGCTCCCTGCCTCTAGGATTGAACCCAGGTAGGTAATATCTTCTTTTCTTGTGACAATATTGTCACCCACTGTAACTGAGAAGCCGTCGGTCTTGCTGAGTTTGTTATTTGAACCGAAGAGAATGGACTCTGTTTTGCCCATGTGTAATGATAGTTTGTTATCAGCGAGCCATATGCAGATTTTGCCTAGTTCCGAGCTGAGGGTTTTCAACCTGTAACTTGTTCTTGTCAGAGACCAGCAGGGCTGAGTCGTCCGCAAACAGGAACAAGTTGCAGTCACAAGCTGACGACATGTCATTTGCATAAATTAGGAACAGTAGCGGACCTAGTATGCTTCCTTGTGGAACACCACAGCTTACTGTGAGGGGGGGGATAGGGTACCGTTTACCTCCACCATCTGTTCTCTCCCCTCCAGGTAGGATTGCATCCAGCTCACTGATAGACTATCAAAACCAATTGCTTTTAGCTTGTCAATCAGAATGGTGTGATTGACAGTGTCGAAGGCCTTTTGTAGGTCCAGCATGACCATGCCGCAGTATTTGCCCGCGTCCACCTCTTGTTTGATGTGGTCGTTTAAATAGAGAAGGCATGCGTCAGTGGAGTGGGATGTTCTGAAGCCAGATTGGAATTCGTAGATTAGATTTTTTTCCGCAAGATATTTTTCGACCTGTTCGTATAAAAAATGGTCCATGACTTTCGAGATGGAGGTAAGGATAGAAACAGGACGGTAGTTGCCTGGGTCTAATTTACTGCCTTTTTTGTGCAGGGGTGTTACTCTCGCAATTTTGAAGTCCTTGGGGACGTGTCCCTGTTTTATGGAGAGGTTTATTATGTGTGTGATGACTGGGGTGATGGCGGCTGCTGAGTCTCTGAGGAATTTGGAGGGGATGTTGTCATGGCCAGTGGCCTTGTTAGGTTGGAGGGCGCTCAGTTTCACATGTCCATTTATTTTGTTTGCTTTCTAATTTAAAATACAGTTTGAAACCGTCTGTACACAGTAGGCTATGTGTGCTGCTAGCAGAGCTAGTCTCCAGTCACGAGTCACGGTGCACATGTGGTGGTTTGTCCACCAAAAAAGCTCCAAAAGATAGAAAAGAAACTAGCAGAGCCAGAACTGTTCAACTCCCCTGGAGCCACAGCCAGCAGAGAAGCCGGTTTACTTTCGCTTTCAAACCAGCTGCAGCCTGAGAACTGGAGTGTGAGGGGAAAGATGGCTGCAACAACAAAGAATTGCTGCAAAATAAACATAAATCTGTTGTTTAAAAAAATATATATATAAATTAAAAATAAAACAATTATATACTTATAACAATATCAATAATATCGAGTGATATGATATTGTTATCGATATCGCGATATCATTTTTGGCCATATCGCCCAGCCCTACGAAGGTTGCAACATAATTATGTAATGTAATGTTGTTGGCTGTGTAACGGAGAGCAGCTGCCCAGGCAGCGCAGCTCCCGACTTGTTATTCATTTAATGAATCCAATCCACTTTATTTATAGAGCACATTTAAAAAGTGCTGTACAAGTCCCACAACATAAGATAAAAAAAAGTGAAACATTTTTAATTTCTCTTTTTATCTCAAAGCTTCGTATAAAAATCTAATCTCTGCCCTGAAGCTTCGACGGCCAAAAAAAGCTTTGAAGGTCAGCCCTACTGTATATACTATCTCCCTCTCACACACAGGTTTCACATGCTGATTCTTCCTCTCTCTCTGTCACACACTCGAGAAGAGAAAAGATTCCGAGATGCTTGATGATTAGGCTGAAGTAGCAGGAGCTGAACTATCCTGCTGATCAACTTCTCAATTCATGTCCCCTTAGCTTCCTCCTTCGCTAGACTGGACTTGGAAACAAAGAGAATACAAATAAAGAGAGGACAGAGAGAGAGAGAGAGGACAGAGAGAGAGAGAGGACAGAGAGAGAGAGAGAGAGAGAGAGAGAGAGAGAGAGAGAGAGAGGACAGAGACAGAGAGAGAGGAGGCTGGATAAGCCAGTCAGGAAGGCCAGTAGCGTGGTTGGGGTGGAGCTGGATTCCCTAGCGAGGGTGGTGGAGAGGAGGAGCCTTGCTAAGCTCCAGGCCATCAGGGAAAACCCCTCCCACCCACTATACACAGACTTGGCTGACAGGAGGAGCATGTTCAGTGCTAGGCTCACACTACCCAAATGCAGCACTGAACGGCACAGGAAGTCCTTCATTCCAACAGCCATCAGACTATACAATGCATCACTGTGCCTCACTGCATCACTGAGCACAGAGTGGCAGTTACCATCTTCCTGGACTTAGTTTGAAACAGCACTGTGCAATATTACACCTACTGTAGACCTCAGTATATTTTTACTGTATATTTTATTCCATTTTTATTCTATTTTACTCTACTTTACTCTTCTATTTTACTCTGTATTATTCTAATTTGTGACCTGTTCTGTCTAAATGTTTAAATGTTGAGTGATTTCTATTCTATTCTATTATAGGCCACCAAATCCCCAAGGGTTCGTAGAACAGAGGAGAGATGGAGTGTAAAACTCAACCACACACTTCAGAGTGCAGTTGCCTTTTCCACACAAGGTGAAGTGCAGTGAAAAAAAACACTGAAACCCGACGGAGAGAAAATGTGATGAGTCAGAGGGAGCCCAGTCTGCTACATGGATGGAGAGTTGGTCTGGTTATGGCGATACGTTGAGGAGGATGAGAAGGAAAATGAGGAAGAGAGGTATATTCCGGAGGTGTAGTGAGGTCTGTGTTGGTAAACTGCTCCTGGGCCGTCATCAGAGACCAGTGTTTCACAGCAGCAGTAAAACACAAGAGACTTTTCAGAACGGGAGAGATGTTTCAACTCTTTCATTTCCTGAAATGAGTCACGTAGATTTCACAAAGGGGCGGGGACTGGCAGGCTTACAGCCCGCCCCTTCTTAGACCAGATGAGAGCAGGGTAGGGTGGGGGCAAGAAATCGATACAGCAATATACAGTGACGGCAAGTATCGTTATAAAAAATATATTATAAATGAAAGTCATCGTATTAGATATATTTTCGTTGCAGATGGTAAGAACATTTTCCATTGGGGACATAATTTGTAGGGTGGGAATCACCAGTTTCATCACGATACAATACGATACTGATTCTTTGGACAACGATACGATATTTTCCGATATCACAAAGTCTGCCACGATACGATACGATTCGATTCAGGTGCCTGCGATCGATATGAGACGATATTATATGCCCATTTAACACAATCAGTAACATTTAAATCAACAAAAAAAAGGCAATGGAAATATCATTTGACATTTTTATTTTTGATCTCTTCCAGACATTTAAATGCAAAACAATCTATTGTTTTTAATACAAATAAGACCTCCTGTTCACTGTTTTTGATTCGTTTTTCTTTTTCCCCCGATATTAATATGCTATCACAGCGCTGTATTTTGGCTGGAAAAGGCATATTGGGAGTCAGAAGGTGCAGTACCGGCCAGATCCTGTTAGTGGGGCTATCTCAAGAATGCAGTAACCCCCCCTCCTTCCCAGTCCCTGGCCTAGTGGACCTCTGCTGTTTTCTCTATCGCTCTATCAGCTTAGCTTAGTTAGCTCACGCTAACGCAACGTTGATTTCAGTATTTAACGCAACGTGGGCATAAAGGAATGGCGAGGATGGAAAGCATGTTAGATGCATTTGACCCCTTGTGGGGAAAAAAACAACAGGCACTTATTTCGGGCAAAATAGGCGGACTCTGAAGCAATGGTGTCTAACGTCTACACACGCTGAGCTGCGCTGAGCTACCGTTGTTGCAGCCGGGCGGATATGCTCACGAGGGGATTTTCACAATAAGAGTATCGCAATATGAATCGATCTTTTTACGTTGCATCGATCCTATTTGATAATTCATAATTAGGGCTGTCTTAAATACTTTGAAGCTTCGAAGCTTCGTTCGATGGCACAAGCTTCGAACATTAAAAAAAAATCGAAGTTAAAAAAGAAAAATAATTTTTTTTTTCTCAAGTTTTTTATTTTATTTTTATTTTTACTTCAGTGTGTGTGTGTGTGCATGGGGCCATTGGGTGGGGCCGGGGGACAAATACACTGGAGGAAAGTAACCCAGCTCAGCACTGCCCAAATTATATCATCACTATTGCCTGTTTGAAGGATATCATCCTCAAACACATATACACCACCTACACGCCTATTCTCAGTCCTTGCCCCACAATGGTGGAATGAACTACCCACCCCAGTTAGGACAGCCGAATCCCATCCAATCTTTCGCCGTCGACTAAAGACGCACTTCTTCAACCATTATCTGAAATAAAATTTAAAAAATTAAATAAAATCTAACCCTAACTAACCTTACTGTCATGCACTTGTCCTAATAAACTAACCTACACTGTAACACGCAACACTTTGATGAATATTGTTACTCAGCTGATAGAGTTGTATCCTTCCTGATGACCTGTCATACAGAACTTGTAAGTCGCTTTGGATAAAAGCGTCAGCTAAATGACTAAATGTAAATGTGAATGTAAATGCCTTGTAGAATTCCACACATAAGAAAGAAAGATACTGGGATGAATAAACAAAATAGGAAATAAAATGTAGAAATGCATGCAATACATGAATAAATATGAATCTCCATATATGAAATAGAACATTTAGATAAGGTGCTACTGAGATGTTTTGGTGAGTTCTTTGTTTTTTTGTGGAAGTAGCCCTTTTTAAAAATGCATGAACATTCACTGATAATTGGTCTGTAGTGGAGTCTACAAGGTCTACATTGCCGGACCATGTAGAATCCGGACCTTGTAGACTGACATAATTCTGTGCATAGTTTAGTCTACACAGGCCATATTTCAAATAATCTAAATCTTACTTCATTCATCTTAAACATTCTTGATTTGGGGGATTGGTAGTTCCCATGAAATCTGAAGTTGTTCAAACGACAACAGCGATCCACCTTGAATTAAATCACTGTGTTGGCTGCGTCACAGTCACGAAAGGGGCTACTTAATTCATTAATCCAATCCACTTTATTTATAGAGCACATTTAAAAACAACAAAGTTAACCAAAGTGCTGTACAAGTCCCGCAACATAAGATAAAAAAAAAATTTAAATAAAAATTTTTAAAAAAGAAAAAAGATTTATTAATTTTTTTTTTTTTCGAAGCTTCAAATTAAAATCGAAGCTCGGCCCCGAAGCTTCGATTGCCAAAAAAAATCGAAGGTCAGCCCTATTGATAATAGATCGATATATCGATCTGGATCGATGTATCGTCCCACCCCTAATAATTTGCAGTTGAAAAAAGGTAAATAAATCACAATAGTGATATTACAAGATGGTGACTATAGTATGGTCCCTCTTAACATATTCAGGGCCATTGGGGGCCGTATAATCTCACGCTAAACGGCCAGCATTTCAAAACAGACTTGCATTGTATGTGAGGCTGTTTGTAGAGCTAAATCTATACTTTATAGTATTGTTATCTGTCCATTCTCATTGTCAATTGAGACCATAAACGTCCCTTCAAAATGGCTTAAAGAAAAAAAAATTCATCAATACGTTCTCATTTTATAGCCTTGTGAATATAAGCGTTATATGGGATTTGGACTAGTATATTTTCTGGAAGGCGAGATACAGGGCGCTAAGCTAATAACATTAAAGGGGCTATGTACTGCTATTCCTAGCACTATTTGGGCAACTTTACACAATTCCTGTTAGTCTATTGAAGACATCTGTAAGGTTTTTTTTTATATACTTATAACAATTCGATAATTATCGATATCGAGAAATAAAATAAAATTATCATATCGTTATCGCGATATGATTTTTTTCCATATCGCCCAGCCCTAATTCATGGTCCACCATGAATGCATGAAAGGGGGGGGGGGGCTATCAAAGCAAGGCCTGATCAGCGTGTAATTTACGTGAAAAATATCTTACCGTGGGCCGGTTGGATCCCCAAAAGGATTTCCCAGTTATCGATCGCCATCTGGGTAGATCAATATGTCCATTGGCTGATGATATATTCCTTTACTGCATAGTGAATTCGGCGTCGCAAAAGTTATTCCAAGCTACAGGCTACACGTATAGAATCCAGCTAACAGTAAACTGAAAGTAAAAAAAATTAGTGCACCGTTCTGCCACAGGGAACACTGCATTATCGAGACAGCGCCCCTAAGAGGATCTGGCCGGTAATGCACTTTTCAGAATTCGAAGAGTGGGGTAAATCTGCAGTGCCGCTCGGTGACATTGAGTAAGTTATTAAAATGGAATAAAAGCCAAAACAACCTTGCCACGGACATGTCCGTGGTTGGCCCTTTAAGCATGGCGCCGAAACACGGACATCTCCGTGGTCAGGCGGGAATGTGTTAAGGTTTAATTGTGCAAAGCTAGCATTATCACTATTGCCCAGCAGGCCACACCATCATGTAAGAAATGCTAACTGCTAACGTGAAACTCCTATAAGTTGATACATCTAGTGATCTATACAGCTAATCTCTTTGTTATAGATTGGAAGCTAAGAAGTAGAGATGGGCAAAACTCACAAAATTGCTATTCGATAGTTATTGGGAATGACACTACTATTAAAAGATCGCCCTCAAGATTGTTTTTACTCGATAGTGAACATGAGATAATCAAACAAGCGAGCTAGCTGGCTCCTGTCATAGCTAATTCAGCTAGATATTTGAGAGTTGGACCAATGTTATTTCTGGTAACAAAAGCATTCATTCCAAAAGTTACATCACTGATGCTTGAAATGTGTTTAACTTAGTGAAACAACATGGCAAACATGTTGTCTATTATGTTCTCCCAGCTATTAACACTTTGGGAGCCAGCCGTATTTTCCTTTTTACCCCCTTGAATGCCCACATCCACTCCAATGTTAACGTTAATATCGCCTAATCTATGTTTTTGTCTAATCTGCCCGTCGCTTATCAAAGACTCATTTTCCAGTCAACATTGTCATGGCAGATTGTTTTTTTATCGCTTCATTTCCCTTTTCTAGCATTTTGAAAATCACTCATTTCACGGAAAGAACAACACATTCCATGATAATCGCCTTTTACTGGAATATTCTAGAACGATGTCATTTTTCGGCCTATTTAGGAATTGTTTTCAAATAAACGCTAGATGATCGATAGTATATGTGTACGCACGCACGCTCGTGCCGCCAGTTGAAAATCGATTCTCCTATTTCCTGACCGCGAGCAGAGTCAAACAGCCTATCACCATAATCACATAAAAGCTTATTTATCCGTGAAAACGGGTCTGATTATCCTAATACTGATAACATAGATTCCTTACCTGAGATCAGATGGTATCCAAATGGATTATTCCAATTCCTGATAGCCATTCGAAAAAATCGCTCATTTGATTGATCGATCGTGTATACAGTAAAACACATATTCCCCGCGGCTCTTCAGGCTCCAGAGTGAGTGAGACGTAAAATGTGGAGTCAGGATTTCTTTTTCCCATTCATTTTCATTGAGTTCAATCCAAAAGGGTGATTTACCATCTGGGAGACGATAGGGGGCGCTTTTTTCACATCTGAGCGCCGGGGGTGCCTGGATCTCCAACGATAGACTCGCTTGATGCAATATGATTTCAGATCACTAATAAAAAACAAAAAAAAAAACGAATATTCTCGTAAGTGGGCATTCAACCCGCGGGGGGTAAACATGAGAAAACTTGTGGATGCAGGGAGAGAAATTAACTTTTTGACTCACCGGCCAGTGGCGGGTAGATGGGAAGAATCTACCCGCCAAGCATATTTCTTACCTGCCAAATTTTTTGATTAAAAAAAAAATATATATATTTTATATAAATTTTTTTTTTTAAATAAAGTTATATTATATAATCATACTTGTAGTTGTATTATCTGCGAGACATGGCCACCACGCAATAAGTCAAAATGCTCGCTATCTGCAAACAGCTCCACTGTCTGTGTGTATACTTGAGTAGCCTCTAGCTCCAGCAAGGATTCTCCGGCGATGCAGCTAGACCCTATACTAATACTCTACATTCAGCATGCAAGGATTCTCCGGCGCTGCAGCTGGACCCCATTGGTATAATGTTACGGTGCTTTGGTCAAATCACATTCATCAAGCCCTCAGCTAGAATACGCATTGAATCAATGTTATAAGACATTGATATCAGGAGCTACTGCTAGCCCGCTAGATAACGTTAAGACAATTTAGTTTACTGGGACATATAGATCTAACGTGAGCTAGCTAACGTGAGCTAGCTAACGAGGGAACGGAGGTATTATGCACTCGAGTCGACTATTGCTGGAGCATTTGTTGATATCAGCAGCTATCAGTAGCTAGCCAGCTAGATACCGTTAGACAATGCCTCGTCATGTATTAAACTAAAAGTGAATAGTTGACTGGGTCATTGTTTAAACAGTAACGGTAGCTCATGGAGGTCCGCAGACTGCCTCTGTGTTGATACGAGCAGAAGCCAATAGTATCCCCCGCTGCAGGGCTGGGCAGATATGACTCGTTGCCACGTTTTTTTTCAAAATAAGAGTATCATACGAACCGAATGTTGCTAACTGCCGGAGCCATCGATATGACTGGAGCTGCGCTTGCGGCGGAAATGAGACCCGCACAGATTTTCAAAATAAGAGTATCGTTATGAACTACACGCCACACGGCGGGCAGACCTCTCAGTGGCAAGCGCCAAACGTAAAAACTGAGCGCCAATGGCGGGCGGCGGGCTTAAATTTCGCCCCCTGCGTGGATGGCATTCAAAGTGTTAACAGACTGTTATGCTACCTGGCTAGCTAGTGAGATGTACCATGTATGCCGTTCAGCAGTGCAACAGTTAATAGGGGTCCCCTGTCAATACACTACACAGTGTAGGTGCTGGTAAAAATGTATTGCATGTTGGTGCAGTTAATGTCACCCGCTGAAGGGCAGTGTGTGAGGCCCGGCATCTTAGGAGTCAGGTGAGTGTAGTGAAAGTACATGCAGATCACTCTTGATGCAGATGAGAGCCTACTTTCCCTGAAGATGTCAGCAGGTCAGTGCACAGGTGCCCAGCAGGAGAGGGTCAGTTAGTTGAGGTATCAGGTTGGCCTGACAGTAATCCTGATCTAACTAAGAGACTAAGGATAAGGAACGGATTAAGCTGACTCTGGGTTTAACACCAGCTAATCGTATCCTACTGCAGTAAACTACGCTGCCATTTCCTTACATTGTGGCTATGAGATAGCGCTACACTTACACGACACGCGTTTAAATTACAGGAATGTGACATGCAAATATCAACCACATATTATTCCAAATCAATGGGATTTCCCCATTATCACAGCCCTCTGCTGGCTTTAATTTGTTTATTTTGCAGGAAGCATAGTAGACAGTGTTGGGTGGATCGTCAGGCCTGATGCCGTACACCTGGGTTTGCTGCTCCCAGGTGTATGTAAGGCTAACAGTGCAGCCACTCACTCTCTTTTCCTCCCAGGTGTATGTAAGGCTAACAACAGCCACTCACTCTCTTTTCCTCCCAGGTGTATGTAAGGCTAACAGTGCAGCCACTCACTCTCTTTTCCTCCCAGGTGTATGTAAGGCTAACAGTGCAACCACTCACTCTCTGTTTTCCTCCCAATATTTGAGCGTGTGGCAGATATAAGGAACTGGCCTTGATGCAGCCTGTAGCCTGGTGTTGCAATGTGTTCGTATTTAAAAAAAATAAGATATTTTTATGGCATTTTCTGCTTTATTGTGGATAGGACAGTTTGGAAATTGGGAGAGAGAGAGATGGGGAGGACATGCAGCACATGTCCCGGGCCGGATTCGAACCCAGGACGCTGCGGTTAAGCTGAGCGTATATACGTGGTGCGCCACCGGGGCGCCCCTGCAATGTGTTCTAACAGGTAAAGCTCAAGATGTTTATTCTGCTCTAAGCCTAGAGTAGGGGTTCTCAAAATTCTGATGACTGAGGGCCAATTTAGGGAACCAGCGTTGGATTGATGGCCGCCAACAATGAAAACTTTAACTAAGGTTAAACTTTCAATCAAAAATAGCAATTAGTGAAATCGCTAGCTAACGTACCGATGACGTAATCTGTCTCATGAGTAGGCATTTCGCAAGTCGTACATGCAACCAGTAGCTCAGCAAGCTTTCAACAAGCCGTCATTCCTAACTTGACAGCTTAGCCCAGGGGGTGCAGTTTTACTCTTCTTAAATGCAAAGTACTGGGTGATGTTGTAGGTTAGTTTAAAACTATTGGAAGGAACAGGCATGCTTTTACACCTTTCAACACCTCCACAGCCCTTCACTCATCACTGATAAACTGATTTAACATACTTATTTGTACTTGTGTATGGTCTCAAAAGAGCCATGCATACAGGTAAAACCTGTTTTGGGTTCTCAGCCATAGTTTAACAAACCAGTCAATACTATAGCACTAGTTTAACAAACCAACCAAACGGCATCCATTTAGCTGTAATGTCATTAAGAGAACAGGGTGGAAGTGGGCGGTCAGGTGGCGTAACGGAGATTGCGTTCGTCACCAACCCCGGAGCGGCTGGATTCGCCTGTTCGAATCCAGCTCACAGCTCCGGGGTTGTCACCAGCTTGGCTGGCCGTTCACACTAACACAATTGGCACTATTAGAGGGTGGGAGAAGCTGGCGGGGTGGGTCCGGGTCGTTGTAAACAGCGACTCCTACAGTTCGGTCGGGGCGCCTGCTAAGCGCGGATAGGATCTAAGTGGGATAGTGTGATCCTTCCACACGCTACGCCCTCTCAGTGAGAATCCACGCTGCCAGGTGAAAAAGAAGCGGTGATTGGCTGGACGTGTGTCGGAGGAAGTACGTGGTAGCCTCCACTCTCCCAGACTGGAATTGGCATAACGACTAACATTGGGATGGGAGAAAATCGGAGGAAAAAAATTAAAAAAAAAAAAAAAAAAAAAGAGAACAGGGTGGAAAGGAATCCCAAGCTGAGCATAATATAAGAGCCACCGCGTGAATGTGGTCAATTGTGATACTTTGCCTCAAAATATTCTAGCGATACGCGATGGCTAGTAACATAAAATTGTGTTTTTCACTGTACTTTTCTATACAAAAATCACAGTATGGCCTACAGTATATAAGCACATTAATTTTGATTCTGTGGACCAAAATAAACAAGGGCCTGATTTATTATAAGATTTGTGTGCCAACGGTTGCGTACATCCGAAAGTTCCAAAAGGTAATATTCTGATTTATAACGCCAGTTCCCTAGTATAAATTCACATTCAAATCGATACAATCCAAATAGAGAATTCAAAGAAAATACATTTCATGGATTGTGAAATAGAGATTCTAATAGGGGAGGTGGAAGCCAGACAAAAAATATTGTTGGTGGACAGACAGTGTCGGCATTGGTGCACCAATTCTACTTATTTTATTACTATTTACTATTATTACTAAATAGTAATAATTTCCTAACATAAATTCTTCATTCTTCATTGTGCTTCATTTCTTCCTTTGCATTTTCTATTTGAACTCATTGGGGGCCAACAGCGCTCTCTGCTGATGGCTCTTCAGTGCCAGTGCTTTATGCAATGTAGGATAGGACTTATTTGCGAGTGTTTAAAATATATCAAATATAATAGCAATAGATCTAAATAACAGTGATCGTCAATGAGTTGCTTCCAGTCAATATGCACGAAACAGATAATTTTTTCATACATACATTTCCGTTTTATACCTTGATGAATATGAATATATTTCTAGAGCGTTCTGTCTCATCTCAATAAACTCCAGCAAATCGAGCTTCAGTGTCTTTCGTTAGAAATCGTGTCATTTGTCGCTTGATTGACAGCTACGTCAATCATATAACTAGGGTTATAGGATAACCTTTGTTATATTTCATTGGCTACGCTTTCTGCTTCGCACTATGGGACAACGGGCGAAGCAGGGCGCGTACCCCCCGACAAATGCAACCCCTGAGGTCCCCTTCACGACCATCAGAAAAACATGGGGTGGGGTCCGGCCCCCTTGCGCCTCCTAACGAGGAGCGGAGGGAAGGACGCCAATCATGCGCAGTTGGGCGCAGTTACCCCAAAACGCACAAGGTGAGTAGATCATGCGAAAAACTACCGTCTACCTCACCATGCACCCCGCCAGCGGGATACAGAGGGGGTTCCAGCTCCAAGAGGCGCACCTTTCCTTTACGGAGGCGGGGCCCCCCCGGCCATGGCCGCGAGACAGAACCCCCCCAAAAGGTACCGATGAGGACCAAAGGACCTCACCCGGAGAGGTAGTGCGCACATGCTTGACCGATGAGCCACAGAGGGTTGACGGCAAGCCTGCCCCACCCATCCTCATACCGGAACTCTGACCAGGCCTGCCGAGGCACCTGCCAGCGAGCCTCCTGGAATGCTGGGGCCCACAGGTGACCAGTACAGCAGAGCATGGCTGACACCTGGCGGACACTAGAATAAGACCGACCCCGCCCGGCGCGGCCAAGGTGAGTCCTGTGTCCCCTAACGCAGCAGCCCCCCGTAAAACAGACAGGGGGTGTGCGTCCTGGCCATAAGTCACAGAGGCGCAGCATTCCACTGCCCCCCCCCCCCCCCCGTGACCACAGGCCCGTCCCATTACCCCCTCTTGGGGGTCTCTGGCCGCGTCTAACCAGACGAGCCCTCTCACCGAGCCCCCCAGGGGTTACAGGGACCTACAGGCTGACCAATACCTCAGTAAGAGCAGGGCTCGACTGTCAGCCTGAACGAGGGAGACCTACATAAAAAACCCTCCTTCCCATCTGTACACATAGAAAACTCCGCTTCTATGCTGTTCCGACAGATCCGGGGGTGTGCCCGGTTCCTAACGGCAGTGTTGAAAAACACCCGGAACCCGGGAGCACTGACCTCTAATTACCAATACGTTAGGTCGTAGGGAAGCAGAATAGGCCCACCACCTCCCCAACATATTGGGCCGGCAGGCCCGGCACCCCACGTTAGGTGGAGTCGGCGAAGTCCGCCATGTGAGATGTGACATAGCCCTATGGGCAGACATCATCCCCCTTTTCAGCAGGAGGGGGGGGCTGGCTAGCAGCCTACACCGAGGATGGGCACCTTCACTACGTTCTAGAGCTGACCTTCAAAAAAATTATTGGAATTCGAAGCTTCGGGCCCGAGATTCGATTTTAATTCGAAGCTTCGAGATAAAAAAAATATATATATATATATATTAAAAAAAATTATGTTGTGGGACTTGTACAGCACTTTGTTCAACTTTGTCAGTGCTGTAAAGTTTAAACCTTTTTAAATCTTAGACAAACGAAACACTTTGCTTTCATGAAATATTGTAAGCAGTCATTTGAGGCTTTATAAAAGCAGCACAATGAACACAAATCTGTCAGTGCCGAGTCCGACCTCATCTTAAATAAACAGCATTGCTTGTTGTAGTTAAAGAGAGGCAGAGTTGATTTTGCACAAAGAACGTTTTTTTTTTTAATATATATTAAAAAAAAAATCATATTCAAAGCCCATGCCCATCGAACGAAGCTTCGAAGCTTCGAAGTATGTAAGACAGCCCTACTACGTTCCCACTGAAAATCAACCGATCGGGAGACATGTGTGGTATGGGTAGAGCCATATGAAATCAGTTTTATTATTTTCCAAATTCCATTTAATTTGTTCCCAAATTCCGTTTTAATATTTCAGAATTCTGTATTTTGCTTTTTATGCTCATTTTACCATGAGAAATAGTGTCAAATAAGTGGGAATGAATAAATGTCCACAATTGAATAAGATATAACAGTCCATTTAATGTTTTTAAGTGCAGCAACTCAGAAACAGTTCAATTTTACACAATATCTTTCAAATAATATTGTGACAAAATAAAAATACACATTTCAAGTGTAAACAATAGATACAGCTAGCTACTACTGACATTATCACAATGACAGTAGCCTAGCTATATATATTATATTGTGATGAAATATAGTAATGCATAATTTAGGCACCTTTAGTTTAGTTTATTTCGTTTATAAAGGACAGTGTATAATGACAATCGTTTGCATTAAACAAATGGATGGGTGCACTAGATTTAGCTAGAAGCTATCATTTCCATATAAATTATAGTCCTGTAACGTTACATAGCTATTTAAGTTTATTTAGATTATAAAGGGCAGTGTATAATGACAATCGTTTGCATTAAACAAATGGATGGGTGCACTAGATTTAGTTAGAAGCTATCATGTCCTAACAATAGTGTCGCAAGTGATTTTGCGGGTCCAGTCCACGGAACGTTGACAGAATTTGCAAAACACCTTATCGCCGGAGGCATAAAAATCATTAGGATACTGCTCTGCTCTGAATTTAGGGCTTATTGCGGAATTTCTTAGCTTCTTGACGATGTTAAGACTGAAGCAGCGAGACGCTTGAGCACTGCCGTGTTGTGTGTAACCCGCTCTAGGGTCCCCGCCTCCCCGGTCGCGTGTGCACCAAACGTTCCACCCAAAAACTGAATTTCAGTCCAGATTAGGCCAAATTCTGCAATATTCCACGTTTTTTAAAAAGATTCCATTTTTATTGGTTAATTCCGCAATTCCGTCCGCGATTCCATGAACGCGGATTTCATATGGCTCTAGGTATCGTATGGGTCTGAATTTCCACCCCCCGCTTTCACAGAAGACAGGGGCAGACCCTTTAACCAGTTCCCATTACTGGGACCGGAAAATCGACCTATTTTGCCGACAAAATTCAGAATGAACCGATTTTGTCTGGCCGTCGCGGCACCTGCTGTATCACAGCAGAGCCAAAAACAGAGCAAGACGAAAAAGAACCTTGAATAAACAACCCGAACGGGGGAAGTGCGCACGCAAAAAACAGATATGTAAATACAATACTAGCGCTTATGGTTGACCAGAGGAGCTGGATGCAAGATATTTAATGAACAAATATAGCACAGCCCGAGGGAGAAGACAAAAACGTTCCAACAAAATTCAGAATGAAACCGATTTGGTCTGGCCGTCGTGGCTGCTTTATCACAGCAGAGCCAGAAACAGCGCAAGACGAAAAATAACCTTGAATAAACAACCCGAGCCGGGGAGGTGCGCACGCAACTCCCCTGGTTGCTAACGCCAGAGCTAGCGAGGGTCCCCATATATCCGCCGACGGATAGCGGGGAACCCCTTTTATGCAAAAAACAGATATGCAAATACAATACGTCACCACTTACCTCCTCCCAGCGGGAGCGGCAATGCGGCATGTCGCTCGCGCTCATGGTTGACCGGAGGAGCTGGATGTAAGATATTTAATGAATAAATGCAGTACAGCCTAGGGCGGTATGACGGTATTACGGTATACCAGGATTTTTCGAAATCCCGCCGGTATGATTCTCAATACCGTGACGTCACAGACTGCTATTACACTGACAGAGTTGATTGTAGTGCACAGCACACGCCAGCAGAGGGTTACGTGGCTATCGTTCTGAGAGATAACGTTAGTAGTACTAGGCTGGTGCGGGTTAACTGGCTATCGTTCTGAGAGCTAACGTTAGTAGTACTAGGCTGGTGCGGGCTAACTGGCTATCGTTCTGAGAGCTAACGTTAGTAGTACTAGGCTGGTGCGGGCTAACTGGCTATCGTTCTGTGAGCTAACGTTAGTAGTACTAGGCTGGTGCGGGCTAACTGGCTATTGTTCTGAGAGCTAACGTTAGTAGTACTAGGCTGGTGCGGGCTAACTGGCTATCGTTCTGGGAGCTAACATTTAGCCAGTTAGCCCGCACCAGCCTAGTACTACTAACGTTAGCTCCCAGAACGATAGCCAATTAGCCCGCACCAGCCTAGTACTACTAACGTTAGCTCCCAGAATGATAGCCAGTTAGCCCGCACCAGCCTAGTACTACTAACGTTAGCTCCCAGAACAATAGCCAGTTAGCCCGCACCAGCCTAGTACTACTATCGTTCTGGGAGCTAGCGTTAGTAGTACTAGGCTGGTGTGGGCTAACTGGCTATCGTTCCATGATTTGTTTACTTGGTAACACGGGTTGCTAAGGAATTTAGGTTTGAGGTTGAAGAAAGTGCACTTTTAGGTTGAAAGAACGGCCCTAATGTCAACGTGTTTCAATATAAGCGTTATGTGCGGCTAGGTGGTGCAGTGGGCAAGGCACTCACCACCAATGCAGGAGACGCTGGGTTCAAGCCCAGCTCTCCGCATTGCTATCAGCTTGGCTGGTCGTTCATACTAATACAATTGGCAGTATTAGGTTGGTGCGCCTGCGCAGCACTCAGGAAGCGACGGGGGCGGCGTGCCCTCCAAACGCAGACCCGACGCTGAGAGATCGCGCTGTGCAGGTGAAAAGATGCGACTGCTGCTTCCTCGAGTACCGGAGGGGACACGTGATGTAAGGCTTAGTCCACATTGCAGCCGGCTTGTGGGAGGCATGGCCTAACAGCGTTCGAGACAGGGGAGGGTAGAATTGGACGATACGAAAATTGGGATGGGAGAAAAATAGAAAATGGGAGAAAAGGTTGATCAAAAAAATATATATAAGCGTTGTGTATGGTGCTAACAAGTATATTGTTAGCTCCGCCCCCCCCCCCTGATGAAAATTAAAGTCATACCGTCATAATTACCCATTATAATACCCATTATTATTACCCATACCATAATACCCATACCGGTATTATGTCAGCAAGGTATGACTGTATGAAAATAATTCTACCGCCCAAGCCTAGTACAGCCCCTCACACCAGGCCTTCTCCCGAGGGAGAAGACCGAAACGTTATATACACATAATAGAATGTAAAGGACCCCCTTCAGGCAGGCCCCAATTTGAGAAAATTGGACCAAACACCGCCCGCCTGCCTCCGGGCTGAGCGCCACCGGAAACAGCAGCTTTAACGTTATTATAAATAACAGAGACAGCACGGTCACTGAACAATTTAGCATCAGACAGTCTGAAAAAGGACTGCCGATAACAAAAAACACAAGACACGCTTCACTGTGCAATACTCCAATTCAGCCATTGGCAATTCAGCCGTTGGGTGGGGGGGGGGGCGCTGTTGAGCGGGCCTGTGACCGGACCTGAAAGCGGCCCTGGCTCTGCGGCTTTGCAGCTGCATGCTATTCGCAAATCCAGCATGAGCCAGCTCCCGCTGCAGCCGTCGTTACAGAACACTACACGCATATCATAATGTTTACAGCAAACTGTAGTTGATCACCAGGTATGTTTTATTAACGTAGAATAATTCATATATATATATGCGCGCACTGACAGTCGGCTAATTGACATTTCCTGTGAAAAAAATTTAATCCTATCCGTCCCGTTTGCGTCCCAAAAAAGATTTCGGTTCGTCCCAAATCAATATTTGATCGTCCCCGGGACGACGGGACATCGTTAGTCTCGAGCCCTGGTTGGGGCGCACGCTCGCTGGCTCTGCTCCCCCGGGGAAATGGTGCCCCAGGAGCCGTCGCTGACCCTCCATCTCTGCGCAGGCCACCGTCACCTCATCGATGGAAGAGCCAAAGAGCCCGTCATCGGAGAGGGGGGCGAGGAGAAGAGGCAGTCTTCTGCGTTCCTGCAGGTAGGCCTGCTCCAACCACAGAGCCCTCTGGGTCAGAGTCGCCAGCGCCTGCATATTCCCGGCGGCTATGCTCTGCAGCTGTACGAGATGCAGAACAGCCCCCATGGATTGAGCCACGACGTCATTGTCGTCCAGGCTCAGCAGCTCTCCATTTGACACCAGTCTCGACATGTATTCCGAAATCTGGGCAATGTTGCTGGTCGCGGCCAGGCTCTGTGTGGCGGCCATGTAGGACTTGTCAGCCCACTCCGACAGCTGACGAGCCAACCTGCCTTTCGGCACAGGCTTCAATCTGGGGTGCCACATCATTTCGGGGCATAGGATGGATGCCAACGGTTTATCAAGCCGTGGCACACCCGTCGTCATCCCCTCTACCCGAGTAAAGGGGAGGTAGGCCTTGGTCAGACCCCTAATATGCGGAACCTCCCGGCTCGCGGCAGCATATGAGAGGACCGAGGGGAGGGCCGGGCACAGCAGGACAGGCTTGCCACATGGGCCTCCCCTGAAAAAATGGCCTACCAGGTCGTCTTGCGGAGGTCCTGGTGGGGGTATTGGGAAGGAGACGTCATTCGCCTCCGCCGCCGCACCCATCACTCGTGGAAAAACGACTGCCATCTCCTGACGCTGGACAAGCTCCTCTTGGGCGATGTCCTGCAGGGACAGGTGGTGTACCTGCCCCGCCTCCAATGATGACACCGACATGGGGACGTCGTAGCTGGGCCCAGCGTAGGCCTGGTGAAAAGCACCCAGGGCCCCTTGGCGTGTGTCAACGTCGGGCTCGAAAGCCTCCGGCCCCGCGTACTCGACCTCCACTAAACCCGAAGGACCACTCAGGAGTAGGGTTGTCACGATACCAACATTTTTGTTTCGATACTATACCAATATGAATTTCGATACTTTTCCTCAAAATCAGGGAGACACTCTCAGATCATTATTGTTCTTTATTTTAAAACACAACAATGAACAATGACAAGAATAAATAAATTAAATTAAAAGCAATGGCATTCAAAATGCTGGAGAACTTTTTTTGCACTCAAAACAGTTGCTGTATAAGGTTTCTGAACCCAGCTTTCTCAACTGTATATATATTGGAACTTGGTCCACACAGATGAACTCTGAGACTGCCCTGTTGAGCCTTTTATCATCTTTGGACTCATTTGTGTACTCTGTGAGCCAAATGCAGCAGACTTCTGTAGTTAAAAAAAATTCAAGGGGTAGAAAAAGTATGGTTGTATTATTATTATTATTATACATTTGTCATAGCAGAGGGCCTAATTAGTTTGAGATACCATAACCTAGAAAACATTTTGATGAGTGAGACTGATTATATATAGCCTATCATAATCTAGAACTAGGTTGTCATATTGTAGGCTGTTTAACAAAAATAAAATAGATTTCCGTTGTCTTTATACAGTATGTATGAACCATTAAATGGGCAATTGTCAAATGTCTCTGTATAAATCACGTTTGTGACTAAGCTATAGATATGCATCAATTCATTTCTGTTGTGGGTAGGCAACGGGATGCTGCGTTTACTAGCTTTCAGCACGGCAGTTTAGGCTTATGTATAGCTTATTATTAGGCTTTTCAATTTATTTTCTATTCTTGCGAATAGCATTGTGGACATTTTCGAATGCTCGTATAAGGAACTGTAGTCACGAGAGCTAGCATAGCTCATCCAACAAATGTTGGCATCAATGGCATGACTACAGTACTGATAGGAGCTACTGTAGCATTAACGTAACGTTAGTTATCATACCATCGGCAATTGCAGTGAGGATCTTTATTAACGTTAGCTAGCTAGCACATTTTGCATAGAATAAACTCGGCTAACGTTAGCCCCTTCGCAGTCACGAAAGGGGCTAGGCTAATGTTAAGCTTATATAGCTAGCAAACTATAATTCTAGTTAAAGCTAGCTAGCTAACGTTAATCAATAAAGATCCTCACTGCGATTGCCGATGGTTATGATAACTAACGTTACGTTAATGCTAGCTCTCATAGGAAGGCATTTGCATGCATAAATGAATAAATTAAAGGGGGACATTTTTTTTTTTTTTTCAAACGCAGTATCATTTCGAACACTCTAGTACCACGGTACTATACTAATTAGGGCTGCAACGATTAGTCGACATAATCGACGATGTCGATTATAAAAAATCATCGACGAGGAATTGTTGCGTCGATTAGTCATTAAAAGAAATACACATTTTTTTTTGCACTACCTATCTTTGTGAAAGTGGCTTCTCAGCTCTGGTCCAGCCAGCTGAAGACTTCTTAGCTTAACATAACAGACCGACAGTAAGTTTGGGGGAACTAATGGGATAACTGGGGATGTTGTTTGGTCCTGACAAGAGTCTCAAAGCAACTCTGAGGTCATGCTCAATGTCCAATCTGTTCCTCTGCTCTGTCTTCAGCTGGACCAGAGCTGAGATGCCACTTTCACAAAGATAGGTAGTGCAAAAAAATTTAAAGAAAATTAAAAAGATTATATATATATATATATATATATATTTCTTTTTTTATATAATTGTTTTTCGATTAGTCGACTAATCTAAAAGATTATCGACAGATTAGACGACTACCAAAATAGTCATTAGTTGCAGCCCTAATACTATTACTGGTATATCGTGCAACCCCACTCAGGAGGCTCCCCTCCTCTTGTCGAGAAAGGCGCCTGGCCGAAAGTCTTCGCCGTAGGTCCACAGCGCTAGGGATGGGAATCGAAAACCGAAAAACTAATTGGCCGATGCCTGGAACCGTGTGGCTCCTGTGACTTTCGATTCCCTTATCGCTGCCTAAAGTTGCGCAATAACGTTACGTTAGCATGTAGCCATGGCAGACTCTATTTGATTCCTTAAGGGCTCGAAATTGCCTGGGTTTTGGTATTATGCTCCCGAAATGCTCCCGCTGTTTGGCTACTTCTATGTGCAGTGAAAACTACTTGAATGCTTTAGAACACTCACAAACATAGCCACAACACTGGTAAACAAACTACCCTCCCACTCAGGGCAGTATGGGGTAGAACACATAGTAGCATACTACAAGAACCTAGGCGTCCACAAAGACGACTTCAAACTGGAAATAGTAACTACAGATGAGGTACTCAAAAAACTGAGCGCCCTCCAACCAAACAAGGCCACTGGCCATGACAACATCCCCTCCAAATTCCTCAGAGACTCAGCAGCAGCCATCACCCCAGTCATCACACACATAATAAACCTCTCCATAAAACAGGGACACGTCCCCAAGGACTTCAAAATTGCGAGAGTAACACCCCTGCACAAAAAGGGCAGCAAATTAGACCCGGGTAACTACCGCCCTGTTTCTATCCTTACATCCATCTCGAAAGTCATGGAAAAAATAGTATACGAACAGATCGAAAAGTACCTCGCGGAAAAAAATCTAATCTACGAATTCCAATCTGGCTTCAGAACATCCCACTCCACTGACACATGCCTTCTCTACTTGAACGACCACATCAAACAAGAGGTGGACGCGGGCAAATACTGCGGCATGGTCATGCTGGACCTACAAAAGGCCTTCGACACTGTCAATCACACCATTCTGATTGACAAGCTAAAAGCAATTGGTTTTGATAGTTTATCAGTGAGCTGGATACAATCCTACCTGGAGGGGAGGGAACAGATGGTGGAAGTAAACGGTACACTATCCCCCCCCCTCACAGTGAGCTGTGGTCTTCCACAAGGAAGCATACTAGGACCGCTACTATTCCTAATTTATGCAAATGACATGTCGTCAGCTTGTGACTGCAACTTGTTCCCGTTTGCGGACGACTCAGCCCTGCTGGTCTCTGACAAGAACAAGTTACAGGTTGAAAAAGCCCTCAGCTCGGAACTAGGCAAAATCTGCATATGGCTCGCCGACAACAAACTATCATTACACATGGGCAAAACAGAGTCCATTCTCTTCGGTTCAAATAACAAACTCAGCAAGACCGACGGCTTCTCGGTTACAGTGGGTGACAATATTATCACAAGGAAAGATGAAATTACCTACCTGGGTTCCATCCTAGAGGCTAATCTTTCCTGTGACAAAATGGCATCCAATGTAATAAAAAAAGTCAACCAACGAACGCGATTCTTGTACCGGATCTCCGCTCTGGTAAACAAGAATACCCTGAAGACTCTAGCAGGAGCACTCATTCAAGGGTACTACGACTATGCTTGCACCTCATGGTACCAAAGCACCTCAAAGGCACTAAAAAACAAATTACAAACATCTCAAAACAAGCTAGTCAGACTACTACTTGACTTGACTCCTAGAACCCACCTCACCCCTGCCCATTTTGACAACCTAGGATGGCTTAGAGTAGACGACAGAGTACAGCAACTTGCAATGGGCCTGGTCTACAAGATACACTACGCGACCAAGGTACCCATGTACATGTCAAAATACTTCCCAAAGGTCAGTGAATACCACGATCACAACACCAGAGGGAGCTCCACAAATCATGTAAAACCCAGATTCGGATCAAACAAGGGACTAAACACGTTTCGCAATTATGCCACATCAATGTGGAACGCCCTGCCTAAAGCTGTAAAGGAATGTGAATCACTACCCACCTTCAAAAACACTCTCAAAAAACACCTACGTGAGACTGCAATTCGAAACTGGCCCCTACAAATGTCCTAACCTAGTTGTACAGTAAATGACCAAGTAAGGCTTTGTCAATATTCCAATGTACAGTGTAAAATGTGTGTGTCCCCTTCCCAACCCCCCCCCCCACCTCCAATGTACAGCCCTCACCCAACCCACCCCACCCAACCAACCTCCTCCAATGTACAGTTTCTATGCCAAATGTATATACACTCCTTTTCTGGACACTTTTGTATCACAAACAGTACTGTATTTGCAAATCTGATATGTCATAAATGTATAGATGTAGCAGTACTGTCTATCTGTATGTCATGTATGTCATATATGTTATGATGAATTGAAAATGGGGGACCCTGATGTAAACAAGTCGAAAGTCTTTCTCTGGTCTGCATCCCCTTAACAATTGTATGTAATGAGCTGTACTGTACTGTACCCATTCTGCAATCTGTTAATAAACTTTTCAATCAATCAATCAAAACAGTCATTGATTTAGTTTAGGGTGAGCTCAAATTAGCCGCGGAGCTATCGCTAGCTAACGTGAGCTAACGCTATTTAATCAAGCTCACAAAGAGAGATAAACAGCTGACAGCGGATAGTACAGGTACAAATACAATAAAACAGCGGGTGGGGACTGTTGTGTAAACCTTGTACTCTTTAGTTCACATATAATAAGAGCCGGATTGTTTGTTTACTAAGTCTCTACTAGTCTACTCTGAGTCCGTCAGACAGGAAGTACCATGGTGCAACATACAAATGTGTCCGTGTAGCAACACAAGCCAATACTTTAAAGGACAGGGGCCCGGGGAGGGAGCTCTCTCTCTCTCTCTGTGTGTGTGTGTGTGTGTGTGTGTGTGTGTGTGTGTGTGCGTGTGTGTGTGTGTGTGTGTGTGAGAGAGAGTGTGAGTGAGAGACAGAAGTCAGAGGAATAACAACCTGTTATTCAATAGATTAAATTCGTTTAAGAATAAAAAAATAAATACATTTTAAGAGAATCTCAAATAAATAAAATAATGTAAGTGTAGGCTATAGTTAATGTTTTATTTTTTACAGTGTTTGTATTTTTCTGACATGGGGGCTCAACAATAAATGACAATCAGAAATGTCAAGTTGCATGTTGTTATTCTAACCAGCTTAGACCCCGACGCTCTGCATCTTCTGGCCGCCTCAGACCTACTCCTATCCGAGCTCCGGGAGGGTCATCAAAGAGAAGTCGCCTATTCTCAGTCCTTGCCCCACAATGGTGGAATGAACTACCCACCCCAGTTAAGACAGCCGAATCACGTCCAATCTTTCGCCGTCGACTAAAGACGCACTTCTTCAACCATTATCTGAATAAAAAAAAAATATATCTAACCCTAACTAACCGTACTGTCATGCACTTGTCCTAATAAACTAACCTACACTGTAGCACTCAACACTTTGATGAACATTGTTGCTCAGCTGATAGAGTTGTGCCCTTCCTGATGGCTTGTCGTACAGAACTTGTAAGTCGCTTTGGATAAAAGCGTCAGCTAAATGACTAAATGTAGTTCTGTTGCATTTCCAATTTATTTATTTAAATTATAAATTGATCAGGTATCGATAAGGGAATCGATAAAGAATCGAATCGATAAGCAGAATCGATAATGGAATCGTATCGATAAAATCCTATCAATTCCCATCCCTACACAGCGCTGGACAGGTCAGCGTCCTCCAAAGACACGTGCGGCTCGCCGCCATTGCCGCCGCACCCGCTGTCGTCTCTTTCGTCCCGTAGAGAAAAAGCACTGGAAGGCCGGGGCTCCAACGCCACGAAACGGCGGTCCAAAGGAACCCCCGGGTGCGACGTGGCGACCTGCCTAACGAAGCGTCCCGGGAGTAGGGGTGGGAATCACCAGTTTCATCATGATACGATACGATATCGATTCTTTGGACAACGATACGATATTTGCCGATATCACAAAGTCTCTCACGATACAATACGATACGATTAGATTCAGGTGCCTGCGATCGATATGAGATGATATCATATGCCCATTTAACACAATCAGTAACATTTAGATCAACAAAAAAAAGGTAATGAAAATATCATTTGACATTTGTATTTTTGAGCTCTTCCAGACATTTAAAGGAAAATCAATCTATTGTTTTTAATACAAATAGACCTCCTGTTCACTGTAAAGTGCCACGTTTTTATATATTGAGCTTTAAACTTTAAGCTAAATTTTTTGGAACTCAAAACTCACAACCTCCCTCTCCCAAACCGTTCCTACAACAATTTGTTGATGTTGCATGATCATGTATAGGCCTATAATAATAATAATAAATAAATAATAACATTTAAACATCAAACTCCTCTGACCTCATCTGGTCTTTCCAAAGACGCGCGCACACACACACACAGAAAGGGAGAATGCTATGCTGTAACGTCTACACACACGGAGCTACTGCTGTTGTTCTTGGGCGGATATGAGACTCGCCACAGGATTTAAAAAATAAGAGTATCGATATGAATCGATCTTATTACATCGCATCGATCCGATTCGATTGTTGATAATTACATCGATGTATCGATCTGGATCGATGTATCGTCCCACCCCTACCCGGGAGTCCCACGGAACATCTCGACAAATCCATAATTTTTACTTTTCCTATGCAACACTCCCCCAGCTAAATACACATTCACACTGCGAAGGCTTATGACTATGAGCACCAAGTTTCGTTGAACAATGAGGAAGGGGGAGTTGACCAACCACACCTGGGTTATGAACTGGCCGGAGGTGGGCGTGGTCGGACAGATGGGAGGTGCATGTGAAAGTTTCAGATGACGTGCACAGGCGCTGAGTGTATTCCCATTAGGGCTGTCTTAAATACTTCGAAGCTTCGTTCGATGGCACAAGCTTCGAACATAAAAAAAAAATCTAAGTTTAAAAAAAAATCAAAATGTTTTACCTCAAATCTTGCGCCTCCATTCCAATGAAACGAAAGTAAGCGGCGCCTCGACTCCACCTCTCTACAACAAGCATGTGGAGATTATCTGTGTTGAAAACAACAAGGACATGTGCAGCAGACATGTCGACGAAGAAGTCATCAGACGTGTGGTTACACTTTAAAATATGCAAAGACAATGCCCAAAAAGCCGAGTGCCAGATATGCCAGAAGAAAATGGCATATCACAACTCTACAACAACTTTGTCAAATCACCTTAAAAAACTTAAGTATCGTTGTACACGACCGCGACGCCACACAAAACATTAATAAGGCTATGCCTATGCTGCTATGACTAATGTGTTACCAAGTTGGCTAATTTAATTGTAATCATCTGCTTTTGTAGGTGCATTGTCTGATATAATTATAAATTAAATATAATATAATTGTTTGCTTGATAGACGAAGGTTGCAACATAATTATGTAATGTCATGTCGTTGGCTGAGAGCAGCCCCACTGCACCACAGGCAGCGCAGCCGAGTGAAACCTTGTTGGCTGCCTCACAGTCACGAAAGGGGCTACTTAATTAATTAATCCAATCCACTTTATTTATAGAGTACATTTAAAAACAACAACGTTTACCAAAGTGCTGTACAAGTCTTTTTATAATAGAATTTTATTTTCATATTCGAATCCCATGCCCATCGAATGAAGCTTCGAAGTATTTAAGACAGCCCTAAAAATATCTATACAAAACATAAACAAAACTCTGAAGATTATAAAAATGTTCACATTGAACTCCTCATTCATCCCATTAGGGTACAGACTTTTAAAATAAATCCAAAAAGCCTCTCTGCTTTTCCTTAGGGCATTAACATCACCCCACGCACCCCAGGAGTAATACCTTCAATTGCAATAAATAAAGCAGAAACAGGGTGGTTGTTGGCATCATTTTACTGTAGCCAGGATTACACAGCTCCTCTACATGGAACATTACCATTTTGTTAGAGTTAAGCCTAGCTAGTAGGGGTGGGAATCGCCAGATACCTCACGATACGATATGATACTAAATATATCGCGATAAGCTGAAAATATTGCGTTTAAATTTTTTTGCTCACATTTGATTTATTACCTTTTTTCAACTGCAAAGTAAAACTTTGTCAACATGTTTTATCTAATAAAATAAAGTTCAGTCTGTTCATCTCACTTCAATCATTTGTATTGCAGAACATGGTATTTTCTCAAGCAGACAGATGTAAACACAACACTGTAATCTGTGTTGCATGTACCTGACAAACTGAACTGTTTTTATTACAGTCATATTCCATGCGTGTGTGTGGACTACTGTACTATTATTACAGGTATTGAAATGAACAATGCAACTTCCTTATACAAAAAGAAAAAGATTTATGAATAATTAAATATCGATACTTGGCGTCCCTGTATCGATACAGTATCGCCACGCAAAGTATTGCGATACTACTACGTATCGATTTTTCTCCCACCTCTACTAGCTAGGCTACTAGAGCCTAAAGGGCAAGTTCAGACTTTTGGACCCGGAGCCCTATTTCCTACCAACGATGTCATAAATTGGTAGAGTCCTTTCTCTGCACAATCCCTGCGGTTCTTGATACTGGATATACCGTATGCAGCTCTGTACGATTACCTACTTTGGGTGCACTGTGGTGTAGGTTTCAGTGTTTATTTCAGGGCTTGTACAGAACAGAGTGTGGCCCCATTGACTTTTCTTTAGTCTTGCGGTTAAGTAGCTGGATCTGCGGGTATCCAGTATGAAGGACAGCATGGACTGTGCTAATCAACAACACCATTGGTAAGATAATGCTAGGGGTCCAAAACTCTGAACTTACTTTTAAGAGTTATTTTTGCATCCAGTGAGTGTTTTCCCCACATCCTCTCATCCAACTCAATGGAGCCCCAGACTCTACAATCCCCGTCACATGACCAGACTCATGTGAGAATCTGCTGTTTTTCTCCTCAGCTGGGCAGACGCAGCAGCATGATACAAAGGTCACTAAGTTCACTGTTGTTTGAGAGTTGATGGGAAGAAAAAAAACCACAACTAGTACTAGTAGACTAATAGTGTCCCGAACTCGACTGTTGGCATAACCATGTGCCAATATCTTAAGTGCTAAATGAGATCAGAGTCTCTTCCTAATGACCCCTGTCACTGCCTGCCTAGCCACTAATCACATTAGCTCAGTCACTGAGCAGTACAGTACAGTAGAGTAGTACAGCTCAATACCATGATAAGTGTACAAAAAGAAAATATATTCTCAGCATAGGTTCTTTAGATTCCAGCATTAAGCTAATTAAGCACTCTTGCATTGTATCTGCATCACAGCAGACCTGAATGCTTCTAGCTCTGCTATGAAAGCTACAGTAACAAAACCCTTGTGGCTGTGGTGGACCAGTTGCAAATGCAAATACAAAAGTATGGATGCTACAGGTCTCCAAATACTAAATATGTTATACATTTTGCACAATCTTGACTCTCCAACAGAGAATTTGTCTACTCTACAGACAAAATAAAGAATTTAAAAAAGGCCTTCTCCATAACCCATTTCCCACAGGACAATATACTGAATCTAGTATGTACAGTAGGCTAAGTCTGGCTGGCAAAGAGCAAAGTGTTGTGATATTAGTGGGTCTGCAACTATTATGGACCTTGGGTGATTCAGGTTTTACGCTACTTGTTGATAAGCAACAGCCAAATACCCTATTAGGATTGTAATTAATTGGAACATTAGCTTATTGGTCGGCAAGCAGCAATGGGATTGGGGTATTGCCAATTTCAGTGGCTCAACTCCCTCTAGCCAGCTGGTTCCTACTGAAGGGCGTGCCAGGGATGAAGCTCCATGTTCTCCAAGTGGACTCCAGGACGAGAAGATCAGAAGCTGATCTGACGGAACACGCCACAGCTCTCTTGTCAAGGAACCACACAAGCGTAAAAGATATTTTCTAACAACAACACAGGCTCATTGCATTCAATTCAAATTCCATTCTCTGTACAGAAACGTCAGCATCTACTGAAACATGGGGAGGTCTGTGAAGTAAGGACACAAAGCTAAATTGTGAGCAGGAACTTACTTGGACAAACATATAATCCAACTCCTGGTTCATCTTGGTCTCCTGGGCAGCCCCCTATCTCATGCTGCGTCTGACAAGTCTTCTGGTTGGCTCCAGCCTCACACCACAAATCCTGAGACTAATCAATGTAACAGCTAATGTTAGCTCCTCAGCTTCCTAGTAGATGAAGCCTTCCTGTTGTGTCTCTAGACAAGGGGAGTGTTCGCTTGGTGCTCCCTTCAGATTCCCACCCTGCCACAGACTTTTGCTAGGACTGGACAACCCCCGCTGCCAATCACACATCCAAGCTCCCGCCCTCAATCACATGAGTCCTGAGGCAGACGGATCCACAGACACCCTCTCAGCCCGCAGAACCAAGGAGTTTCCCACAAAACACATCTGCCATGGCACCGATTAGCTGTTCAGATCTGTGGTGAAACTCAGCCTTCCTCTGGGCTGATTTGTCAGTCTGTGTGTGTGTGTGTGTCTGTCTGTCTGTCTGTCTGTGTGTGTGTCTGTCTGTCTGTCTGTTTGTGTGCGTGTGTGTGCCTGACTTGTATGGGAATGAATGTAGGGCTAGATGCCACTGTGTGCACAACATGGCAGTGCAATTACCTTAACCAGGTTACCATAGTAATCTAATGAACATGCTCTCCCATCAGCACTGGGGAGACAAATATGCATGTTGCACAATCAAAGATTCACCACCTGACAGACTGAGGGAACATCTACAGGAAGTGAACTTATGTGCTGTGTAAGGCTGAGCCCGAATGTTCGATCGTTACGTTGGCATTCAATTAAACATTTTATTTATTTTCTTTTTTGTGTGCGTCTATTTCATTCTGTTTAAACCAATGGGGTTTTTCTTCACAGTTGCAGATAAAGATTAGGCTACACTAATATTATAGTATTAAAAAAAACTGATGACTTATATTCATTAAAGAAAGTTGATTTAATAAAAAAGAGACTAATTTAATCAGATTAATCACTTTATTCAAATTGAGGATTTATTTTTTATTTTTAGTATTTTAGTATTTATTTATTTTAGTATTTATTAAAAAAAATAACATATATATTATTTTTTTAACCCATAAGAACCCACACCAATTTCTCCTTCAAGGCAAATTATGAGGGGCATAAGACTGACTAAATAGACTACAAATTAACACATTTCTGATTTATTTTTTCAAAATAGCACCACCTAATGGCAAAGATCTGAAATGTTACATATATATGTCACATTGGGCGTTAATCATTAAACTTATTCCTTGTTGGAAAATAAATCAAATTGTCTTTTTATTTGCATTTCCTCAAACTATAACTTTCCTTGTTCCGTTTCCCATAACTTTCCCTTCGGTTTAAAAAGAAAAACACAACATTTTGCTGAACACAACTGAATAAAAACTGCCTCATATTGGAAGTCTTCTAAAAGAAAATTTTCAAAAAGGGTTTAGAAACAATGTTAGGTTTTAGCACCATGTTTAAACCCTAGGCCAAATGGAAATATTTGAAACACTTTCTTTGGGTGGCACTACATGATACTACATGGTACTACAGGATACTACAGAGTACTACATGGAACTACAGGGTACTACATGGCAATACATGGTAGGGCTGCACGATTAATCAATTTTAAATCAAAATTTGGAATGATGCAATTATCAATCGCACCAAAAAAAATCGCAATTCTTTTTAATTTTTTTACCAGGAAGTCCCATTGAGATACAAGATCGGTTTGGGAGCGGGAGGTAAGGGGTTTTAGATTGTGTTGTTGTGAAGTTTAGACTTCAGAGAGGGAGAGTAAAGTACAGAAAAAAAGGTACCGTTCGGTACCGGTATCGATTCCCAGGTAAAAAGAAACATTTTCAGGCTCGGTGTCCTGAAAAGACCCACTGCGTAGGCCAGATGCAAGCCACATTTTACAATAAACCTCTGTGGGGCTGCTTAAAAAAAATTATCGCGAATGTAATCGCAATCGCAATATCTGTCAGAAAAATCGCAATTTGATTATTTCCCAAAATCGTGCAGCCCTACTACAGGGTACTACATTGAAATATGACTGATATTTGTTTTAATATGCTTTGAACAATATAAAATATATTAACTAATAGTATTGAATCAGACAAATGAACTAAGCAGATCATAATAATTGTTCTTATTGTGACATATGTCACATACAATTTTCATGAACATTTTAAGGTTAAATGCCCGGTGTGACGTATGTGTCACAGCGATTTTTATCGATTGTTTTCTTTATCATTTTGTTCAAGAACAAAAACGCAAAGCTATTACTCGCACATGATTTTTCTAAATGATTTGTCCGGTTCGCACAAATCAATTTTTAGGGGCAAATGGTCGCACTGTAGAGCCCTGTGTGCAGGGAGCGAAATTAACTTTTTGACTCACCGGCCAGTGGCGGGTAGATGGGAAGAGTCTACCCGCCAAGCATATTTCTTACCTGCCAAAAAAATTTTGATTAAAAAAAATATATATATATATTTTATATAAAAAAAATTATTTTAAATAAAATATATATTATATAATCATACTTGTAGTTGTATTATCTGCGAGACATCGCCACCACGCAATAAGTCAAAATGCTTGCTATCTGCAAACAGCTCCACTGTCTGTGTGTATACTTGAGTAGCCTCCAGCTCCAGCAAGGATTCTCCGGCCCTGCAGCTAGACCAGGGGTGGCCAACCCGCGGCTCGCGAGCCGCATGTGGCTCTTTGCCCGTCAATGTGCGGCTCTTCCATCCATAAAAAAAAAATTAAAAAAAAAAAAAAAAAAAAAAAAAATGTATGTCACTCATTCCATAAGGACGTATAATAAACATTTACATTTTTTTTTTAAATGGTCCATTTGCATGTTCTTGGTATCTGAATCTAGGGACATATATGGATCAGTGTCAGAAATAGTGTGTCTGTTACTAGGCTTGAGTAAATTGTAATGAACCAAAGGAGAATATCAATTCTATTTAACTTTTTTTTTTTTTATCTTTGACTGTAAATAACACCATGCTAAAATTGACCAGACCTGAAAAATCTAAGCAAATGAATAAAGGGAAGATGATTAAACAGAAGGTTTTGTAGATACAGTACTGAATTCTGCCATCTTTTTTATAATGTAAATTTCTCCACCATTTTTCATCATATTGCAACACCGTTTTTTGCAAGACGTTCACAGAAAGGTAGAGAAACTAACTGCGTTCTGTTTTATGGCAATAACGTTCAGGTTTGTGGGAGATAATCCCAAAAAATAAGAGAAATTAAAAAGTAAATCCAGAAGTCAGATGATTGACAGGGGCTGGTGTGAGCTGGGTAGGGTAGTTTTTCGAAATTTGAAAGCCCTGAGTCTCTTCCTTCAAAAGACTACACTCACTTTTGGCTGTGCCACTTCCTCCTGTCAATATGCGCGGGTTTCCGACTCAATGCCCTGAGATTTCTATAATCTTATATTTCACTAATAACAGTTAAAATAATTGGTAAACAAACATAATGCTGAAAATATACACTTTTACTGTATATCTCGGGCTTAAGAGGTTAACCCTGTGAGGCCCAAATTAAAAAGAAATTAGCAACTTCAGAGGCCATAGGGTGGGACATATAAACACATTTACTATCAAATAGCATTGTGAGGCTGAACAACAGGACCAATTGACTATACATGTGCTTAAAGGGGAACTATCTTATAAATGGCTTTTTTCAGTGTTTACCATTGTTTCTTAGCTATGTGGACTTATATTAATAGGATATATGTCTCCAATTCTCATATTGGCGAATTCTTCCAATTCTCCTCTCACAATATTCACCCTCACTGAACTGAGTCATCTGAAAATGTGCATATCTGTGATGTCAGAGATTTCTCAGCTGCATAATAATGTGGCAGTTGATGTGGCAGTTGGCACCAGGCCACACAGTGGTTGGAGCCCAGCCTCAAAACGGCTTAAGATCTTGAGGTAGAAAAATGCGGTTTTTAGTACTTGATTAGAAATACAAAACAATGCATTTTTTTTGAAAAAAACCTAGGTGTTCCATAGACTCACAGGAATTGTGTAAAAGTGCCCAAATAGTGAAAGAAATAGTAAAATAGTTCCCCTTTAACATTTTTTAAATAAACATAATTTTTTTTAAATGGCTAAAAGTGATTTTGTAATTTTGCAACCGTGAGTCTCACAGGGTACTTTTAACCCTGTGAGGCCCAAATAAAAAAGACATTAGCAACTTCAGAGGCCAGAGGGTGAGACCTATAAACACATGAAGGGTGCCGTGACTGAAAAAAAAGGTTGAGAAACGCTGGTATATGGTGTGGCTCTTTGTGGTACCACAGTCATTTTTGTGGCTCTTAGTCTCTGACTGGTTGGTCACCCCTGAGCTAGACCCTATATTCAGCTAGACCCTACATTCAGCATGCAAGGATTCTCCGGCGATGCAGCTGGACCCTATTTAACGTTACGGTTCTTTTGTCAAATCACATTCAACATGCCCTCAGCTAGAATACGCATTCAATCAATGTTATAAGACATTGATATCAGGAGCTATCTGTAGCTACTGCTAGCCCGGTAGATAACGTTAAGACAATTTAGTTTACTGGGACAGATGGATCTAACGTGAGCTAAGCTAGCTAACGAGGGAACGGAGCACTCGAGTCGACTATTGCTGGAGCATTTGTTGATATCAGCAGCTATCAGTAGCTAGCCAGCTAGATACCGTTAGACAATGCCTCGTCATGTATTAAACTAAAAGTGAATAGTTGACTGGGTCATTGTTTAAACAGTAACGTTAGCTCATGGAGGTCCGATATAGACTAGAGCAGACGGAAGTAAACAAGCCAAATGAGAGCTTCCGATTGGTCATTTGCTTTCTTTCTCGTGAAACCAGTCACGTCACTCTACTGTGATTGGACCGTTGACTTGAGTGCAATGTGGGACTTGTAGTTTTTTAACGATCTCGCGGCGGAGAAAAAAAAGACGAGCGGCTATAATCTGTACTCGCACAAGAGTATCGTTATGAACTACACGTCTACACGCCACACGGCGGGCAGCCCTCTAAGTGTCATGCGCCAAAGGTAAAAACAGACCGCCCCTGGCGGGCGGCAGGCTTTAGTTTCGGTCCCTGCCTGTGTGCGAGCCAATCGGAGGCTTTGTTACATTTTGGATTGTGGTTGAACAGAAGAAAGTTATATATTGGGGAAAAAAAAACTGCTTATTGGCTCACTGACACCGATGAGATAAACTACTTAGGTATCGGAATTTGGTATTGAATATCAAATTCAATACCAAAGCATTTTTCGATACTTGATGGTAATTGAAGCAATTCAATCAATACCATATGATAAGTATAAAAATTTGATACTGACATTTTATATATCGGTTGATGTATATTTCCTCAAATAGTTTGTATATTTGCTTCTCCATGCATCTCCCACGGGCTTCAATAGAACTGCCACCAAATTCGGGCACCAAGCAGAGCATAGAACGCTGGTGTTCTGACGTGACTCTTCCTTCTTTTATAGTTTCCTCCTCTCACCAGGAATCCTTCTCTTCATCTCACCACTCTCCGCCTCTGTCTCACCCCGACCTACACTGTCATACTGTACGTCTCTCTCTCTATCCCATGGTCAGAGACCGGAGAGAGACAAGCCTATGATTTGGACCACACAATCTCAGACCGTGTGCGTTTGTTTTGCACGTGTGCTGCGAGGGTGTGCAGTTTTAACTGAGCGGCCTCAGACCTGCTCAATGGGGTTTTATTTGGCTGAGTCACGGGCACAAAGAGCAGAGTGTTCTCCCACCACCCTGTGCATGGAAAGGGAAATGGTGAATAGGGTGCGTGTGTGTGTGTGTGTGTGTGTGTGTGTGTGTGTGTGTGTGTGTGTGTGTGTGTGTGTGTGACATCAGAGCTTGACCTTTAAGACAGGATGGTGCTTTACCTCCCAGAACATGTGACAGGACCAGGAACCCGTCATATGTTTCTAAAATACATCACACATCAGAAGGTCACAGAGAGAGAGAGACTTGATCTATGGACATATTTAGAAATGCACTGTAGCAGTTCAGTTCTGCCGAGTGGAGATTTAGGACCGTGCTGGAGTTAGAATACGCTTGTGCGTATTCTATCACAACCACTATTCAGGGGGACTGTACCAGCTGGCAATGCAAGGGGATGGGTGACTATTTCAAACCACACACGTCACACACACACACACATGTGCACACACAAGGTTCAACAATAGCAACAACAAACTTGTGGCATTCTCCTTGTTCTTGTTGTATGCTCAAACAGCGCTAAAACACAGTGTGGAGATATGTCTGGCTGGCAATGAGCCTAGTTGCACGCTAATTATTTCAACAGCATACAAGTCAGTAGGCGTGACTTGTGCAGCTATTCAGTAAGCACTTAATCTATTCAATCTATCGGACTCTTCACAGGCGTATCAATCCAGCCAAGGTGGCCCGCTCTGGGTCTCTCCATCACCATATGCGAAGGATGCAAAACTATTTTAACTGGAGTGTCCAGTCCACTAAGCAGAAAGTTGGACAACGTCCCACCGTCAAATTGGGTTTAACAATTCATGGATATTTTATTGAAATCGCAAAAAGTGCAATACCCAAATCACAGGAGGTTGCAATTTTGTTTAAAGCAAAAACACGTTGTGACGTACAGTAGCATAGACAGCTCTGCGTATGGGTGTGTATAGAGTGTCGTCAGAAGAGCCGTGACGTCAGCGCTGATAGCAGCATCTCAGCGGTACCCAACAAGACTGTTCTCTAGTCAACATCCGAACCAAACCAACTCGAATAATGGAGCCTAAACGTTTCTGACATTCTTAGATATTCAAATAAAATATTGCATATGGCCATATACAGTATCCAGGTCTGATCATTAGACTAATTTTATAATAGAAAGACATACAAATCACAGTTTACACGGTGGCACCGCCTATGCATCATTCTAGTCCTGCATGGCCTCGGAGTGGGGGATGATGCAAAATAGCGAGGCCTTGGAATGTTTTATTATTGTCCAAGCGCACACAATTGAAATAAAGTCAAAAACACACTTGTAGAAAAAGAAAAAAAAAACAATACAAATGTATGATTAAAAGACCAACGACTTTAGACCAAAAAATGCACACCTCTCAAGAGTGTTAGGTTTGGCTGCACCATTTTAAACACTGAAACGCGGTCTATATTTAGACGCAGCACTAAATCATACTAATAACGCTACCGGCTGTCAAGCAGAAATACGTTTCTAATACAAGACGCTGTTTTTAAATCACTTTTCATTCAAGTCATTCATAGCTGCTCTAAAAATGTACTCAGAACGCGCGGCGTGGCTGAGTCGAGCTGTCAGTGTACTAATTCAATCATACAGTAAGCATTTACGTCGGGAGACAATGCTAGGATGCATTAAAAAAACATGGGAGAGAAATCCATGTTGATATTGAGAATAGGTTAATATACACAGTCTATTACCTTTGTGTACAGCTCAGACGCTGCCATGATGGTCGCTGTGTCCTTTCTCTCCAAATCTGGGCTAAACATCAGTGGCTCCAACGCGCTGCTGCAACAGAATCTCTATTGCGTCTCCGCATGTAAACAAGGAGCGCGACTCAGTGGAATTGAGAAATGTCCTTAAATACTCCGTTCAATATGTTGTTGCACCTAGTATCTCGCCATGATGATGATACCTGAAAAGCCTTGATGTTTGGCGTCTCACTTTGCATTCTGGGTATGATTGATTATTGAAAAACACGCGGCACCGAAAATCGGTTGAACTGCACCTCACTGTGGTCGTGGTGCGCACCGAGACCGAGACCTATTTTTATTTTGGGGCGTGGATAAGAGGTGACAGGTTGGATGCACAGATGGTTGGTGTGTGCGTGTGTCTGTTTGTGTGTAGTTTGGGTTGGTTACTTACTTACTTTCTACTGTTACCTGCTTGCAATTGTAACCAGTGATATACAGGCATAGTTATAAGAATGTAATATGATTACTTCCAGTTACTTTGTCCCCAAGTTCTATAGAACATGCAGTATTAAAAAGTTGGGCTCCACTAAATGAGCTAAACGTTTTGCAATGGAGTTTCCCTTTGGAAGGGTCACAGCTGGGTGTAATGGACTAGGCTACACAAATAAAATACTGTAATCTAATCATTGCTATTTGCTATAGGCTGTTGCTCAAAACACACTTAAAGCGTGAAAGGCTTATTTTATATAGTTCTACACAATTTAAATAATGTCTGTTTACCATATAAAGATCTATCCACCTGTCTCTACATATTGCACATAATCCTTTTACATATCTGTAGATTACTATATCTATATCTCTACATATCCTTTACCTCTACTAGTTACACTGCTGGACAGTATGACTACGACCAGTAGTCTTTATACCTGTATCACTCTACATATTGGTATAACATACATCTGATTAGCACTACACTCAGAAGTACTAATTTATATATCTTATATACTGTTTAATCACCTGTACATTGTATATTGCACTTTACTGTTACATTTGCACTCTGGTTGGATGCCAATTCCAAACATATGTTCGTTGTACTGTACTTGTGCTGTATAATGACAATACATTTGAATGTAATCTAATATAAAGGTTTTATATGATGCTATTAAACGAAGACATGGAGTTTTCCTGCAGTAGTTCTCTGAGTGCTAAGTAGACCATTATCCTATTGAACGTTTTCTTTTCCTTCCTCTTTGACATTTCTCGATCTCTCTTCCTCCCCTCGTCACCTGAGAACCTCACCTTTCCTCCTGCTACTCACACCTATCCCCTTCAACAATGTGTTTCCTACTCATTCCAACACTTTCTTCCACCAGACCAGCTTCAAGCCATCCATGCCAGTTTGGGAGCAAAACTAGCAAATATACCTATCACTGTACGTGGAGGCTTATGGAATCAGCTGTCAGGAAAGCAGACTTCATTACTGGCTATGCGCATAGTCAAAACCTTCAGTTTCTGGCTCTTACTAAAACCAGGATAACACCAGAAAATTCAACAACACCAGCAGCCTTATCTACAAACTATAACTTCTCTCACACACCACGACCCCCCAGACGTGCAGAGGCACCACCGGTCTGTTGACCTCTCCCTCATGGTCTACAAACTCAATATCACTTCCAGCTCTGTCACTCTCCTCTCTTGAATATCATGCAGTATCTGTCTCTAATCCATTCAATCTCACCATTGTTACTCTCTATCGCCCTCCAGGTCCCCTCTGTTCCACTTCCCAGACGAGCTGGACATGCTTCTAAGCTCTTTCCCAGAAGATGGCACTCCCCTCCTTCTAATGGGTGATGTTAACCTGCCTGACTCGTCTCAGTCAGACACAGTGGTCTCTCTCCTACAATCCTTTGACCTGACTCCCACTGTCATGCTTCCCACTCACAAAGCACGCAGCTCCATGGATCTCATCATTCTTCCTTAACTCCAGCATCATTAACACCACGGTAACTCCCCTCCATGTATCTGAATTCTTCTTCATATCCTTCTCACTAACTCTTATGCTTAACCCCAAACCATCCACCCCAACCCAAACCATCTCAGTCAGACGCAATCTGCACTCCAGGGCTGTACAACTGTAAATAAAGAGGTTGAATAATATTAAATGGGATATAAACTAAATTAAATAGGGGTCTAGAACCGCCACTGCTATTCAGCATTTAGCCTTTTTCTGTAGCCATTCTGGTTTTAGGCTACTCCTTTCCTTTTTAACTGTCATTAGTACACTACTACAAAATTATCAACAATCCATCAGGATAAGTGGAAGATGGAGATATGGAAAAAACCTAAACTTAGAAAATATGTTGAAAGTAAAGATGAGTATTTTACTGAACCTTATGTAATGTTAAACATAAAGAGAAGACAGAGGTCTCTGTGCCCAGTTGAGGTCTGGCACCCTGCCATTGGCTGTGGAAGTGGGTAGATTCCAAGGTAAACCTGAGGAGGAGCGGTTGTGTGTTCTATGTGATCTGGGAGTGGTGGAAGATGAATATCATTTTGTTTTTGATTGCCCCTTGTACACCGATTTGAGGAGGGCTTTATTTGAAAAAATTCAATTTGTAAATCCAGATTTGTTTTGGCAGTCTGAGAGATGTATTTTGAGTTGTTTTTTTGTGTGGAGGAGATATTCAGTTTTGCAGGATTTCTGGAGAAAGCATGGCACTTGAGACAAAACACACTATATCCTATATAATTGTATATGAATTCCTCTTGTTTCTTTGTTTACATAACTACATTGCTTACAGCTTGCTATATTACATTTTATTGTGTTTTCTTTTTTTTGTGGCCATCTTGGTCTATATAATTTATTGTCAATGTCAAGTATACTTATTGTTTATGTGTCTTGTAAGCCCATATGGGCTGGCATACACCTGTATGTAAGAGACGAAAATAAAAAAACATCAAATCAAATCAAATCACTACACATAAACTCCAAGGTTTGGAGGTTTATTGTTATTTAGGTTATTTGTATGAAATTATTATCTATTAGGAGGTGCTTATTTCAGTTATTTCTATAATACCTCTTTATTGAGTGTTGTCCTGTTTTTTGGACTTGATTTATTTTCTTAAAATACTCATGTAGAGGCTTCCACCTGTAAAGGTTGTTTTTTGTTGTTTACTTTCTCCCTTCTCCTTAATGTCTGCTTAGCAGTTTAGTGGTTATTCGTTACACGAATAACTTAGAGTCCCTATTATCTGCTTGTGACCCAAACATCTGCAGCCCTCACATATATTTTAGTCCTGTAGGGGTGTGTTAATGTAACACAGTGGGGGGGGGGGGGGGGGGGGTCAGTGAGGGTCCCGAGACTTGTTGATGAGGCTCACTGCAGAGGGGAAGAAACGTAAGGTTATCCTATAACCCTAGTTATATGATACTGGCTGAGCGTCCCGCTCTGCCTACTGCGATATAACTCATCATCTCTAGCACCTAGTGTGCTCCAGGAAAAGAAAACAAATGCACCCACTTGCACGTGACCAGGCCACTCCCATGTGCCCTATATTACACCGGAAGTGGTCACGCTTCACCCTTCCTAGTTCGATTTCCATAAGCGGAAACCCCAAGGGACCTCAGGGCGCTAAGAGCGGGATGCTCAGCCAGTATCATATAACTAGGGTTATAGGATAACCTTACGTTATATATCAACTGGCTATCGCGTCCCGCTCTGCCTACTGAGATAAGGGCAGAGCAGACGCGTGGCCCGTACAAATGCACCCCCTGAGGGCCCGTAAGCCCAAGCCAGGGAGGAGGGAAGTCCCGTCCACCCGCCCGTCCTAACGAAGGGGGGGAGGCAGTCAACTCCACCAAAGTGCGAAAAAGGGGGGGAACCAAGAACCCCTGAACGCACAGCGCAAGCAGGACCACGTGTGACACAGCACCCCGCGGTCCACACCCACCCCTGCTAGCCCACCTGATGGCGGGATGCAGGAGAGGTCCCGGACCTCAGGACCGCCTGGGAGACAGAACCCCCAGACATGTCCATGAGGTAGAACATAACGAAAGGACTCGGGGAGGACCAGGAGGCCGCAGCACAAATGTCCTCCACCGAGGCCCCCCCTAACAGGGCAGCAGAGGCCGCCACACCACGAGTGGAGTGCGCCCTGATGCCCCCGGGGGGAACCTGTCCAGCCAACGTGTAGCAAAGGGCAATGCCCTCGCACAACCAATGTGACAGACGCTGCTTGGACAGCGCCTCACCTGCGCGAGGGCCACCGTAACAAACAAATAGTTGGTTGGAGGCCCTGAAACCCTGCGTGCGGCTAAGGTAAACCCCCAGCGCACGGACAGGACACGACAGGTGCAGGCTCGACTCCAACTCATTAGCGTGAGGACTGGAGGAGGATGAAACACCTGAATCACAATATCCCTGGAGCGAAAAGAGCTCAGGATATTCTTTGGCACGAAGACTGGATTAGGCCTCAGAGTTGCCCCGCTATCGGCCCGAATAGACAGGCACTCAGGCCGCACCGAGAGAGCACAAAGCTCACCCACGCGTTTAGCGGAGGTGATGGCCAAAAGGAACGCGGTCTTAAAGACAGCTGACCCAACGGCGCCTGCTCAAGAGGCTCAAACGGGGCCTCCAACAACCGACCCAGGACCAGTCGGAGGTCCCAACTTGGAGACAAAGAACGCTCCACAGGCTTAAGACGCCGAGCGCCAAGCAGGAAACGTTTCACTAGAGGGTGGCTAAACAGCATACCGCCCTCAAAGCCCACATGACAGGAGGATATAGCTGCAGCATATACCCTCACCGTCGAGGCCGACAGCCTATCCAGGATAGTCTGGAGGAAGGCAAGAACCGAGTCCAGGGGGCAAGACACTGGGTCCAGGCCCCCAACCTCACACCACTCTTGAAACATATGCCACTTCCCAGCGTAAACCGCGGTAGTGGACGGAGCGCGCGCGTTCCGGATGGTGTCAACCACAGTAGGGTTCAGACACATCACCTCCCGATTCACCCTTTCAGCAGCCAAACCATCAACGGCTGTCCCAGAACAGGACGCAGAAATAGCGTCCCGTGAGCCTGGGAGAGCGCCTGCGGTGACCTCGGAACAGGCCACGCCGGGGCCACCAAGAGCTGAATCAGGGCCGGGAACCACACAGCCGTGGCCCGGTCCGGCGCGACCAGGATCAAAGTCCTGCGCTCTCGACGTACCCGCTCCAACAGCTGAGCTATCAGGTGTATGGGGGGGAACGCGTACAAAATCCCGGGCGGCCACGGATACATCAAGAAGGCATCCACCCCCAGGGGGGGGTTGTCCTTCCGACTGACCGAGAACCACAAGGGGCACCGGTGGGCCTGTCTGCTCGCAAACAGGTCCACCGTGGCCTTTCCGAAGCGGTCCCAGACCTGTCTGACTGTCTGGATGCAGTCCCCACTCGTCGGGGTGAGGACGGCCCCGCGACATCACACCTGCACCCACATTCTCCCTGCCGAGGATGTGTAGAGCCCTCAGGCTGCGCGGATTGAGAGACGCCCATAGCCAGAGCTCGACCGCCGCCCGGTGCAGACGGAGGGAGCGTACTCCCCCCTGTCTGTTGATATACGACGCTGCCGTCGTGTTGTCCGTCCTGACCAAAACATGCATGTCCACCACAAGGCGGCCGAGCCTGCCTTCAATTCCAACACATTGATATGTAGAGCAGACCGGGCAGCATGGTACTGCCATCTGCCCCCTACTATGCGGGTCCAACACGTCCCCCCCCATCCTGTGAGGGAGGCGTCGGTGAAGACCATGACGTGTGATAGCCTGCTGCCCATGGGGACCCCGCTGGTGAGGGCACCAGGTCTCCCCCAGTTGTCGAGATCCCCCAGTATTGACACGGGAACCATCAGCCGCTTCCACTTGTCTCTGACCGGGTCTAGTTTCATCCTGGAAAACCACCTCTGTATCCTCCTCATGAAGAGGAGGCCAAGAGGGACCACAGAGTGAGCAGATGCCATCATACCGAGCAGGTGCATCACGGACAGCGCCGTAACCGTCCTGCCAGGACGGAACCTCCTGAGCACGCCGAGAATATTCCCTTGTCGCTGCTCTGAGAGGGTTGCCCTCATGGGCCTTGAGCTTAGAACCAAGCCCAAGTACTCCACCTGTTGACTGGGAAGAGGAGTACTCTTCTCCCAGTTCACAGCAAACCCCAGGCTGGTGAGGAATTCCACCACCAGCCGGGTATGAGACCTGGCGACCTCCTCTGACCGGCTGAGGACCAGAATGTTGTCGAGGTAGAACAAGATTCGTATCCCCTGACAACGCAGAGGGTCCAGCGCGGTCTCTACGCACTTGGTGAAAGTGCGAAGAGCCAGAGAGTAGCCAAATGGCAGCCTCTGGTACTCGTACGCTACGCCCTGAAAAAGGAACCGTAGGAATTTCCTGTGAGGAGGGAGGATCGGGATGTGAAAATACGCATCCTTCAGGTCTATGGAGGTGAACCAGTCTCCCACTCTGACAGCGCTTAACAGGTGTTTGACGGTCAACATTCTGAACCTTCTCGCCACAATCATACGATTGAACGCGGACAGGTCCAGTATAGGTCTGACACCTCCCGATTTCTTGGGCACCAGAAAATAGCGGGAGTAGGGGGAGCTCCCGTAGCTCACCGCATATCTCGGCGCTATTTCTGCGTTGGGGAAAACCGTGCTCGTCACGGATCTGGGGGACACAAGTTCGATTCTCGGACCCGCCGTCATTTCTCAGAATGTCTTCCCCTGCTCTACATCCCATTTCAACCTGTTTCTGTCGGTCAGGCTTGACCAGAAAAGCGATAAACGCTAAAAAATAAAGTTTAAAAAAAAAATAAAAAAAATAGCGGGAGTAAACACCACGCATCGCGTCCTCCCTTGGGACCACGACGATGGCCTGCTTCGCCAACAGAGATTGGATCTCGTCGGCCAGAGCTGTCACTGCCGCGGACCCTGACAAGAGGGTCTGTAGCAAACCCAAAAACGGAGGGTGGGGTTGTGTAAACTGTAACACAAGCCCCTCCCTCAGTGTTCTCTCCATCCACCTCGACATATGGCACTGCTGTAGCCATACGTGATGATAATCCCAAAGCGCACCCGCAGCCAACTGGCGCTGGTCCGCCAGGAACCGTAGATAGGAGGCCCGGTCCCTCCCGCTGTGTGTTGCCAACCCTGGACTCGCCAACCGCACGAGCAGGGCATCTCGCGGAGTCGGGATATCGCACCCTGACTCTACCAATGAGGCAATCGCACCCAAGGGGGGACCCCGACAGAAAGGGCCGATCTGATACGGGGAGAGCAGCCATCACCCCTGGTGACATAGGCTCCCCCGCTGAGCATCTTCCCGGCATAGACTGCTGAGGACAGCCTGCTCTGCAGCTGGACATGCAAGGTGTGTGGTCCCCACACTGCCCAATAGGGTGAGTCTCTACACACCGTAGCCCTGTAGTGATATTACTACCACCCAAACCACGCATGCCTGACTGACCACCGCCGGTCTTCCGGTCGGGGGAGGCACCAATGTGATAACCGGCCTGGCGAGGGCGGGGCTGGGGGAACTCACGCTGCAACCTCCTGGGCCTAGAGTTCCCCATCTGACAACCTTTTTTAGATACAGGGAAACCTGCTCCGTCGACAGACACAACACCAGGCTCACCAAACACAGACGCAGGACGTGTGGTGTTGGAGCCGCTTGACAGCACAGCATTATCATAGACAGACCCAGGCCTAGCTAGCAACTGGGTGTCAGCCCCTGTCCCCATGAGAAGTGAAATGTGGGGCCGCTTGCGCTTCACTGGAAGAACGTGGCCCGCAGCCAAAGGGAACAAATCAGAGCCCTGTGTCCCGTAGTGTAGCGGGGGGGAGTAACCGGAGAACGTGCTAGACACAGCTAGACGGCGACGGTTTTTTAGGGCATGCTCATCTAATGTAGCCCATCCCTCGGCCGCCGAGGCTGTCGGCCTTGTGATCACCTGTTTTCTTTGTGCCCAGGGTATCTCGGGCGGGGGAAACATGGCTGCCGGTCGGGGGCCTCGCCGCAGCCGCTGGCGAGGGCGTGCTCTCACCTCTGGATGCGTGGTGTGGGGCCCAGGTCAAATACCGCCCGCGCCCCTGCGGACAGACCAAAAAGTCCCTCTGCGGAGAGGGGAGCCCTGAGGAGGGGAAGTCTCCTCTCCTCCTCAAGGGGAGACTGTTCCAACCAAAGATGCCTGTGAACAAGCGTTGACAGCATCCTAGCCCTCCCTGCGGTTATAGCTTGCGGCTGGGTCAAAAGCTGTATAACCTCAAAAACATGCGCAATGTTTTTGACGTCGGCTGGCCCCAAGGCCCCACTACCCGACACCATTTTGGACAGAAAAGCAGCCAATTGAGCAATGTTATTGGTTGCTGCTAAATTCCGCCCTGCAGCGGTATAAGCTTCATCAGCCCACTCAGCCACCTGCCGGGCCGACTCGCCCTCCGGCGTCGGCTTCCGGGTGGGATACCGTTCAACCATGCCAGGGCAAAGGACTGATGCTACCTGCTCCTCTAAGCACTGGACACCTTTCCTGGGCCCTGTCGTCAGCCCATCCACCTGTGTAAAGGGTAAAAAAGCCTCAGAAAAACCCTCAACATTAGACACCGATTGACCTTCAGCAATGAAACGGTTAAGAGGAGGGAAGAGTGGTGACAGCCCCTGCGGGGCACATGGGAACAGCGCCCCAAGCATCTTAGCATTAGCATTAGCTGCATGCGCTAGGATATTTGGAAAAACATCCAAAAGTGAGTCATGATGACCACGTTCATCCAAATATCCTGCCCCCGGCACCAATACATCACCCGGCTGTCTCACGAGACAACGAGCAGTATTACATATACCAATGCCTGCTAATACAGGCCCTACCTGGGCGCAACACGGCTCGACTGTCAGCCGTTGCATGAAGTCCCTCGGTCTGCTGTCATGCGACGAGGAACAAACAGGATAGGGCCGTCGTACTGTCAGGACGTGCCAAGAAGGTTCCGGGGGCTGGCAAACTTCTGGCGAATTCCCAACATTGTGTAATTTCACCTTCTGCTTCATAACAATCTCCAGTTCCGAAGTGCATCTAGCTGCTTCCGCGTTGGAAATGAATGAGGAAGGGTGAGGCGTGACCACTTCCAGTGTAATATAGGGCACATCGGAGTGGCGTGGTCACGTGCAAGTGGGTGCATTTGTTTTTGTTTCCTGGAGCACACTAGGTGCTAGAGATGATGAGTTATATCTCAGTAGGCAGAGCGGGACGCGATAGCCAGTTAATATATAACTGTTCTTGTGGCGTGAGGTTTTGGCCCTGATGGACCACAGCCTCCTGCCAGAGGGGAGTGACTCAAACAGGTTGTGACCGGGGTGGTAGGGGTCAGCCACAATCTCTCCTCCGACATCCTATCCATTCTACCTTTGAGTGAGATTTTCTCTGCTCTCCCCGCAGATACGGCAACCTCCACCCTCTTCTCAGCCCTCTCAACCTCCTTCAACAAGCTCTGTCCCCTTGCAGAGAGGTCTGTCCGCCGTTCCCCACCCAGTTCATGGCTGTTGGATGCAGTGAGAGATGAAAGACAGGTCCTGAGAGCGGCCGAGAGGAAGTATAGAAAGTCACACCTCATTGGTGACATCACCACCTATCACAACCTCTTGTTAGCTTTCTCCAAAACCATTACTAATGCCAACCTTCGTAAACTGCATGCCACCATGTCCTCCCTCCTCACTCCCCCTCCACCCCCTCCCGACTCCTCTCTCTCTGCCGAAGACTTCGCGATTTTCTTCGAGAAAAAAGTGGAGAGCATCCGCAGCTGCTTCTCCCAAACCCTGCTCGTTCCAAATGCTGAATCGAGTCATCTTTCTCTCCCATTACAGACGCCAAGGCCTTGACACTGGTAACGTCGAACCGTCCCACTAGTCTACATGCCAGCTGGACTCGATACCCTCCCCACTCCTCCAGACCATAGCACCAGACATTCTCCCATTCCTAACGGCACCCTGCATCTGACACAGTCAACCATCAGATCCTCCTTGCATCCCTCGCAGGAATGGGAGTGGCTGGCTCTGCGCTGGCATGGTTGTCATCCTACCTCGACGACCGCTCCTACCAAGTATCATGGAGAGGGACCCTGTCGGCCCCCTTCGGACAGGTGTCTCCCAGGACTCTGCCCTTGGACCCCTCCTCTTCTCCATCTACACCTAATCTCTGGGTAACATTATCACATCACGTATCATTGCTATGCCGATGATACTCAACTTTTCCTCTCCTTTCCTCCCTCCCTCCTTCCTCCTTACTCTTCAAGTTTCAAGTTTCTTTAATAGTTGTCATACAGAAGTACAGAATACTTTCATACAAAATGCTTCTTACTGTTACGCTCTAGAGACTGTGCTAGACAAGATAGTATCAAATAACATAGTATAGCATGTAATTTAGAAGTAGAAAATGAGGTCACAGTGTTCAGTATAGACATATGTACAATGTTCGATGCAGAATAGACGTAACTGAGTTACCATATAATATACAATACTATGCAGTGTACTAATGTACAGTACTATATAGTGCAAAGCAGAAATGGGATGAGGTACAATTTAGGTACAATTTACAGTAAGGTGTACGAGTTGTAGTGCAATCCTTCATCAATAAATATAAAGTGTGGGGAGTGGGTGCTACAGTGTGTTTGTTTAAAGTGGGTGTGTGCTATAAAGTGTGTGGAGTGGGTGCTACAGTGTGTTTGTTTAAAGTGAGTGTGTGCGTGTGGATGTGTGTGCTATGTGCGTTTGATGGTTGTTGTTGTGTAGTGTTCATTGTTCGTTTAGCAGCCTGATGGCCTGGGGATAGAAGCTTCTTCTGAGTCTTTCTGTGCTCGCCTTGAGACTCCGGTATCGCTTGCCTGACCGCAGCAGTTCAAAGAGGCAGTTGTTCGGGTGACTGGAGTCTTTAATGATTCTCTTAGCCTTGCCCCTGCACCGCTTGTTGTAAATGTTCTGGAGGGTGGGGAGCCCCCCTCCAATTGTGCGTTCCTCTTTGTAGTCTGCTTCGGTCTTGTGCAGTGCTATTCCCAAACCAGGAGGTGATGTTGCCAGTCAAGATGCTCTCTATTGTACATGAGTAGAAGTTCTTAAGGATCTTCTGACTGACTTGGAACTTCCTTAGGCGCCTGAGGAAGTAGAGGCGTTGTCGTGCCTTCTTCACAACACTGTCAATGTGTGTGGTCCATGTCAAGTCCTCGGATATGTAGGCTCCGAGGTACTTAAAGCTGTTGACTCTCTCAACCGGTGCCCCGTCGATGCTGAGGGGGCTGTAGTCCTTGACCCCCGACCTCCTGAAGTCCACAATCATCTCCTTTGTTTTGCTGATGTTCAGGGAGAGGCTGTTTTCCTGGCACCATCCCGCCAGGACCTTGACCTCTTCCAGGTAGGCCCTCTCGTCGTTGGCAGAGATCAGGCCCACCACCACTGTGTCGTCAGCAAATTTGATGATTGTATTGCTACTCCGCTGAGCCACACAGTCGTGTGTGTACAGGGAGTAGAGGAGGGGACTCAGAACACAGCCCTGGGGGGCCCCTATGTTGAGGGTGATGGATGAGGAGGTGCAGTTGCCTGCTCTCACCACCTGGGGTCTGCCCGTCAGGAAGTCCAAGACCCACTGGCAGAGGTCATAGTTCAAGCCCAGGTCCCTGAGCTTGGCTATGAGTATGGAGGGGACTATGGTATTGAATGCCGAGCTGTAGTCGATGAATAGCATTCTCACATAGTTCCCCTGCCTCTTGTCCAGGTGTGATGCTGCTGTGTGCAGCACATGGGCTATGGCGTCCTCCGTGGACCTGTTGGGGCGGTATGCAAATTGCAGGGGGTCCATGTTGATGGGGAGGGAGGAGCAGATGTAGCCCTTTACTAGCTTCTCAAAGCACTTCATGGCTATGGAGGTGAGAGCTACAGGGCGGTAGTCGTTGAGGCAAGCAGGCTTGGATTTTTTGGGTACAGGGATAATAGTGGACTTCTTCAGGCAGGTGGGGATGACAGCCTGTTCTAAGGACAGGTTAAATATGTCAGTGAATACCGGGGCCAGTTGGTCGGCACAGACTTTTAGGACGCGGCCGGGGATGCCGTCCGGACCTGCTGCCTTCCTGATATTCACTTTTTTAAAGGTCTGCACTCTTCACTTTATATATATGTATTTTATTGATTAATCCTCCACTGCACTGTTTCTTGTCCTGTGTCTGTGTTGGTGTTGTCGTTTACTGTGAAAAAAGAATAAGAAAATGCATACACTGTATTGCTGCAACAATTACCAATGTGTTTTACACAAATGGCTCAATAAAGGAATCTGAATCTGAATCAGATAACCATGTCTCAGAGCGAATCTCTGCCTGTCTGTCCGACATCTCAGCCTGGATGATGACCGACCACCTCAAACTGAACCTAAGCAAAACAGAATGGCTTCACCTGCCAGCCAAATCCTCCCCCCTGACCGACCTTTCCATCACAGTGGAAAATGTAGCTGTGGCCTCGTCCCCGACCGCCAAGAACCTTGGTGTAATCCTTGACGATCAGCTGAACTTCTCCACTCACATCGCCGCAAAGAACGTGTAGATTCCTCCTGAGCAATGTCAGAAGGATCCACTCCTTCCTGACAAAAGAAGCCACTCAACTCCTTGTCCAATCAACAGTCATGTTTCGCCTCAACTACTGCAATGCACTGTTCACTGGTCTACCGATCACCGCCACCAAGCCTCTTCAACTCATCCAGAACGCAGCCGCCTGTCTGATCTCCAACCTACCAAAGTCGGCCCATGTTACCCCATCGCTGCACAAATCCGCTTCAAGGTCCTCGACCTGACATATCGCGTGGCGAAGGGAACGGCTCCCGCCTACCTCTGGTCAATGGTCTCTAACTACACACCCTCAAGACCCCTCCGCTCTACATCCTCTAGCCGCCTCAGACCCACTCCTATCCGATCTCCGGGAGGGGCATCAAAGAGAGGCCGCCGATTTTCAGTCCTCGCTCCACAATGGTGGAACAAACTTCCCACCAGTTAGGACAGCCGAAACAGACCAATCTTTTGACTAAAAACACACTTCTTCAATCAATATCTGAAATGAAGAAAAAACAAAACAAACAAAAACACTAACCTTCTTAAACTATCATGCACTATTCCTACAATACTAATGGCTTTACTACTATGCACTCAACACTGCAGCACCCAAGTTTCAGCACTGTTTGATGAACATTGTTACTCAGCTGTAAGAGTTGTACCTTTCCAGCTGACTTGTCGTACAGAACTTGTAAGTCGCTTTGGATAAAAGTGGCAGTTAAATGACTAAATGTAAATGGTCAATTGTTAGTCCTTTCTCAACACAAGTTATCCCTGTTCTTCATACTTGATGCCTGCAGCTCTGGCTAGTTAACCACAAACAAATGTAAAGTCAGCGGTGCCAAGCTCCTGTCTGCACAAACTGACTGAAACCAACTGCAAAATATTCAAAGTAGATTAGTATCATATATCAATCCTTTATCAACCATTATTTGATGTAACCGGAAACACCGTTCGACTCATAGATGTTCGTCGTCGCAACGACGGCCCCGCCTTCTGGTTGTCATGCGACGTGTTGTCATGACAACTGCGTTAATAACCTTTACACACCATTAAACGTTTCATTCACTGTTGCATTAAAAAGGTCACCCCTCTCCCTCGCTCTGGGCCTACAGTACACTCGCTCTTATCTGTGTTCTTCCAAGGAATGCAAAACAAAACACCCTCGCTGGCAGTGTATTCAATCCACTGGTCACCGTTCTATCACCGTCTTCCATGCACATTTCGATCTACCATTTTAGCTGTGGTACTCTCCCCCCAATCTATACATCACATACATTGAAAAAGCACCCCAAATCCTTCATTCCCCCCTTTGATTCTTAATCAACCTTCAGAATCATAAATCATTATTTGGTTTTTCAATTAATTATACACAAAAATAGACTCATAACAATGAGGGCCCCGCCGTCTGCTGTTCCATTACCCGCATCACACCCAAACAAGAAAGGATAAACAACGGTCATGGAGGAGAGAGAGAGAGAGAGAGAGACAGAGAAAAACACAGATTGCAACTTTTCAGACGACACACCTAAAACCCTTCGGCCCCCCTATTAGGTACCCCACGTCCAAATCAGAGCGCTCCCTTCCCTCTCTTACAGTACACCTCCCATCTTGGGCCGGTCCCGTCTTCTAGGGCAAGGGCCCCTTTCAGTGACGGCTCCTTTCCTGAGCTGGTCCCCCTCCCAGGGCGCGGTCCCCTAGGCAAAAATGTCTCCCCTGGTCTGCTACTGCTCAGTGTCTCTGGCTGTCCTCTCCATATCTGCTCCTCCACCGCCGCCGTCTCCTCCCTCTCGTCGTGGATCATCTGTGTACCAGGCTGCGGTGCCTGGCCCCTGCGGCTTCCTCCTCCTCCAGTCTGTCTCCTGGTCATCTCCATCGCTGTCGGTGTCATTCCCAGCAGAAACACAACACCGGCAGTCGTCTGTACATTCGACTTCCCTTGTTTTGCTATTAGTCTACCACCTTCTCCACACCTATTATCTATCTTACAGGGCGGTTCCCTGTTTGTCGTCTTCCGGCGTGACACTTGCAGTTTCCGATACCCACTCCGCGCAACTCTTCATCCCATTTTGACCCCCAGCGTGCGCCAGTTCTTCTGGTGACGTGTCTTCTGAAGACCCTGCCTATCTATTAGTTGTGAGAAGGCCCCACTGGAATTCAAACTCCCTCTTTAATTCCATAATTAACCCATTCAAATAACTGCACCATCTTTCTGTGCAATTCTTATATAATCCATTGTATAATTAAACTCTATATCTAATATTATTATTATAATAATAATCCACTCTCTGTGCTCATTAGATTCACTATTGAATCACTCCCCCACTCCGCCACTAGATGGTAGTACAGGCCTATATCTAAATATTCCCCTATGGGTAATGAAAACTCCCCAGCACTACCCCCCTCCGCCACTAGGTGGCGACCTACTCCTCCTCGATGGTGTTTTAGTTGACGTGTCACTTCCTGGTTCTTTATCTGTTGTTATCTCCTCGTGGTGCTCACAGCCATTTTGTCTCGGTCATAATGGCTACTCTCTCAAACAAACAAACGCTGCCCTTCCTTCCAAGGCCTAAAAACACAGCTGTTTTCCTCTCTTTCCTATCAGGGGACGCTTCTCCCGGACTAAACTCTTGCTTATCGGACATAATACACAGTTTAAGGTAAATTCCCGACCGACTTTCCTCCCGTCAAAAACAAATTCCGGCCGTCTTGAGACCACAGCGACCAGTTTAAGGTGGGCCGTCTCAGGCGACAGTCTTGTCATAACAATCCCGCCATAACAGATTTCAGTCTGGTTCAGTGTGAACATATTGGTACAGGATTACCTCCATCAGAAACAAGGTAGAACAGTCATTTATATGTAATAGAGACATTAACATAATTTGGTCAATAGGTGGCAGTATAGGACTGGTGTTTAGTGGCTTCGCCTTCCAGGGAACCGTACTTTGTGCTTAGGGACGCACGAGGCGACCTCAGTTTCACAACCGGGAGGACCCAGAGTCAGTAACATCGTGTCTGCACCTTCCTTTGTCAAATGACTAACTACAACCTGTTTCATAGGTGGGTAATATACTACAAAACACACATAAAGTTTTTTTTTTTTATCCACTTTTTCTCCTATTTTTCTATATTTTCTCCCATCCCAATTTCGTATCATCCAATTCAACCCTCCCCTGTCATGGACGCTGTTTCTTGCCTCCCACAAGCCGGCTGCAATGTGGACTAAGTCATACATAGCACAAGTCCCCTCCGGTACTTGAGGTAACAGCAGTCGCATCTTTTCACCTGCGCAGCTCGATCTCTCAGTGGCGAGGAGTAACGCGTGGGAGGCTCACGCTGCCCCCGACACTTCCTGATTCTACTGCGCAGGCGCACCAACCGACCTGTAGGAGTCGCTGTCCACAATGCCCGATTCCCACCCATCAGTTTCCCACCCCCTAATACCAATGTGTATTAGTACGGACGACCAGCTAAACTGAAAGCAAATGTGGAGCGCTGGGCTCGAACTGACGAGCCCAGGGTCTCCAGCATTTCGTGGCGAGTGCCTTGCCCACTATGCCACGTAGCCACCCAAAAACACACATAAAGGTTAACAAGGATACATGCAATGTCGAGGGTTCAAATGAAGTAACTATTGTCGATGTTTGAGTCAAGTTTAAGAAGTTTAAGACGACAAGTAACGTGGTTGAGAAGCAGACCGTCTATTGATGGCGCCATGTTTCGGGGTACATTTAAATAGAGTGTTGGAATACAATTGTCCATTTAATCACTAACGTGTCGGAGTTAAGTATCTCCAAGGGGATTATAAAGGTTTATGTTTTGAAATACATACTGTTTTGGGTTGAATTGCTGTGTAGTAAATGTGTATATTGTGTACAAAACGGTTAGAGGGAAATTACTTTAGCTTACACTACCTGGGAGGTGGCTAAACACCGGAGCGGTACCACATGCTCTCTCTCTCTCTCTCTCTCTCTCTCTCTCTCTCTCTCTCTCTCTCTCTCTCTCTCTCTCTCTCTCTCTCTCCATATTGCGCCCTCCGTTAAATGTAAATATAAATCTATTCCCTTGAGTTATACCATGGTCACGGTTTAGCAAATTCCTAGTAGGGTTGAGAACGGCCCGATACATATATAGATATATAAATGCACTTGCATTGCACATTTGAGTTTCAATAGAACTTGAACCAGAACACAACTATGGGTAACACTGAGGTGTTGAGGTATTTCTGTGAATGAATGAATGAATGAAAACTTTATTTAACAGATTGCAGAATGGGTACAATACAGTACGGCTCAATACATACAATTGTTAAGGGGATGCAGACCTGAGAAAGACGTTTGTCTTGTTTCCATCAGGGTCCCCCATTTTCAATTCATATAGACATATATGACATACATGACATACAGATAGTCAGTACTGCTACATCTATACATTTATGACATACCAGATTTGCAAATACAGTACTGTTTGTGATACAGAAGGAGTCAAGAAAAGGGAGTATATACATTTGACGTAGAAACTGTACATTGGAGGAGGTTGGGTGGGGGGGGTTGGGTACATTGGGATATTGACAACCATACTGGGTAATTTACATTGGAGGTGGTTGGGGGGGCGGGGGGCACACTGTATAAACAAGTAACACTGTACATTGAGGGGGGGGGGGAGGAGACACTGTACAAACAATCACAATTGTACATTGAACTATTGACAAAACCATACTAGGTAAATGACTGTACATTGGAGGGGGTTGGGTTAGGATATTTACAGGGGCCAGTGTTGAATTGCAGTCTCCCGTAGGTGTCCCTTGAGAGAGGTTTTGAAAGTGGGTAGTGATCCACATTCCTTTACAGCTTTGGGTAGGGCGTTCCACATTGATGTGGCATAATTGCGAAACGTGTTTAGTCCCTTATTTGAGCCGAATCTGGGTTTAACATGATTTGTGGAGCTCCCTCTGGTGTTGTGATCGTGGTATTCACTGACCTTTGGGAAGTATTTTGACATGTACATGGGTACCTTGGTCGTGTAGTGTATCTTGTAGACCAGGCCCATTGCAAGTTGTTGTACTCTGTCGTCTACTCTAAGCCATCCTAGGTTGTCAAAGTGGGCAGGGGTGAGGTGGGTTCTAGGAGTAAGGTCAAGCAGTAGTCTGACCAGTTTGTTTTGAGATGTTTGTAATTTTGTTTTTAGCGCCTTTGAGGTGCTTTGGTACCATGAGGTGCAAGCATAGTCGTAGTACCCCTGAATGAGTGCTCCTGCCAGAGTCTTCAGGGTGTTCTTGTTTACCAGAGAGGAGATCCGGTACAAGAATCGAGTTCGTTGGTTGACTTTTTTTATTACATTGGATGCCATTTTGTCACAGGAGAGATTAGCCTCTAGGATGGAACCCAGGTATGTATACTAGAGAATAGTGGATATGACTGATGATAAATGACTGATGATAAAGGTAACACTTATTGGTGATTTAAGGAATTGTTTGACAGACAATGAGAATCACAGTGTTGTTTAAAAGACATACGATGGTCTCTTCCAATATGCCTAGACATGTCTAGACAGAGGTTAACAGGAGAATGTTTCTCTTCTCACGTGCTTATACTTAAGACGCCAAATATGTATAAAGACATAAGTAATCACAATGTACAGTATATAATACTGGATAACTACATTTAAAAGGAAAATGCTATTGAAGTGAACCAGGGTATCCAAAAGGGTAGAATGTGTGTTGCAATGATGAATATGCTTTTGAATTAATAACAAGAATGGGATTATAATTGAATGTATTAAAGTAATGTAACTAATTGAACTGAATGATTATACAATGATGATACAATGATGATACAATGATGATACAATGATTGATTGATTATTCTGTGGAATAAATAAACGTTGTTGAAAGACAACCGGGAGGACCCAGAGTCAGTAACATCGTGTCTGCACCTTCCTTTGTCAAATGACTAACTACAACCTGTTTCATAGGTTAAACATATATCTGCTATCAGGTGCCATATCCTGGTACCTGTAACAGTTTATTGGGGGCTCGTCCGGGATCAGCGCCACCTGCTGGATGGGAGCTGATCCAGAGATCTTGACACCTGGACCAACCGCGACCCAATGAACCAGGAACCAACGCCCGGTGTAAAGGTCGTCGAATGAGGGATTGATCTGCGCAGTATCGACAGCAGTGAAGTGCCTCATCTGATGCCAGACGACAACGAGAGCTGCGTCCACTACTCTACCTGACGAGAAGGAAGACCGGTGTCGTGTAGAGGAGATCCACCCACCACGGAAAGTCGCCACAGTGATCCTGAACTGAGAGCCAAGTGCGAGGAATCGGGAAGCAGCCATGGGAGACAGCGAGAGGAAAAGCTTGGTGTGGGACATCAAGAAGAGCCTGCTCACTCTACCTGCGGATGAACTGTTTCGCATTGCCGAGGCATTGGAACTGATAACAGGACTGGAGACGTCTGACCGAACCCACCTTACCGTAGATGACGCGGAGGGGTGCTTCAACTTTATCAACAACTACCTGTACAGTAAGGTTTTACTGGAGTTAGAGGATACGAGGTTGTCTTATTTATTACAGATACAAGATGTGACTGATGGGCTTATGCAGAATGAGGTGGTGGGTCCAGCAGAGGGTAAAACCGAGGGCCTACGGTCCACCAGTCAAAGTGATGCAGTACCAGTCGACCCCATTAGCGTCTTTTATGATGTAAGTGAAACCATTGAGGGTGTGCCCACTTCCAAAGTAAGCAACCAGGTTTTACAGTGCCTGCCAAGTGTACTACCACCAACAGCTCAGGCTGTGCCATTGAATGAGAGTGTACCAGACACCGAAAGTAAACAGGAAACCCCTGGTGTGTCGCCAGATAAACTAATATCTTTAAGAGAACTGTCGTACCTTCACTGCAGGGAGTTTAAGCTCCAGGGAGGTCAGATAGGAGACCAGGGATCAGACATTAGTTACAACAGTGTCTGCAAACAGATCGACGAAGGTCTGAAGGAGCAATTCAGCGATGCAGAGGTTGTTAGAGCAGTTTTGAGAGTGATCAAAGCTGGCAGCTTTAAGGATATGTTAATGGTAAAAGACGATTTGACTATCGATGAGCTGAAGGGTTTTCTCCATTCTCACCTCGGTGAACAAAGTAATACTGAGTTGTTTCAAGAACTCATGTGTACAAAGCAAAAGGATAGTGAAACACCACAGCAGTTTTTGTATAGAGTCATAGGACTCAAGCAGAAGATTTGACTAGCATCAAAATATGCTGCTACTGACGTTAAGTACAACGAACGAACCGTTCAGGATGTCTTTCTCCACACTGTATATCAAGGTTTAGGACACAAACATGATGACATTCGTAGGGAACTCAAACCCTTACTTGAAGACAGAGTACCTGATGAGGCCATTCTCAGACAGATGAAAAAGGTCATGAGCGATGAGAGTGAAAGACAGCGACGGTTAGGGCCTACCAATCGCAATAGACCCCCCCATGTACATAGTGCAGGTGCTGAGGTGAAGGGAGCACAGTGTCCCCCCCACTAGGGAAGAAAATACAGGAAAGAAACTTAAACTAGACCCGATCCAGCAGTTAACAGAGAAAGTAGAGAAACTTACCAATCTAGTGGATCTCCTGCAACAACAGCCCCAGGTCAGAACAGAGAGGATAAATAGGCAGAGGGACAGGCCATATGGCTGTAGCAAATGTGTAGCACAGAATTTACCTAATTGCCCTCACTGTTTCCATTGTGGCGAAGAAGGCCATAGAGTGTTAGGCTGCCAAAAGAGACCACCACGTCAGGGAAACTGGGGCCGGTCACTGCAAGAGGACAACCATTGACCGGTTCCCCTTTACTGTCCCAAACTGACAACCGTCGTACTAGTGAGCCTGAGAAGGAAAGAGTAAGAGAGGAGAAGACTGCACCTAGAACAGGAACCAAGACGGTAAACCAGATACAGAAGCACACAGACCCCCCTGATTTACCAAACACCAAGAGTGAATGCCTCGCCAAGCTCGTAGGGAGAAGAGCTCTCACCCATTGTAACCTAAACGGTTTAGCAGTCCAAGCCCTGCTTGATACAGGGGCCCAAGTAAGCATGATTGACAGAACTTGGAAGAATAGATACTTACCTGACATGCCAGTCAGACCCCTTAGAGAAATCATCGAAGAAGAAGAGGAGTTGAAAGTCTACGCGGTAAACGGTGAGGTCCTCCCATTTGATGGTTGGGTGGCCCTTACAGTGAACTTAAAGGGGAATGAAGATCCTAACCTGTCAATCACTGTGCCTTTCCTTGTAAGCAGCCTTGTTCTTGAGAGACCCCTACTGGGTTTTAATGTGCTGGAAGTGATGATACAGGAACAACCTGGAAGACTGATCCCAACCTACTCACCTGAAATCTCCCAGCCCACGGTACCCCCCAACCGTGCTGCTACAACGTCAGCTGTGCCCAGCTCCATCCTGTTCAAACCCCCCGTCGATCTCAGTCACCTCGACGATGAACAACAGACAATAGTCAACAGGATGCTTTGTGAAGAGGCTGGGTCCTTTGCACAAGACAGTAGTGACATTGGGTGCATCCCGAGCCTGCAGATGACAATCGCTCTCGATGATACTGTCCCGGTCCAGAAGACATACTCATCAGTACCAAAGCCACTGTTTAAAGAAGTAAAAGAGTACATACAGGAACTGTTAATGAAAGGTTGGATAGTCAAGTCAAAGTCTCCATATTCTGCCCCAGTAGTCTGCGTCAGAAAGAAGGACGGCAGCCTACGGCTATGCATCGACTACCGCCTCCTGAACAAAAAGACTGTGCCCGATCGTCATCCACTACCTAGAATACAAGACCTGACTGACACACTTGGAGGCTATACCTGGTTTAGTATCCTAGACCAAGGGAAAGCCTACCACCAGGGCTTCGTCGCCGAGGGTTCACGACCCTTCACCGCCTTCATCACTCCGTGGGGTCTTTACGAGTGGGTGCGCATCCCATTTGGACTCTCAAATGCCCCTGCAACGTTCCAACGGAGCATGGAGGAGATGCTAGGTCCCCTCAGGGACAAATGCTGTATTCCGTATCTTGACGACGTACTCTGTTACGCAAAGACATTTGAAGAACATGTAGAGACCCTCCGCAAGGTTCTCCAAGCTCTTCAACGTCACAGAGTGAAATTGAGACCTGAGAAGTGTGACCTCTTCAAGCGAGAAGTCAGATACGTGGGTCGCCTTGTGTCAGCAGAAGGGGTCAAGATAGACCCACGAGACATTGAAGCCGTGAAAGCCCTGTCAAGTAAGACACCCAGAACTGTCGGCGAAGTGAGGAAAATAACAGGATTCCTGGGATATTTCCGTTCATACATTCAGGATTTTTCCCGAATTGCCAGACCCATCTACGAGCTACTCCAAATCAAGCCAGGAAAGACCCCAGCCCCAGCGCTGAGTAAGAACATCAGACGCCCCCAGTTGCCCTCCAGAGAGCCCATAGAGTGGACCACAGAACAGCAGAGAGCACTTGAACAACTGATTGACCTTCTCACAAACCCCCCTGTCTTGGCATATCCTGATTTCAACCTACCCTTCAGGTTGCACACGGATGCCTCCGACCAAGGCCTGGGAGCTGTTCTGTATCAACATCAAGATGGAAAACTGAGAGTCATCGGGTACGGGTCAAGAACATTGTCACCAGCCGAACGAAATTACCATATGCACAGTGGGAAACTGGAGTTCCTTGCATTGAAATGGGCTGTGTGTGTGAAATTCCGTGACTACCTGTATTATGCCCCACACTTTACTATCTACACCGACAACAACCCGTTGACTTATGTAATGAGTACTGCCAAGCTCAATGCAGTCGGTCATCGGTGGGTTGGAGAACTGGCAGACTTCCGGTTTGACGTCAAATACAGACCCGGAAAGTCCAACATAGATGCAGACACTCTTTCCCGCCTTCCCCTGGATATGGAGAGATATGAAAGGACCTGCACAGAAGAGCTCTCTAACGAAGCAGTACGAGCAAAGTGGGAAGGAAGCCAAGCAGCTGAAAGGAAAGACGTGGCATGGGTTGCGGCGCTCAACATCGCGTCCCCAGACTCAAACCAGCAGTCTCACCCACACCTACAAACAATCAGTCACGATGAACTGGTGAAGGCCCAAAAAGAGGACCAAGCCATCAACACGTTCAGGGAGTTGAAAGAGTCGAACACGAAATTGTCAGACGACGTACGAAGAACCGTAAGCGCAGCAACCCGAAAGCTACTTCATGAATGGAGCAGATTACATATTGAAAATGATCTCCTTTACAGAAAGACCAATCAATACCAACAGTTGGTCCTCCCTGTAAAGTATAGAACACTTGCCCTGAAACATCTACATAATGAGATGGGTCATGTTGGAACGGAAAGAGTGATCCACCTCGCAAGAGAAAGATTCTACTGGCCTTTCATGTCCAGAGAGATTGAAGAATATGTGACCCGAAGATGTCCTTGTATCAAGTCTAAGAAGCCGGTCACACATGTCCTAACTCCCATGGGCAGCATTACCTCCAACTTCCCATTAGAACTTGTGTGTATCGACTATCTACATCTGGAAACCAGTCGTGGAGTTTAAGTTTAAGTTTAAGTTTATTTGGATCCCCATTAGCCACAGCAGTGGAGGGTATGAATATATCCTAGTGGTGATCGACCATTTCACTGGGTTCGCCCAGGCGTACCCCACCAAGAACAAGAGTGGGAAAACAGCTGCAGAGCGTATCTTTAATGACTTTATACCCAAATTCGGTTATCCCTCGAAATTACATCACGACCAGGGTCGAGAATTTGAGAATAAACTGTTCCAACGGCTATCTGGGGTCGGCCACTCTAGAACATCACCCTACCATCCACAGAGCAACCCAGCGGAGCGGCTCAATCGGACCATACTACAGATGTTGAGGACATTGACTGAAAATGATAAATTGTGGTGGAAGGACCACCTCCCGCATGTGTTACACGCGTACAACTGTACCAAACATGAATCAACGGGTTACTCACCCTTTTTCCTCCTCTACGGTCGTCATCCACACCTCCCCGTTGACCTGTTGTTTGGGTTAACGAAGAAAGAGGAACCGTACTCACCCAGAGGATACGCGGAGCAATGGGCTGAGAAGATCGGATTGCTTGTGAACATAGCAAAAAGTCCAGTGCAAGAGGAAAAGTAACTTATGACAAGAAAACAAAAGGAGTAGTACTACAGTCAGGAGACAGAGTTCTGGTGAGAAACCTCAGTCAGTGTGGAGGACCAGGCAAGTTGAGATCGTACTGGGAGAAGGCGATCTACGTGGTCAAAAGCCAGCTCGCTGAGAGTCCAGTATACATTGTCTGCCCTGAACATGGAGACCAGAAAAAGACCAGAACACTACACCGAAATCTCTTACTGCTGGTAAATGATTTGCCCGTGGAAATGACTCCACCGCCAGCCAGAACTGTCCCTGCGAAGAAAACGAATGACAGACCAAGACAAGGAAGAATGTCAGACACATGAAGACAAGTAGAGACAAGGGACAGCACTGACAGTGATTCGGATGATGACAGTGACAGAGGATACTGGCTAAGGATACCTGTTGAAAGGACAGAGGAAAGATCACTTGGACACCGTGAACGACGACCTGAAGTCATGCCAGGCCTGTGCCCTGAGAGTGAAGAAGTCAGGGGAGGAAACACGAATGGAAAGTTGCCTGTCTTGGCCAGACCGGAGGGAGATGTTAGTGAATCAGGGGAAGAAGAAGAAAGGGAGACCCCCCGAGCTCACTCTCCAATACCCCAACCCCATCCCCGAGTTCACTCTCCAATATCCCAAACCCACTCCCAAGCTCACTCTCCAATACCCCAACCCCACTCCCAAGCTCACTCTCCAATAGCCCAACCCCAACCCCAAGCTCACTCCCCCGTAGCCCAGCTCAATCTCCGAACCCCTCCACTCTCGCCGGTAGAACAGGTCCAGTCAGAGGTTAGGAGGTCTGCCCGTGACAGAAGGTCTAGACAATGTCTCACGTATGATATGCTAGGTGAACCGTCAGTGCAGAACAAGGTGACCGTGAATTCAGTAGTACAGTGGCCACCGATGGTGCCCGCACCACACCACAGTCCACTACCACATCCATTGATACCCTTCGTAATGCCATGGTTGCATCCAATTTTTTTTACAGCCTTCCACAACATGCCCAGTATGCTTACCGTCCAACCGACACCCACGGTCCACCCATGGGGAGTTTGTTAGGGGTTCACGCCTGAGGGTGATATTGGATGGTTGTGTTTGGTGATTTTCGGAAATGTCAGGAGCCATATCTTTAAGGTCAGGGAGTGTGTGATGCCCACTAGAAGTGGTATCATGTTAATATCTTTAGATTATGTGTCAAAACAGTGTGAACATATTGGTACAGGATTACCTCCATGAGAAACAAGGTAGAACAGTCATTTATATGTAATGGGAGACATTAACATAATTTGGTCAATAGGTGGCAGTATAGGACTGGTGTTTAGTGGCTTCGCCTTCCAGGGAACCGTACTTTGTGCTTAGGGACGCACGAGGCGACCTCAGTTTCACAACCGGGAGGACCCAGAGTCAGTAACATCGTGTCTGCACCTTCCTTTGTCAAATGACTAACTACAACCTGTTTCATAGGTGGGTAATATACTACAAAACACACATAAATGTTAACAAGGATACATGCAATGTCGAGGGTTCAAATGAAGTAACTATTGTCGATGTTTGAGTCAAGTTTAAGAAGTTTAAGACGACAAGTAACGTGGTTGAGAAGCAGACCGTCTATTGATGGCGCCATGTTTCGGGGTACATTTAAATAGAGTGTTGGAATACAATTGTCCATTTAATCACTAACGTGTCAGAGTTAAGTATCTCCAAGGGGATTATAAAGGTTTATGTTTTGAAATACATACTGTTTTGGGTTGAATTGCTGTGTAGTAAATGTGTATATTGTGTACAAAACGGTTAGAGGGAAATTACTTTAGCTTACACTACCTGGGAGGTGGCTAAACACCGGAGCGGTACCACATGCTCTCTCTCTCTCTCTCTCTCTCTCTCTCTCTCTCTCTCTCTCTCTCTCTCTCTCTCTCTCTCTCTCTCTCTCTCTCTCTCTCTCTCTCTCTCTCTCTCTCTCTTTCTCTCTCCCTATTGCGCCCTCCGTTAAATGTAAATATAAATCTATTCCCTTGAGTTATACCATGGTCACGGTTTAGCAAATTCCTAGTAGGGTTGAGAACGGCCCGATACATATATAGATTTATAAATGCACTTGCATTGCACATTTGAGTTTTAATAGAACTTGAACCGGAACACAACTATGGGTAACACTGAGGTGTTGAGGTATTTCTGTATACTAGAGAATAGTGGATATGACTGATGATAAATGACTGATGATAAAGGTAACACTTATTGGTGATTTAAGGAATTGTTTGACAGACAATGAGAATGACAGTGTTGTTTAAAAGACATACGATGGTCTCTTCCAACATGCCTAGACATGTCTAGACAGAGGTTAACAGGAGAATGTTTTTCTTCTCACATGCTTATACTTAAGACGCCAAATATGTATAAAGACATAAGTAATCACAATGTACAGTATATAATACTGGATAACTACATTTAAAAGGAAAATGCTATTGAAGTGAACCAGGGTATCCAAAAGGGTAGAATGTGTGTTGCAATGATGAATATGCTTTTGAATTAATAACAAGAATGAGATTATAATTGAATGTATTAAAGTAATGTAACTAATTGAACTGAATGATTATACAATGATGATACAATGATGATACAATGATTGATTGATTATTCTGTGGAATAAATAAACGTTGTTGAAAGACAACCGGGAGGACCCAGAGTCAGTAACATCGTGTCTGCACCTTCCTTTGTCAAATGACTAACTACAACCTGTTTCATAGGTGCGTGTATCAGCCGGCCAGTTTGCTGGCAACCAGGGAGGGTTTCCTCTGAGGCAGGTCCTGGGGGTGGGGATGTGGTCCCCTGTGATCTCAGCCTTTTCTGGTGCCGCTGTTGGTAGCTGCTTGTTCTTGATTTTGGCTTTAGCCATGTTGTAGTCCCCCGAATCAAAGTACTTTTGCTGGAAAAAGAAGACAATGATTTAGAGGAGTGTGGGGGGGGGGGGTCAATGGATGCACTTTAAGTACAGCTAAGCTGAGTTATACATGGGGGAATTCCTGTCTAAACACAGTTGTAAAGTGATTTTAAGTACAATGATTAAGAAATAAGCACAATTACAGTATCAAATACATATAATATAAAAATCATGTATATACATTTATTTTTATAAAAAAGGAAACAAAAAAAATTATAAAGGCCAAACCAAAATCAACATTTATCCTAAAGTGTAGCAGTCTAAAACTATTTAAAAGTCATTTTAAAATAGACACCGTGTCTGACTGTCTGAGGCTCTCGGTTTAAAACATCAGAGATATAAGAGATAAGATAAGATAAGATATTCCTTTATTGATCCCCTTGGGGAAATTCAGGCATCATAGCAGCATGGGGGGGGGGGGGGGGGGTACAGGTAGTAAAACAACACAGTGTACAGGTAGTAAAAACAACACAGGCAGTGTAAACAATTGGTCAATATGGTCAATATAATTTACTAACTGACTGGCTGAAGAAATATTCACATTATTCACAGTGTCACATAAGGTGCAGCATGCATGAGGTAGTGTTATAATTTACTATAATTTATCTACTGAGTATACATTATTCACAGTATCACGGTATCCAGTAGGCACTGACTAGTCCAACACCAGCCTTGAAAAGGGGATATTATATCAATTCTAAACTTCAACCAGTTTAGTGAGGCTAATATAAGGGTAATATGATCACGTTGCTTAGATTTGGTTCAAAGCCTTGATGCTGGATTCATTACGAGCACTAGTTATAGTGAGTGAGTGAAAGAGACATTCTGGATGATAATGTCTGAAAAGTGAAAAATAATAATAACAATACATGGGAGTAAATTACCTACTGTTTTTCCAGCTAGCTCAAAGATTTGATAAAAGCAATCCAATTCAAACTGACATCTCTATAAATGTAATGGAATGACTTATTATGTGGTTAGTGTGTAGATCAGTAGGTTTACATCATGGTTAAGGGCAGTAATTTGAGGAACATAATCAATTATGAATGGTAATTACATTACAGGACCTCTCACAGTAAACTAATCTAATTCAATTAGGGCTTCAGTGCACTTGGTTTAAAAAACCAAAGCTTTGCCTTTATCTAAGAAATTGTGTATTTCAGTATTGCAGATACTGAAATATGTCTCAAAAATAGCAGAGCTCTGCTTTAATGTTCAACATAAGAATCACAACAGACTACACAGTAGCAGAACATTTAAAGCGTGTGTCTAGTCACCCTAATACTGCATCTATCTGCTGTGAATGTTTTTTGTCAACAACCTGATCTCAGGAGTATGGTCATTTATTGTGCTACTGGTGCTACCAATGCTACTGGTGGACAGTTCAGCTTAGGCCAAAAATAGCTAATTTGCACATTCCTGTTTCCAAACATTTGACGACTTATATCAAAAGCAGGACTGACAACATATCCCAACAGCACTGATCACAGCCTACACTTGTGGCTCTCCTGCTGTGGTGCTGACTACTTATCCAGACTTATCGGTTTGGGAGTTGTGTGCTTTTGATAAAGTCATGAAATGTTCAAAACAGGGGACTTGAGGAATGCTCAAACCTTGGTGTATGAGCCGTTTTTGGCCTAAGGATACACTGGTTACTCACATTTTGCCTGTAAACCAATGCTTATGTTCAATTACTGTCAGGCAAAACTGGATTGCTAGTACAGACTGATTTCTTTAAATCAAGCAGTTGGCCTCATGGCTAAGAGAAGAGGAGCACATGTCAAATGTCTGTTCATTTTATTCATTACATGTTACAGAATATAGACTACATATTGTCATGCTTTATTGAACCTGATTAATCACAAAAACGATCTATAAAATGTATGTGTTTTGTGTGTGTTTTCTGTGCGTTTCCATTAGCCTGTTAAATGCAATTTTATCTCATCTTATAAGCTATTGTACATAATATGTGCTTTGATAATAAATGTGGCCAGATTTTAGAGACAAAGCGGTTTGTCTGGATTTAATTGTGTTCAACTATAATAGGGAAATTGCCAAACAGTGGTCAAGAATGACTGTAATGATGATTGAGAAGTGCTTGGATCAGTACTCCGATTGGCCGATCCACTTAAAGTAACAATATAAAAAATCTCCCATTTTGTTCTCTCTGTGGCGATACATGGTATTTGCAAGTGTGTTTGTGGACCTCACTTCCCAGAGTTCACTTGGAAACCAAACTGTTGCTTGTGTGATTGAATTGATTGATTGATTGAAAACTTTATTAACATATTGCAGAATGGGTACAGTACAGTACAGCTCAATACATACAATTGTTAAGGGGATGCAGACCAGAGAAAGACTTTCGTCTTGTTTACATCAGGGTCCCCCATTTTCAATTCATCATAACATATATGACATACACAACATACAGGTAGACAGTACTGCTACATCTATACATTTATGACATACCAGATTTGCAAATACAGTACTGTTTGTGATACAAAAAGAGTCAAGAAAAGAGAGTATATACATTTGACGTAGAAACTGTACATTGGAGGAGGTTGGGTAGGTGGGGTGGGGGGGAGGTTGGGTATAGTGGGGTGGGACTGTACATTGGAGGTGGTTGGGTGGGTGGGGTGGAGGGGTTGGGTAGGAGGGGTGGGTGGGGGACACTGTACAACTGTACAAGCAAAACTGTACATTGGAATATTGACAAAACCATACTTGGTCATTTACTGTACATTGGAGGGGGTTGGGTTAGGACATTTACAGGGGCCAGTTTCGAATTGCAGTCTCCCGTAGGTGTTCTTTGAGAGTGGTTTTGAAAGTGGGTAGTGATTCACATTCCTTTACAGCTTTGGGTAGGGCGTTCCACATTGATGTGGCATAATTGCGAAACGTGTTTAGTCCCTTGTTTGAGCTGAATCTGGGTTTAACATGATTTGTGGAGCTCCCTCTGGTGTTGTGATCGTGGTATTCACTGACCTTTGGGAAGTATTTTGACATGTACATGGGTACCTTGGTCGTGTAGTGTATCTTGTAGACCAGGCCTATTGCAAGTTGCTGTACTCTGTCGTCTACTCTAAGCCATCCTAGGTTGTAAAAGTGGGCAGAGGTGAGGTGGGTTCTAGGAGTAAGGTCAAGCAGTAGTCTGACCAGTTTGTTTTGAGATGTTTGTAATTTTGTTTTTAGCGCCTTTGAGGTGCTTTGGTACCATGAGGTGCAAGCATAGTCGTAGTACCCTTGAATGAGTGCTCCTGCCAGAGTCTTCAGGGTATTCTTGTTTACCAAAGAGGAGATCCGGTACAAGAATCGAGTTCGTTGGTTGACTTTTTTTATTACCTTGGATGCCATTTTGTCACAGGAAAGATTTGCCTCTAGGATGGAACCTAGGTATGTAATTTCATCTTTCCTTGTGACAATAATGTCACCCACTCTAACTGAGAAGCCGTCGGTCTTGCTGAGTTTGTTATTTGATCCGAAGAGAATGGACTCTGTTTTGCCCATGTGTAATGATAGTTTGTTATCAGCGAGCCAGGTGCAGATTCTGCCGAGTTCTGAGCTGAGGGTTTTTTCAACCTGTAACTTGTCCCTGTCAGAGACCAGCAGGGCTGAGTCGTCTGCGAACAAGAACAAGTTGCAGTCACAAGCTGACGACATGTCATTTGCATAAATTAGGAACAGTAGCGGTCCTAGTATGCTTCCTTGTGGAACACCACAGCTCACTGTGAGGGGGGGGGGGGGGGGTAGGGTACCGTTTACCTCCACCATCTGTTCCCTCCCCTCAAGGTAGGATTGCATCCAGCTCACTGATAGACTATCAAAAGTTTAATTGCTTTTAGCTTGTCAATCAGAATGGAGTGATTGACAGTGTCGAAGGCCTTTTGTAGGTCCAGCATGACCATGCCGCAGTATCATCAGGTGGCGCCGATGCTCACCATTTCCTCTGACGTTCTGTAGTTCTATCGCTGATGGTTTACCTTCATGTGAACGTCAAATGACCCCCACTGACAACTCAACCCCTTCTGAAGACATTTGTTTGAGATGACACCTGGTCCTGGTATACAACAACCCACCCCCTTCTGAAGGCGTTTGCGGAGCAGATCTGAGCCCCCAGGTTTGTGTCCCAGATTTGGGTACCGGGACTTCAGTTTAGCCTCCTCTGCCTTCTCTGGGCTGATCAACTTGTCCTCCACCTCCTGTAAGCACACACATGCCAGCCCCAGCCCCAGACCCAGACCCCGCACACACACACACAGTTGGAGAGAGAGACACAGGTACAGTCAATTCCATAAATATTTGGACATTGACACAATTTTGGCTCTGTACACCACCACAATGGACTTGAAATTAAACAATCAAGATGTGCTTTGAGTGCAGACCCTTTGGTAGAGATGCTCCGCCAAGGCAAGGTGTGTTGTGTCGTCACTGTAGGACCTGCTAAGTAACTTGGTTTTAGCTAATATACTGTGTATTGTTAATTATCTGCAGCTAGTAATGTGTGATTTTCTGTAGAAATTACATTAATACAAATAGATTTTAGCCAGCGACAGTAACATTATCAACTAGCGTTTAACTAGCTCATTTGCAGTAGTTGGCTAACGTTAGCAAGAAAGGTTATGGGTTCATACGTTTTGCTAGCTCTTTAGGCTAGTGACAAAACACAAAAATCTCAAAGGTCTCCCATATATGAAATGGATTATTTAAAATAATCCATTTCATATATGGGAGACCTTTGAGATTTTATAAAAATATTTTACTTTTACAAAAATTGTTGTACACACAAAAACTATTGTCAGCACTTTTTCCATGATTGCAAAACCCTGAGGAGTGAGATCTCCATCTCGCCCCTTCCTCCGAGTGACACAGAACCAGAATGTCTTCCAGGTAGAAAATAATCTTCATTCTCTATCTCTGGTGGCATAACGGCCGGTTCCAACATCATCACCACACAATTGTATGTACTGAGAGTATCCAAATGGCATTCGCTGGTACTCATAAACCACCGCCAGGAAGGCAAAGTGGAGAAAATTCCTGTGGGCCGGAAAGATCGGCACGTGAAAGTAAGCGTCTTTCAAGTATATAGCTGTGAACCAATCTCCTGGCCTGACAGAATTCAGCAGCTTCTGGACTGAGCATAGGTTCAGGATTCATCTCATCCCTCCCATTTTCTTGGGAACTAAGAAATAATGGGACTGTATATGCCCTTCATTCTGTCCGGTGGAGGGACAAAGATGATGACATTCTTTGATAACAGCTCCTGTACTGTATGTCAGCCGACAAGGCAAACGTCTTTGTGCGGTCTGATAACAGTCTGGTTCACTCCATTGAACAGCTGGTCATGAATAGCAGTTTTGTGACCTATCCTCAATGTTCTGTCTAACCATGGCACTAGACTGCATAGATCTCACCATGCTGTTGTATAATGTTCTGAAGATGAGCTGCACTATGTTAACATTGAATAGACCGCCTTGGCTTCTATGAATGATTATTACATTTATATAGCGCTTTTCTCTAGACTCAAAGCGCTCCCCACAATGTAAGGTGGAAATTGCCTCCTTCACTACCACTGTGTGTGTAGCACCCAACCTTGGGCTTACATAGACTTAATGGCTGCCATACACTAGCACCAGGCACACATCACACTACACAATGGCTGAACGGCTCAGGTGACAGGGATTGATGTCAGCCAAGGGGAGGGATGATTAGGTGGCCTTGATCTCAGAGACCTGATTTGGAATAATTTGGCCAGGAACATCGGGGAACCCCCTACTCTTTGCGATAGGCGCCCTGGGTTCTTTAATGACCAAATTCAGTCAGGACCTTGGTTTAGCGTCTCATCCAAAGGACGGCACTCACAGCTGTACAGTGTCCCCATCACTATAACAGGGGCATTGTTAGTTACTGACAAGTTCAGAGGACTGAGTGCTCCCTGCTGGACAACAACACACCACTTTCCGACAACTGGATTGAACTGGTCCGACCAATGGGAAACCTATGTGTAAAGGGAGGGCACAGCACCTTCCTGGGCAGCAAGCTTGGGAGGAAACACTGGGGATACCAGCCTCTCTGGATGCATGGGTGAGAACTGTGTCAGGTGACTGTGTGATGTCACCAGGGGGGAACCATGCAAACTCCACACAGAAAGGCCTGGGAGATCCCCCACCTGGGTACCTGGAATCGTGGAAACCTGGTCCCCAAGCGGGAATCTAACCCTGGACCTTCTTGCATTGCCGTGCCGCCTATTATAGCAGGTGAAAGGTAGAGTGCTGGTAGGTAGGTGATTAGTGCATGTGGAATTATTTCAGTGTGAGCACATACACACACAGAAGGTCCAATAGGCATGATGGGAACAAGTGCATTTTCTCTGTATCATGACTTTTACATGAGTTTAATGTCAGTATTGGGTCGTGTTAGATTGGAGCTGACATTCGTCAACATTTCATTGTCTTTAGTGATGCAACTCCCTGACTATGCATGCTGCGTCTACACAAGTGACTGTCTGATTCATCACAGCCACGCCTTTCCGACAAACCCTCATTGGTGTTTCTATCACAATCCATGGCGCTACTACTAATGTAGTAATGAATGAGTACATTCAGCAGGTCTTTATGACATGGTTTGAGTTTGACAGGTACGCTAACCTGCTTTTAGAGAGCGTTATGGCACTGAAATGATAAAGTTGACAATCTAACATGGCTGTTACCCTTACGTGAGCTAAACCCAGCTGTATCCATTCGTTTTTGCTGAGCTATTATGTCAACAAAGAGGGCCAATACAGCTGTCAGCTAACAGTGTAGCCAAACCAGTCTTGATCTTCAACCGCCGTTCTAAAATCGTAACGTTACCTTCTCGTCCTCCTCGCCAGTCTTCGTGTCCTCAATTTCCTCCAACATTTCAAAAATATGTTTGATCTCAAGCTAAATCAAGGTTTAGCTCACTAGTTGAACGTAATACGGCCAAATAATGTGCCCCCGACTTTCTTCACCCATACGAATCTCTCGGACCGTTTCCCACGGAGGTTTCCTTCGCACAGAATAGTACTATGGACGCCGACATTACGTCACATGCGGAGACACCATGCGCGTGACCTTTTCCTGCATTTGTGGAGATGCATCCAGCTGCAGCCCGGCAGACCATACTGGGCTCCTCCCACTGCCACACTGTCAGACCCCACACTCTCAGACCCCACGCTTTCCGGCCCCTCTCCCAATGGCTGATTTGGGTCACGAGACCGTCACAGGCCCGCTCAGCAGCGCCACCCACCCAATGGCTGAATTTGGTCACGAGACCGCCGCCATCTTAGCGCCACCCACCCATAGGCGGCGGGTGACCTGGACATTAGGGTAGAATAATATGGGATGTGTAACTGCCCCCTGGCTTGGTGGTGAAATAAAGATGCGGTTATGTTTCGTACAGGTGCGTTTATTTATTTTCTCTTTTTCTTTTGCATTTTAGCATAGCAGCACTGTAGCTTTTCTTTTGTAGTTGTCGTTGCACCGTGGTTGTACAGGTTGTGACGGTTGCACCGTTTGCTCCGTTTGCACCGTGAAAACTATGACAGTCAAAACACAAACATACACAATTAGTTATATTGTTCACAGTTCAATATTGTTCACAACAAAGCACCTAATGTGTTCAAACAAACATTTGAATTTAATGATATCAAGGGTGAACTCGTCTTCCATAATAAAAAGGGCATTTAAGGAAACTAATGATAAATAGTAACGTTACTTGTTCGGCAGCAGGTGCTTTTGATTAGAACCTAATCAGTCAGTGCACCACTTTACATGTCTACCACACGTAAATATAGACCTCTTCAACAACAATAATAATAATAATAATAATAATACATTTTAGTGTTCAACGTACCTTATTCCGCTTTACCAAGGGGTGTTAATTACTGAAGTAAGGTCCTTATATTCTATATAGTTCGCTGTCTGCTCCGACGTTGTCTCTGGGTTACTTCCTGTATTGGTTACACACAGGATGCTGTGACCTTTATACTATAGAAAAGACGAGCTCTGCCCCCATGTGGACACTAAATGAAAATGCACAAGCGGCACTGAAATATTCTTTTCTTAAATAGAAAGCTCAGTATTCTGAGCTAATAAAGAAAAGTTGATCATCTAGACCAAGGTAAATTAAAGCTTACTGATAATAAAGATGATAGGCATCTTTACCCTTGGCGGTCAGTTACAGGATGGACCTTGCGCGTAGCGCGCAACATTTTCCCTTTTTTTTTTTTGCTTGCACGCAAACGGTGCTGTCCAGGTTCTGATTTCATATACACACACACACACTACTAGGCTACTACAGCGAGCCCCACTCATTTCATATAGTGCAAATTAATTGTTCAAATGAAGGCATCCAATATGATTAACCATTGTCTTCCCTTAATGCATGAATGAATGAATGAATGAATGAATGAATGAATGAATGAATGAATGAATGAATGAATGAATGAATGAATGAATGAATGAATGAATGAATGAATGAATGAATGAATGAAAACTTTATTTAACAGATTGCAGAATGGGTACAATACAGTACGGCTCAATACATACAATTGTTAAGGGGATGCAGACCTGAAAAAGACGTTTGTCTTGTTTCCATCAGGGTCCCCCATTTTCAATTCATATAGACATTTATGACATACACAACATACATGACATTTATGGCATAGGGACATATAGGTATTTAGTACTGATACATTTGTGACATAAACGGTATTCAAATATACAGTACTGTTACCCCTAGATCCTGACAGAGTATATACATATGATGGGGAGGGGACTGTACATTAGGAGGGGGTGGGTGGGTGGGAGAGAAATATCCATACGGCGGGGAGGGAATATGTACATGCGGTGGGGATGCATGCGGGGGTACATGCAACAAAAAAAATGCAACGTTTCGCGCATCAATGATCTTTTCTGCTTTAAGTTTGTCTGTGAGATCACTTTCAATGTGAAGCGGACTCAGAGTTGACCGTCTCTCCTGGCGCATATTGTTGTTCTAGCCAGTTTCGGATGCGCCTCATTGAGAAAGGCCGTTCACAAGTTGCAGTGCCGACGGCAATGAAGGAAACGCTTTCCGTCATTTGGATCTCATCATGCTTTGAAAACAATGTACATAGTAGCTCTAAAAAGTTTCCACGGTTTGATTAACTCTGACTCAGTCTCATCATGCCCTCGGCCTCAGGTGATCCGTGTTATGCCCAGGCGGCATGTAACTTTGAATGGAGTTCCAGGTCTTGGCAACTCTCACGGAGAGGGCTGCTTTGCTAAATGTACAAGTCACCCGGTACAACAGTTCTGGTGAACCTGGAGGTGAAAAATCGGAAAGTGGGGGTGGGGCTAGACCATGGAGGGTTTTGAAGACCAGACTGGCATCGGTTAGTTTGATGATGTGGCGTGATTGGTTACTGCCTGCAGTCTGGAATGTTAATGGCCACCACACCTACTGCCATTGACACCTTGGTTGGCCGACCCTTGCGTATTGTCACCACCGGGCTGCAGCAGCCCATACACACACAATACCGTAGCCTAGGCTGCCTATAATAATGTGCAGACTGGGGCGTTTGGGTCGGCATTGCCTCCCCGTGCCTTATATACCCGCCGCCTATGCACCCACCCAATGGCTGAATTTGGTCACGAGACCGCCGCCATCTTGGGGAAACGGATAATAATAATAATGAGTTTTATATTGTTTAAAACTTCAACAGCAGAAGCTTATAATAATAATACTTTTAAGTTTTATATTGTTTAAAACTTCAACAGCAGAAGCTTATATGCTAACCATCAAAACATTAAAGAATATTTGGAGCAATTCCATAAACCTTTCAATATCATAGCAATATCCGAAACTTGGTTTAGCTCTGAGAAAATAGTTGATATTGAGTTGAATGGATATGAACTCAATTATATTAACAGGATTGGGAAAAGAGGTGGGGGTGTAGCCCTATATATAAAAAATAGCCTCAAATATAAGGTTGTAGAATGCATGTCAACTACCATTGACAACTTGATGGATTGTATCTCAGTAGAGATCTGAGAAACGTGATTGTCAGTTGTGTATACAGAGCTCCAGATTCCAGCATTGAAGCATTCAAAGACTGCATGGAGGTGTTATTTGCCAAGACTCAGAAGGTTACATTCATCTGCGGGGATAAATCACTGTACATTCTATATTGCTCACTAGTATACCATATCTGAACTACTGTGTGGAGATTTGGGGTAACACTTATAAAAGTAAAACCATTTGCTATATGCTATACACTACAGTCTATTGTGATGTGGTGGGTACGTATGATGGTAATTAAGGAATTATTATACATGACTATTATATGCAAGTAGGCTATGTCTAAGCTATTTTACAATATTATACATGAACTGCTTGTTTTTTTTTTATCCGTTTATTACTTGTTTTTTATTATTATTTATTTTCAATTTATGTTCGAAATAAATAAACTCATTCATTCAAGATATTGTGTGAGCAAAAGTATAGTTACTGGCTGTACAATACTGCTGTAGGCCTATAATACTTATGTAAATAAGTAAGGCAATTGAAATATATCTGCAGTACAGCTCAATACACACAATTGTTAACACATTCCCTGCCACGCAATTTGAGCATATTATACCATTCTCTGCCAGCACTGTAAGTCTATGGAGATGTTCACCTTCTTTGCAGGGCTATAACTTTTTTAATTGTATTGCTAAATTGACATTACTATGGCCGATTCAACATCGATTATCTATCGTTCAGGATGTAGGAACGTTTTATTTTTTCATTCATACGAAAATACCGTCTAGAATATAAATATGTTTTTATCGTTATCTGCAGTAATTCCTAGAACGTGAGATATAGGCATAAACGCATATATAGATTATCAAATGCCGTTTGTTGCCGATCCACGCTATATTAAAATGTTCAACTGTACATGGTCCTAAACATTATGACTGATCATGCGCGGATGAACGGAGGGTCGTTTATAATTCCGTGATCGTCGTTAAATGCTTTATGTAGTATGGGTGATATATTGATCAGAGCAGTTTGCATGGATAATAATAAACAAACAGGCTGAAAGTAACGTCAGCATCCTCTTACCGTTCGACGATGAGACTGGAGGAAAAAGATCCCACTTATTTGACAGCAATCGCCTAAATCCATTTCCGGTTTGTATAATCATAATACACGGCCAAATCGTATAGATTATTGCGTTATGGCAGTGATCGCTACACACAGACGTGTGTCTACAGTCCCGCAACAATATGTGAGTGGCCGGACGCATTTCGGAGACGCACCGAGATCGACTCGTCCATTTCCGGTTTGGCAACTCGCCGATCATCCACCGTGGGGCAGTATTGAAGCGTTGCAGAGTTGTGCCGGCTCACACTGCATCAGACCAGGCTCCGTGAGGGAAATATGAATAACATGGCAAAAAAATGAAATATGATCTCAATAATGTTGTACGCCGTGGATTGGCAGAATTAGCATGAACTTGAAACACGTACAACGTTTTTGGTGCAGGATGTGTTAAGGGGATGCAGACCAGAGAAAGACTTCCATCTTGTTTACATCAGGGTCCCCCATTTTCAATTCATCATAAATGTACAGTTCCCTCCCCCTTGTATATATTTACTGTATGTCACAAATGTAACAGTACTGCATTGAGGTCTTTCTCTGGTCTGCATCCCCTTAACAATTGTGTGTATTGAGCTGTACTGTACCCGTTCTGCAATCTGTTAATAAAGTTTTCAATCAATCAATCAATCAATCAATCCCGCACAGTGCAATACTCCTCGCTTCCATTGGCTGATTTGGGTCACGTGACCGTCCCACCCAATGGCTGAATTGGAGTGTTGCACTGCGGGCATTGGCTGATTTGGGTCATGTTGCACTGCGGGATTGATTGATTGATTGAAAACTTTATTAACAGATTGCAGAATGGGTACACGTGACCGCCACAGGCCCTGATTGATTGATTGAAAACTTTATTAACAGATTGTAGAATGGGTACAGTGACAGATTGATTGATTAATTGAAAACTTTATTAACAGATTGCAGAATGGGTACAGTGACGATTGATTGATTGAAAACTTTATTAACAGATTGTAGAATGGGTACAGTGACCGATTGATTGATTGAAAACTTTATTAACAGATTGCAGAATGCAGTACAGCTCAATACACACAATTGTTAAGGGGATGCAGACCATGCAGTACTGTTACATTTGTGACATACAGTAAATATATACAAGGGGGAGGGAACTGTACATTTATGATGAATTGAAAATGGGGGACCCTGATGTAAACAAGACGGAAGTCTTTCTCTGGTCTGCATCCCCTTAACAATTGTGTGTATTGAGCTGTACTGCAGATATATTTCAATTGCCTTACTTATTTACATAAGTATTATAGGCCTACAGCAGTATTGTACAGACAGTAACTATAGAGAGTGTGCTGACCTACGGTGTGTCTGTGTGGTTCTCCAGCTGCACAAAGGCAGAGCAAGAGGCTCTACAGAGGGTGGTGAAGGCGGCAGGCAGGATCGTCGGGACTCCTCTACCAAACATCACCTCCGTCTTCACCTCCCGCTGCCTCCACCGCTCCAAGTGTATCATCAAGGACCAGTCTCACCCAGCACATCACCTCTTTCAGCTCCTTCCCCCAGGGAGGAGATACCGGTCCATACATGCCAAGAGTTCAAGATTTAAGAACAGCTTTTTCCCCCAAGCAGTCAGACTGTTAAACGCTCATTGACTGTCCCCTCACGTGCACCATGCACTTACCTGGACTTGATAATCACTGTTACCACTCATCATGCACTTTATTTAAAATATTCTGTTATGTACAGTGTTATATGTGTTGTTCATGTATGTATATATTGTACTACGGTCTGTGGGAGCTCCCCTGAAATTTCACCTGTGAAACTTAACATTCAGACAAAGTCACAGAAGATTACAGACTGTATTAAGCCCAAACTGAGTAAAAGATCACGTTCTGACATTGAAGATGCAGAGGAAGCTTCATTGGAGGAAGCACTGACAATAAGAGAGGTTGACATGAATCTAACATTACAGGCCATCAATAAGAGACTTGATAAACTGGATATGTTGGACTTGATGATGCAGGAAATTAAGAACCTCAAAGAAAGCTTGGAGTTCAGTCAGAGACAAATTGATGAGCTGGTCAAGGATAATGCTGAGCTGAAAGGAAAGGTGGAATACATGGGAAACAAAGTAGACATAATTGAGATAGACAACAGGAAGTTGAAGGAATCTCTTCTGGATGTACAGTGTAGGTCTATGCAAGACAATCTGGTTTTTACAGGGATAGCAAGAGAGAGAGCAAGGACTGTGAAACAGTCATAAGGGAGTTTATGTCAGACCAGCTAAGACTGCCTAGGGACACTGTTCAGAACATCACCTTCTCTAGAGTACACAGAATGGGAAAACCCTCAGGGGACAGACCACGGGCAATAGTGGCTCGTTTTGAGCATCACCAGCAGAAGGAGCTTGTCAAGGGTAGGGGCAGGGAGTTAAAGAACACCACCTTTGGCATGAATGACCAATTTCCTCCCGAGATCAATGGAAGACGTAAGCTATTATATCATATCATGAAAGAACATCGAAGCCTAAACAAACGTGTCGGTGGATAGACTATATATCAACAACCAACTGTTTAGGGACTCCAGTATCACTCCCTGGTTATTCTGAAACCCATTGAGACTATTGCCTTATGGTCGGTAGTAGGGCTGTCTTAAATACTTCGAAGCTTCGTTCGATGGCACAAGCTTCGAACATTAAAAAAAAATCGAAGTAAAAAAAAAAAAAAAAAAAAAATCAAGTTTTTTATTTTATTTTTATTTTTACTTCGGTGTGTGTGTGCAGGCACGTGCATACATAGGGGTGAAGGGGTGCCCGGGCACCTGCCTTTTTCATTTTTCATTAGAAAGTGCCCTTTTTATGCCACCCTCTTTTTTTTTTTTTTTTTTTTTTTTTTTACTGTTGCACATATAGATATACTGCCCTGCCCTTCCAAATGAAAGATGTCACTATAGAATCTAAATATTAGGTAAAGAAAGAGAAATGCCACCCCTCTTGTAAATAATAGGTCCTTCCAGCCTGGAAGGACCTATTACGCATAGGCATAGCACGTGGGTGGGTGATGATCATGAGATGATGTAAACTGCGCAGGGCCAGCAGCACAGCAGTGCACTGAACACGAAATTGATATCCAGCTGTTGTTGAGCTCACACTCGAGTCGAGACCTCTTTTTTTACAGTTACTATTTCAACTAAAACAAAGCAAGAGTACACTTCATCAGGTAAGGTATTTGCCCAACAAAATAAAATGTCGGGTTTGCAGTGCACTGTATATTTTCGTGAAACACGTCGCCAGATCACCCCTCCCCAGCCCCTCCCTGTCTGCTGCTAGTGCAGGAAAATCACGCAGCATACTCTCTATCTCTCTCTCTCTCTCTCTCTCTCTCTCTCTCTCTCTCTCTCTCTCTCTCTCTCTCTCTCTTTCTCACTCTCCTCTCCTCTCTGACGGAAAACAGAATAATTTTGATTGACAGTCAAGTCTGCCAATTACGTCACACGGCTTGCACCCGCCCTGCTGTTCTTAGCACCAATCGGCAAGCGCTATTAGTTTTTGACTTCGTGAATGTCCTGTGTGGTGACAAGTTTGACAACAACAAAGCTACAGTGCTAACAATAAGCTATTTGGCTGGATGCAGTCTGGAGGACAGTGGATATACATCAAGACAACAGTCTGTGACTGTGGGACAGTGGACATAATACTTCATCAAGCCCTCCTGACCTGGACCACGTTTCAACTAAACAAGGTAGTTAATGCGGTCTCGGTCGGTCTCTCTCTCTCTCTCTCTCTCTCTCTCTCTCTTTCTCTCTCTCTCTCTCTCTCTCTCTCTCTCTCTCTCGCAGCTGTTGGTCTGGAGCGCATATTGTGTTATTAAAGGGACACTATGTAGTTTTGGTGACATCTATCGGTGAAACTGAATGTACCATAGACTTGTATTAACCCCAAAAATCGGGCATGCGCGCTATGCGCGCTCGCATTGCATTTAATAATTCATGCCCTTTTCTCATTTCGGGCACCTGCCTTTCTAAAGTCCTGTGCACGTCCCTGTGTGTGTGTGTGTGTGCATGGGGCCATTGGGTGGGGCCGGGGGACAAATACACTGGAGGAAAGTAACCCAGCTCAGCACTGCCCAAATTATATCATCACTATTGCCTGTTTGAAGGATATCATCCTCAAACACATATACACCACCTACACGCCTATTCTCAGTCCTTGCCCCACAATGGTGGAATGAACTACCCACCCCAGTTAGGACAGCCGAATCTCATCCAATCTTTCGCCGTCGACTAAAGACGCACTTCTTCAACCATTATCTGAAATAAAATTTAAAAAATAAAATAAAAAAAATCTAACCCTAACTAACCTTACTGTCATGCACCTAATAAACTAACCTACACTGTAACACGCAACACTTTGATGAATATTGTTACTCAGCTGATAGAGTTGTATCCTTCCTGATGACCTGTCGTACAGAACTTGTAAGTCGCTTTGGATAAAAGCGTCAGCTAAATGACTAAATGTAAATGTGAATGTAAATGCCTTGTAGAATTCCACACATAAGAAAGAAAGATACTGGGATGAATAAACAAAATAGGAAATAAAATGTAGAAATGCATGCATACATGAATAAATATGAATCTCCATATATGAAATAGAACATTTAGATAAGGTGCTACTGAGATGTTTTGGTGAGTTCTTTGTTTTTTTGTGGAAGTAGCCCTTCTTAAAAATGCATGAACATTCACTGATAATTGGTCTGTAGTGGAGTCTACAAGGTCTACATTGCCGGACCACAGGCCCGGACTGGCCATCGGGAGCACCGGGAGTTTTCCCGGTGGCCTGGCCTGCACAGATAAAAAAAAAGATTTTTTTTTTTTTTTTTTGCCAGGCCATTGTTTCTAGTTGTGGCGGCGGCGCGGCGCGATAGTTAGATAACCTAGATGGGTGGGGAACAACCAGGATTTCACTGTCTGCGTCAGAGTTGGAGAACTATCTGACTCTCTCTCACGCAGATCACACACACACAATGGAGCCGTGCTGCCGCTTGTGATTGGTGGAGGCGGGACCAGGCGATACAACTGATTGACAGCGGAGGCGGCGAATGGAATGGCAGACGGCACTCAGATGCAGAATAACAGCCAGGCAATGAGCCAGGTAGTGAGGGACTCGGGAGAGATACAGTAGAGCGAAAGTCAATTAACGTTGATGTCAAGATGGACAGTGGAAGAAAGAGAGGGTGGAGGAGAGAGGGATAAAACAAAGAAAAAGAAAGGCCCTTACAGGAGAGAGTGGTTAACTGTATTATAATAGTAAATATAAAAATATGTTGTGCTCTTGCTTTTTTCTTTTTGAAGGTGGAGAGAGTAGCATTGCTAGTGCCACAACAGTTTTATTTGAGGTCCATAACAGTACATTGTACTAAGCAATTGTTGGCTCATTAGTTTGTGATTCACATGCACTAAAATTCACCAGAATGCAGGAAATTAAGTCTTTGTAACAAAATAATTCCTAGTGGGGGACCCCCAGACCCCCCGCTTAAAAAGTGGCCTGACTGGGGCTATATTTCGCGCTATATCTCCCGGTATGAATTATTTCCCCAGTCCGGCCCTGCCGGACCATGTAGAATCCGGACCTTGTAGACCAGGGGTCAGCAACCTTTTTGACATGGAGTGCCTGTTTGAAATATAGTTGTAACTAGTGTGCCTCAACAATATTCCATGCATCGTAATATTTTTTTCTCATAATCAGGTCTTTTTAATGATAATTTTTACATTATTACATCATTATTGTTATTGTTATTATTAACAATATTATTATGATGGTTGTATCAACCCTAAATCTGAGTTGGGGGGGGGGGGGGGGGGGGATGCAATGCAGACAAACAGCTGCATACAGTGCGACCATTTCACTCACATTTGCCCATTCATTTTTGGACACATCACACACCATTGGTGTGTGTACTGTACGTGTGCTGTCATAGCTCCACCTACAGGCCTAATGGAGAACACCAGGATGTGAATGGAGGGTGAATGTAAGGTATATCGTGTAAATAAGTTTTGATTGATCGCAAGACTACACTGTAAAAAAAAATATATAATAATAAGTTACCAGAACTTAAAAATATTGAGTTCAGTTACTGTGCATTAAGGTTTTCAGTTTTCAATCCATAATAAGTTAACAGAAAAATAAGTAAATAAGTAAATTTGTTGATTAATCCCACTGGTCACAATGGTGACCGTAATAATGTTTTTGTTATAAGGCTCTGCAAATGTTACTGAATGATGTAGCAATGTATTTCCAGCTAAATTGAAATAATAAACAAATAAAGGGTCTCAATTAAATATGTGGTAGTAAAAAGAACCTGTGGGAGGATTTCAACAAGATAAATGCGACAACAGTGCAACATTTTTCACTATTATATAAAAAATGTAAAAAAAATTTAAATCATTATTTTTTTTTTACTGCTGCCCCCTGTGCCTATGCAAATGCCCCTGCGTGCCTATGCAGGCACGCGTGCCTAGGGTTGCCGACCCCTGTTGTAGACTGACATAATTCTGTGCATAGTTTAGTCTACACAGGCCATATTTCAAATAATCAAAATCTTACTTCATTCATCTTAAAAATTCTTGATTTGGGGGATTGGTAGTTCCCATGAAATCTGAAGTTGTTCAAACGACAACAGCGATCCACCTTGAATTAAATCACACTGTGTTGGCTGCGTCACAGTCACGAAAGGGGCTACTTAATTCATTAATCCAATCCACTTTATTTATAGAGCACATTTAAAAACAACAAAGTTTACCAAAGTGCTGTACAAGTCCCACAACATAAGATAAAAAAAGAAAAAGAAATTATTAAAAGAAAAAGAAAAAATATTAATTAATTTTTTTTAATTCGAAGCTTCGAATTAAAATCGAAGCTCGGCCCCGAAGCTTCGATTGCCAAAAAAAATTCGAAGGTCAGCCCTAGTCGGTAGGCCTACTGATACTTCCTGTATTAAGCTAGGCTTGCATAAGGGTTTGGTTATAGCTCATATCAATGTGTGTAGCCTGAGAAATAAGATACAATAACTTCCTTACAATAACCATATAATATATAAATAGCCAACTAATAGGAAATAGGAGTAATTCCAGATATTGATACATACATTGATGAATACAAAAACGGGGCTAATTGTATGGCAAAACTTTTATTTTATAAACGGAAAGGTCAAAATAAACACAACACATGATGTATTCTTAATCTTACTAATAGGCTACATAAAAGCCTAAGAACAGTTTAATAAACCAATCATATGGCGAATCGACATGGGTTTAATGCGTACACCCCCCTCCCCTCCCCCCCAGTATCGCTGCAGCATACGATGAATCGCGATGGTGTTTATTCTTTGAAAACAAAACAAAGTTTCATCTATTATTATTACACAGTAATTAAGATAAATAATTTAATCCAAGCGGCGTGTAATCCTCTTCCGTTCACATCGCACTTTCCCCTCGAAGAGGGCAGCAGGAGGTCGCAGAGGTCAAGAGAGACGGATCGGTTCTCCGTCGCCGTGGTCCAGAGAGGAAGGGAAGGTGTGCGATGTGGACGGAGGGGGTTCAGTCCTGCGTCAGGAGAAGCAGCGGAGTGCGTGTAGAGTAGAGGACAGGGCCTGCAGTGCTACTGATTCAGTTTAGTAATATAGGCCATATTCCTGGTGTTCCTCTGTCCAGCGATGGCCTTCTTGGTAATCATCCCCCGATATTCCATCACACATCAGCTGTTCTGAAACCTTAAAGAGGAAAACAAAAAAAACATTTAGTTTGAAGGTAGAATCTGTAACGTCGCCAAACAGTGACCTCTTCAAGTTCAAGTTTGTTTATTAGTTGTCATAGTAAAATACAGAATACATTATCATGAAATGCTTTTTCCTGTATGAGCCCCTGGGAGTGTGCTAGATAAAAATAGATAAAAAGTATCAAATAGAAAAAGTCAAAAGTACATGAAATAAAGTGTTCAGTCAATATATACATATATACAATATACAATACAGAGTAAAAAGAGTAACAGTGAGGTACAATGCAGAAATGGGATGAGGTAAAACTTAGGGTAAGGTGCAATGAGGTATGAATTGTAGTGCAAATCTTTGTTAATAAATATAAATTAAATTGTGTTAAAGTGTCTAAAGTGGGTGTTAAGGTGAGTGTTTATTTAATTTTTTTTAATTATGTTTTTGGTAGGTTTTTATTTGTTTGTTCCACCGGGCAGTCCGGCAGAGGGAGAGAGAGAGGAAGAACGGGAGACAGAGCGGGGGGAAGACATTCGGCAAAGGACGCCGGGTCCGGGAATCGAACCCGGGTTGGCCGCTTCGCGACACAGTGCGTTAGATGGGTCGCCACTTGGGTGCCTGTTAAGAGCCGATGGGCTTGTCTCTAATTATCTCAGATCACTTACTTGAGATATAACCCTTTGGCCGCTCGATATCCCCCAGCGAGGTGCTAAACTCGCCAAGTTCTCGAGTCAATTACTATTTCTGTCTAGATTACTTCAAAGTCACTGGTCTAGTTATATCCAGTTGATATGAAATGTAAGCATGAAGAGTTGTTAATCTCTTCTTGTTTGTAATAAACCGAATGTATGTCTAGGAGAACTCTTATTGCCTATAATAACAATAATATTATTATCATTATCATCACCGTCCTCATTTGTGAGGGAAGGCATATAGTGCTGATCATTTTCTAAATTCATGCTATATTATGTTATTATGTTATTTGATACTATCTTGTCTAGCACAGTCTCTGGAGCGTAACAGTAAGAAGCATTTTGTATGAAAGTATTCTGTACTTCTGTATGACAACTATTAAAGAACTTGAACTTGAAAAACTTGGTTGTATTACTACTCTTTTAATAAGTATTACCACTGTTAATAATATAACATTAGCGTACTAACACGTAATCATTGTTTGCACGCCCCAGCACAACAAACATTGCCATATATAGTATTTATACAGTACATAGCATATATGTAACTGAGGGGTACAATTCCCTGACTGTATTATATAAGTATGGTATCATTAAACCACTACTGTCTTATGTACATTACTACTGGCCATACAGTACACAGGTATATGATGAGAACACCTCCACAATGACACGGTTCCACACAAAACTGGGTTTAAGAATATTTATTAGCAGCAATGATAGTATATAATAATAATACTTTACTTAGGGTGCGCTTATAAGGCAAAAGAATGTGCGTAAGCAATCAATAACGTATGTCCATTCTCATATTACGCAGGAGATAATGAATACAACCTGAATCTTAGGAATTATATCTATGGTACTCTAGTAAGGTAGCGGGAGATACTGGTAGGGTCCCTCCGGTTGTAGGCCAGCAAGGGGAGAGGATTTGTCGGTAGTAGAGTCTGGGTCAATGATGAATAGAGAGACTCCAAGTACAGGAGACGGTGCAATAATCTCTTGATCCGCAGACGAATAACAGCTGTTCTCCGTGGCATGCAGCTCCGCATGGAAGAAAGCTAGCCGGCCTCAGGCTTCTGAGAGGCGGGCTCGACGATGCTCCTCACAGGGTAAATCCCACACAATTGTGGGTGTAGGCGATTCTCCGCTCCATCAATTACAGGACCAAAGCAAATATAATCCAGCCGAAAAGGGCTATGTAGTCGTCGGGTAGATTATCCAGTGTACAGGTCCACACGGTCCTCGTCTAGGGCTCCTCGGATGAAAGCGCCAGGGTAAGCAGCCCAGCCTGGATAAGCACACTAGCTGGTGCGAGGAAGCGTTGGTGATGCTGGTCACTGTAGAACGGTAGCCGCACGATACACTATACCTAAATAGACTATTACTGAATGAATAGAATAGGTCGAACTCGACGGTACAGCGTTAAACTCTGATACTTCAGTTATTAATTCGCACGAGGTCTCAATGCTCTATTTGGGGCCAAACAGGCCATACTTCACCGCACGTTGTATCGTGGGTGAGGCTTCACTTGGGTAACTCGAACTACGTTAACTAACTGCTGTATTCACCTGCGCCGTATTTATACGTTAGGCGAACAAACTAGTACCAGCCCTATTCCTGTCTCGTATCCTTGCGCAGAGCCGTTCATGCCCAGGCATGTCTTTGACGGTGACTTTGAACCAGACCCTGGGGGTATGGCAGTGGCGCCTAAGGGACCGCTGTCCAATAGGAGAACGAAATATTATGGTCTGTACTAGGTTAAAGGGATATTCCGTGTATATGTACAAAGAATACAAAAGGGATATCAGACGATATACAAATATTATGCAATATATATCAAGCAATAAATATATATATTCGGTTTAATCTGATCCTTCGTAACAATATATATATATATAATATATAACTTTTTAGATGAAAAGCATTAACCAGTGATTGATTCAATCTGTATTACATGCTGCCAGTCATAGTCACCTTCAATAGGAAAACAGGGCGCGGCCGGCATCGGGGCACATTGCTGGCCGGAATCAGTCCACGAAGTCAATGGATAATTATAGAAAGTCATCTTTATTTCAAATTACAAAAAAGGACTGTATAGAAATGTCCATTACAGTTTAAAAGATTATATAAAACAAAACATCTCATCTCTAGGATAGCAAAACGGTTTCTGCAGCTAGAAGAATGGTGTCTTCTAAAGTAACAAATGGAAAAATCTGAAAAAATCTGTCTCTCGAAGTTGGAGCAGCCATTTATATATCATGTCAAGACCTCTTTTCTATTGGTCCAAAAACAGTGATGTCACAGTGATGTCATTTCACTAGCCAACCAACGTACAATACATACAGATGAATTCTCCTCCCCCTGTATTCGTCACAGTAACTGGAGGAGCAACAGACTACCTTGTGCTGGAAAATCCCTATCCGTTACTAGCAGGCTAGCAGAGGCCCAAGGTCGTCTTCACATTCCTTAGTGGCCAAGCAGTATTGAAATGGAAGCAATTTGCCCTGTGTAGTGTACAATACATGAACACACTCCTTGCATGAGTATATAGTACATATAGCATACACAGATATATATACATAATCATTTATATCATAATCATAATAATACATCATACATGTGGTTTTTAAAGTGCCACGACGACACTCTCTTCTGACAAGACAGGCAAGGGTTAAAATGTGCCAACCTGCTCCCAGCTTGGGCCTGCTCTTAGCTCAAGGCCACAGATAGAGAGAGCACATTCCCACCCCCTCTAATAGAGACTGCACTTATCAAAAAGGCTTCTGCCTCCATTCCGACTGCACATTAACTGTAACATAGTTTTAAAGTGTATAAAGAATATACAGGTCACATACATAGCTCCAATCATATATAATAAACATAAGAACAGGATGTCATTATTAACTAGTGTCACTAGTGTGACTCTCAACACCCCCTCTGTCATTCTGTTCTGTCATTCTCCACTGTCTTAATAGCGTCTGTACTGGGGGACGAGATGGCGATTGCGGGGTCATGTGGCTGTGACTCTCCACACCCCCTCTGCCATCTTGGTACCTCGGTACCCTGGTAGCCGGCGGGAAGACTTGCATCTGTTGTTCCCTGGCTGGACGGCTCGATAGGATAGGGGCCACGTCGTTGCTTGGTATCCGGCGGGAAGACTTGCATCTGTTGTTCCCGGCCAATGCACCCCCAGTTGTTGTCGTCTGAAGAACACAATGTTATGGTTCTTATGGTCACCCCCTCAGATCTCTTGGATCTCTCCCGTAGTTTGAGGTAGGTCGAATTGTCACTTCTCGGGCGACCCCACGGGTCCCCGAGAATTGTAGCAGCAGTCCTCTATTGAAGTGTGGTTGGCCTGGTCGTGTGACCCTGTCCGTAGGCCATGCAGGACATCACAGATACAGTCCACAGAGGACTAATTTCTTTTCTCTCTTTCAGGTCCACTCAGGGCTCTCGTCGCCCTGTAACCTGGGTCCAGGCCGATGTCTCTCTGTCTCCATGTCACAGGATATGCGGGCCTGCTTGGCCTGCTTAGCTCTCTTGTTCGGTCTAGGAGGTCTAGGTCTAGTTCGGTCTAGGAGGTTCGTCCCTTGGGTACCGAACTCTATCCCTAGATCTTGATCTAGATGAGGACCTTGAGGATGCTCTGGAGCTTGACCTATCCCGGTCTTCCTCCATTTCTGAGTTCTGATCTGGGTCAGTATATTCCTTTTTGCCATTCGCTGCGTCGTCCACTGACTCCGGGGGACAGCCCCCCCGTCTAAGAATGCTCCTGGCCCGAGATAGGGCAGGTTCTGATCCTTCCGGTCCGAACTGTACTGTCGGTCTCCTTGGTGTATCCTAAGGAGGGAGGTCGGTTCATTCCAGGATCGCAACATATTCACTTTGATCATCTGATCCTTTATAGAGCGTACAGCTCTCTCTGCCACCCCGTTCGTATTGGGCTGGTAGGGTACAGAGTATTGGGCCATTACACCCGCTTCCTCCAGTAGTTTCAGTCCTGCTTTCAGATACTGCTATTCGTCCCGATGGCACTGGTTCAGGTTTTGTCCCCCTTACCATCGCACATTGTTCACAGGCCTTTCGGACTGTTGTTTCCGTCCATTTCCTTCTTGCACAGGGGGTCAACCCTGTGTTGTGCTTGTCTCAGTCCAGACTGGGTAGTTAGTTACTGTTATGTCTGGTGTTAGCTCTGGCTAGTTAGCCTGCTGTAGACTCAGGCTAGGTAGCCTCTTGTAGATTCAGGCTATGTAGCCTCTTGTAGACTCAGGCTATGTAGCCTCTTGTAGACTCAGCTCCTGCTGATAACACCAGCCTGTATGATTACGCTGGTTCCACTTCTGTCACAGTAGCAGGACTCATGCTCCTGCTAGCTTCTGGCTCGTTATCATGCTAGTAGCTCCTGTTCGCAATGGCTAGTTAGCCTGCTATTCACAAAGTAGAGTTTTTCTACTTAAGTTTTGACTCTAAGTAAGTGTAACTGAGGGGTACAATTCCCTGACTGTATTGAATAAGTATGGTATCATTAAACCACTACTGAGTTATGTACATTACTACTGGCCATACAGTACACAGGTATATGAGATGAACACACCCACAATAACACAGCTTCACAAGAAATACTGTTTAGAAGAATATTTATTAGCAGCACGAAGATTATCTTACATTACTTATCAAGATTGAGAGTTGCGCTTGTAAGGCGAAGAATGTGCATGAATAGGTCAAGAGCGTAAGTCCATGAGCATATTACGCAGGAGATAATTAATACCACCTGTATCATAAGAATTATATATGGTACCCTAGTAGATCAGCTGGAGATACTAAAGGGGTCCCTCCGGTTGTAAGCCAGCAGGGGAGAGGATTTGTCGGTAGCAGAAAGTCTGGGTCAACGAGGAATAAGGAGACTCCAGGTACAGGAGACAGTGCAATAATCCCTTGATCCGTAGACGAACAACAGCTATTCTCCGGTATGCAGTGCCGCATGGAGGAAAGCTAGCCAGCCTCAGAGTACTAGAGGCGGGCTCGACGGTGCTCCTCACAGGGTAAATCCCACACAACAGTGGGTGTAGACGATTCTCCGCTCCAACAGCTACAGGACCAAAGCAAATATAATCCGGCCGAAAAGGGCTCTGTAGTCGTCGGGTAGGTTATCCAGTGTACATATCCACACGGTTCTCGTCTAGGGCTCCTCGGATGACGGCACCAGGTTAAGCCGCCCAGCCTGGATAAGCACACTAGCTCGGTACGATGAAACGTTGGTAATGCTGGTCACTGTAGAACGGTAGCCGCACGATACACTATACATAATAGACTATTACTTAATAATAGAATAGGTCGAACTCGACGATCCAGCGTTAAACTCTGACACTTCAGCTATCAATTCGCACGCGGTCTCAAGGCTCTATTTTGGGGCAAAACGGGCCCACTTCACAGCACGTTGTATCGTGGTGTGAGGCTTCAACTTATTGGGTAACTAACTGCTGTATCCACCTGCGACGTATTTATACGTAAGGTGAACAATCTAGTACCAGCCTTATTTCTGTCTCGTATTCTTGCGCAGAACCGGGCATGTCCAGACATGTCTTAGCGGTGACTTTGAACTAGCCATTGGGTGGGACGGTCACGTGACCCAAATCAGCCAATGGAAGCGAGGGGTCTCAACCCGCCGGGGTCTCAGCCCGCCGGGGCCTCAACCCGCCGCTACTGTGGTGGAGACGTGGTTCTGCAGCTGGAAGCATCTCGGTCTGACAGTGTGGCAGTGGGAGGAGCCCAGTATGGTCTGCCGGGCTGCAGCTGGATACTATTGCATTTGTGCACGGGCAAAACTCTTTGGATGCACAGACTGACATAACAGAAGTTACAGAACCATAACTTTTTGGGTACACTAACTACCCATGCAATAATGACATTAGGGGCCTAGGAGAAGAGTTGCATCTGGTTGCATAATACCCCAGTGATATGCTCATAGGCGGCGGGTGAGCTTGACATTCCTTTTTTTTTGGTTGCACGCAAATGATGCTGTCCAGGTTCTGATTTCATATACACACACACACTAGGCTACTACAGCGAGCCCCACTCATTTCATATAGTGCAAATTAAGTGTTCAAATGAAGGCATCCAATAATATATTAACCATTGTCTTACCTTAATGCAGATAAATGCGACGTTTCGTCTTGGTGAGAAAGACCGTTCACAACTTAAATCGTAATTTAGATCTCATCATGCTTTGAAAACAATGTACATACAGTAGTAGCTCTAAAAAGTTTCCACGATTTGATGAACTCGGACTCTCATCATGTCCTCTTAGAGCAAGCCCTGTATGGCAAGATAAAACAACATACAGCCTCAGGTGATCCGTAGTAATGCCCGGGGCCAGCCCGGTGCAGCTTCTAAATTACTTTGTTTATGCCTTGGAAAAATACTGTATTTTGCTTTTTGAAATTTGACTCAAAATAGTGCGCTGGTGTTCGCTACAAAGCGATCGGCGGGCTGAAATTCAGAACACAGATGTTGCTTACTGCGGCATCAGGATGATCATGTGAATGATGTGATTGGCTACATTATTTAACCTGAGCCTATGCGTGATTGGTTACTGCCTGTACCTGGAATGTTAAACGCTGCCACCGATTGACACCTTCGTCGTTGACACCTCGGCCAGCCGGCTGCAGCACAAGACACACACAATAGCCAGCAGCCTGCGCATATTATATACATTTCAAGATTCCGAGCATAATATTCTGGGTAGGCATAGCCCCCCCTAGCCTATATATACCCGCCGCCTATGGATATGCTGTTATATACATGTTAATAATAGGTTCCTAAGGACCCCATATGTTTTTGATGCATTACTTATGCTATGTGGTTTGCATGCAATGTCTAATGTATGTACATATTAGTTACATGTTATGTACATATTAGCTTGTAGGTCTTTATAATAAAAAGTGATACCTGTGCCCCAATGATAAGGATAAGGGCTCAATGAAGAAGCCCATTCCCATTGACAAATTAAAGACTAACATGCCTAAAAATATTTATACTATGGATTAACTGTTACACACTACAAATGTATTACATGGCCAATTATGTGCCCCAAACCGCATTGCCAACTTCAATTTGAAATATCACAATAATGTATGAAAAATATCTTGTAGATGCAGTTCACTTATCCACTTGCAATTGTGTAACATCCTTGAACTGAGCAAAGCAATGATGTCTTACTTTATCACGACAGTTAAAATAAATGTACATTCAGGTGTGGTGCCAACTATTCAACTGAAATAAATTGTGTATCTTTATATTTCTGTTATACCACTTACATGTGATTGAATTAGGGGCCATATTATTTCATGGAATTAAGATAGGATGATGGAACCAGTAATCCATCTATGGTAGGTATGGGTGATAATTGCAGTTTAACCCTACTTTACGTGACTATTTAGTCACTAACTTTACTCATGAATGTTTTGACTACACAGGCTGTGGTTTTACCACTGACTCATTCCTGCCCATATGAGCAATGCAATGTTGTAACTTTAAAGGAACATGCCAACATTATGGGAAATGTGCTTACCGTCTTCTCCAGTCAGACAAGAAAATAGTGCAAAGCTAGGCTAGCTTGCAGTCAGATAGCTTTCTACTTAACGCACAGAGGACATTGGTATCTACCTTCTTGTCTGACTTTGGAGAAGACGTTAAGCACATTTCCCATAATGTTCCTTTAAAATACAAGAGAACTTTATGTTGTTCTTGTTTCCTCAGTGTATGTCTGTGAGGATGGGAGTGTCAGGAGAGCAAAGCACATAGCAGGTGTTAAAATAGAACACAAAGACACAGAACAGATTTAAAGATCACTTTATAAGATATATAGATATATTTAATCTTTTCTTCTTTTTTAGATTTGAATATTAATGTCAAAAATACATGATTTACAGAGTTTTCACTACACCATAATGCTTAGCATGACAGACGTCACAGGAGTAAGTGAAGTATTAATTTAAATATTAAATAACTGATGGTAGGTAAAGTAAATGTGTAAAACACTAAACTAAGGTTACTCTTTCTATTGCAACACTTCCCATAAAGTGGTTTCTGTAACAGTACAAAAAAAACTATTAGAATATTACTATTTTTTGTCGTCGTTTAATTTCCAGTTATCATGGAAAAAACACAGTGCGGTTCTGATGTCATCGTAGATTTGCTCTGGCTTGATTGCTTATTCGACTTCATCAGTGGTCCATGGTTGAACTGAGCTCGGTGCACATCTGGGGAGTAGGAGCCACAGCTGAAAATGGCCACGTCCTAGGTTTCATATAGACACACCCCACCCCATCAGTCATTTGGACTCCCTGCTTTGAGATCAGCTATCGGAGTGGCCTGAGGGCTCTGATTGGCTTAAGAGACCATCCCTGTGCTCTCCTCTCCTGCCAGACGCTAGGGAGGGTACACAACTGAAGTAAGGCCAGAGAAAGAAAACTAAGGTTCCCTATTAACATTTTGGTAAGGCCCTGCTGGCTAGGAGAGTGGCATCTAAAATTGAACCCCGTTGAACTGTGACTTTAGCAACACCAATGTGTCACAGTAAATGGAGAATATGTTTTCATTTATGACGCCTTCCCTCTCTCCCAGACTCTTAGTTCCCATTACTTTTGTCTGAGACAGGCAGAAATGGAACTTAAGGATTTGGGGCACTGGCTCAGCAGGTTGACTGGCGTACATGTACCCTCTCCATTAGACCCCGTTCAAACAATAGCCATGGGCTAGCGGCAAGGTGACTAGTGGGTGATTTAGGCTAGGGTAGTGGCCTGCATGCCTCAGCAGCGGGGGGAGAAGGGGGGGTCTGCAGGGGACTCGGTGAAGGACTGGAGCTCATAGGCAGCACCGCTGTCCACCTCCATGGACTTCCTGGAGAACAACAGACGGATGTCTCTATGGAGGTAGATCTTCCCAGACTTAGTGCTCTGGAACCTGAGGTAGGGAGGGAGAGAAAGACAAGAGGATAAACTCAATTACTACTCATTTCAATAAGTAAGTATATAGGATTGTATGCAGGTATATTTAGACCGATATGGATATATATATAGGCTATATGCGGTACATATAAATGTACAATATATATACAGCACTATTGTACATTCTATCATACAGTTAAATGGGTAGACTTGTATGAGGTAGATAGTTATGATTATGATTACATTGTAGGGCAGTTGTAAACAGTGAAAGCAGTAGGTAGGTATACATTGAGTATAGGCAACAGAGTTCAAAGTTCATACAGTATGGGTAACAGCCTAGGGTATAGGCAATGGAGTCAATTGCAGGGAGTGATGTACCAGTGATGCGTTGGGCGGTTTTCACCACCCTCTGCAGTGCTTTCCGGTCTGAGGCTGTGCAGTTGCCGTACCAGACTGATGCAGTTGGTGAGTATGCTTTCTATGGCGCACCAGTAAAAGTTCACCAGAGAAGACAGGTGGGCTTTCCTCTGTCTCCTCAGGAAGGAGCCTTGATGAGCTGATGAGCCTTCTTGACCAGTGACAAGGTGTTGAGGGTCCAAAAGAGGTCCTCAGAGATGTGGACTCCCAGGAATTTTAAGCTGGAGACACACTCGACCATCGTCCCGTTGATATGGACGGGGGTGTGCGCACCGGCTCTAGTCATCCTGAAGTCCATGATGAAAAAAGCTCCTTGGTTTTCTTGGTGTTGAGGGCCAGGTTGTTGTTGGCGCACCATGCCGCCAGCTGCTGGACCTCCTCCCTGTAGACTCAGTTGTTTTTGATGAGGCCCACTACTGTTGTGTTGTCTTCAAACTTAATAATGGTGTTTGGTACCATATAGGAGTGCTGTCGTGGGTGAAGAGGGAGTAGAGAAGGGGGCTCAGCACACAGCCTTGCGATGCCGGTGTTCAGGGTGAGGGTGGAGGTGAGATTGTCTATCCTAACAAACTGGGGTCTGTTAGTTAGGAAGTCAAGTATCCAGTTGCAGACAGAGGGGTTAATGTCAAGGTCCTTGGTTTCCACAAGGTCACCAAGTTTGGAGATGAGTTTGGAGGGAATGATGGTGTTGAATGCTGAGCTGAAGTCGATGACAGCATTCTCATAGGTTTAGTAAAATTTTCGTTTACGCAGTTTATTTGATCAGGGACAGTGCATATCAATCAACAGTTTATACATTTATAAATTAATACAAATTAAAACTGTAAATATGCCAACATTAGCAGGGTTGCTAGTTTTCAGTTGTAGTCCCTGGGCTAGAAACAGAAAAATAGAAGGACATTAAAGCTAATATAAAAACAGTTTAAAACATATTCTGTACATTCACTCTCTAGGCATTCGTGCATCTATAAAAAACAGTGTACAGGGACAAATCAAAGCTATACATGTATAAACACTGTATAGGCAGGCACACATATGGCAAGCACACATATACATAATCATAAATCACAATCACAATAAGGACAGTCAGGCTAGTAGGCAAGCATATGGGGGCTGGGCAGCTGGACTGCGACGTGACTTGCTAATGGTCACAGACCTGATTTTGTAACAGCCATGATTTGAGTGTGTGTGTGTGTGTGTGTGTGTGAAGGACCCGAGTGTATTAGTACTGCGGATGTGTGATGGGATGGTGTTCCAGAACTCTGCAGCTCTGATCGAGAAGGCTGATTTGCTAAATGTGCTTTTTCTCCCTGGGATGATGACATTTCCCTCTAGCACTGTTCTGGTGAACCTGCTGCTTTCTGTTAAAAACTGTGAGAGAGGTGGTGGGGCTAGACCGTGTTGGATTTTATATATCAGGCTGGCATCTTTTAGTTTCAGCATGTTTTCCCAGCTTAGCAGGGCATGTTTTTGGAGGTTGGTACAGTGGTGGTGGCAAAAGGGTTTCTTGTCCAACACCTTCAGGGCCTGTTTATGAACTGAATGAATTGGTGTCAATGTGGTTTTGCAGGTCTGAGACCAGCTGGTTATGCAGTATGTCAGATGGGACATAATTACTGAGTTGAAGTAGAGTTTGGCTGTTTCCATGTTGAGGCAGTCTTGGATGTATTTAAAGTTGGCTATGTTAAATTTTACGGCCTGTGTGACTTTTTTTACCTGTTTTTTGAAGGTGAGGTTAGAGTCCAAGGTTATTCCGAGGTATTTAAAATCTTTGACTACTTCAAGCCTCTCCTTTGCTGCAAACACGTCTGGGTCAGGTGTTACAGATGATATTTTTTTCGAAGAACATGCAGACTGTTTTATTTGCATTGAGGTGGAGAGTTTTCTGAGAGCCATTTTACTGTGCGTGCCATTATTGCGTTCAGTTTGTGTGCTGCCTGGGCTTTGTTGTTTGCATGCACGTAAACCACTGTGTTGTCTGCATACATCTGTATCTGGGGCTGTTGTCCCAGCACAGACAGAGGGCAAGTCGTTTATGAACAGACTGAACAACAAAGGTCCCAGGATCGATCCTTGAGGTACCCCGACATCATATTTCAAGGGGGGTGATGTGATGTTGTTAATCCCTTTTATTGCCGTGGGTGAAAAGTTGAACCTGGAAAGCTTGGTGGTAAGTAGGTCATGACTGATGGTGTCAAAGGCCTTTCTCAGGTCAAGGAACACTGCTCCGACCACGGCACACTTGTCCATCTTTGTTTTGATTGACTCCAGAAAGAAGCAGTTTGCTGTTTCGGTTGAGTTCCTCGCTCGAAACCCGAACTGCATGGGGTGGAGTGAGAAAAGAGTGTTATTAAGTTGAGTGATGAGTTGTTCTGCTATGCACTTCTCTGTTATCTTTGATACTACTGGAAGAATGCTAATAGGTTGGTAATTGGTAACCTCTGTAGCATCCCCTGCCTTGAAAATCAGAGTGATAATGGCTGATTTCCAGGCCTGTGGGAACATGGCGTCTCGAATGGAGGTGTTGACCATTTTGGTGATGGGGCTCACTAGACTCTCTGTGATGTTTGAGGAAGGAGGAATCCAACCCAAACACATCTTTAGCTAAGGAGCTTTTGACTGCTCCTAGAATTCGGCGCACCTGGGGCTCTGAGACTTCCTTCATGGAGAAGACGTGTTGTGTTTCATCGACTGGTGTATGTAGAACATCAGTGGACGGGGAGCTGGCTAGTGTTTTGACTGACTCAACAAAGTAGGTGTTAAAAGCTGTCGCTACTTGTTCGGATGAGAGGTATTGCTCTCATCCAGGTGGGAGAGGGCGGAATGTAGCGGTGAGGAGATGGTGTCCTCCGTGCTCCTGTTCTCATGGTAGGCAAATTGGTGTCTGTCCAGTGAGGGTGAAAGGCCAGATGTGATGTGAGCCAGGACCAGCCTCTCGAAGCACTTCATGATAATGGGGGTGAGTGCAGCAGGGCAGAAGTCATTGAGGCTTGTGGCAGAGGAGTGTTTTTCGGCACTGGCACGATGGAGGTGGTTTTAAAGCATGCTGGGACAACTGCCTAGGCTAGTGACAAGTTGACGATGCTTGGCCCGCTTGATTCCCCTATTCAGGTTATCCCTGGCTGAACAGTATGCCTGCTTGTCACCAGATCTAAAAGATGTGTCATGTGCCTTTAGCAGTATACAGACCTCTGTTCATCCACAGCTTCTGATTGGAGAGTGTAGTAATCTGGTTAAGTTTGGTGACACTGTCAATGTTTGAGTTGATGAGGTGTAAGAGTTGATGTCAGTATGGGAGTCCAGGGTGGCTAAAGAAATTGTAGATGCTGGGTAACGATGCCTTAGTTTAGCTCACACTCCTCCGCGCATACCCCTTTTCTGCTTACACTCACGGTGGTGTGGAGTTAGCCTTAGCTTAGCTCACACTCCTCCACGCGTAGCCCTCTTCTGTTTCCTAACACAGTCATTTTATTATGATATAAGTATCTACATAAGTAAGAGTTACCTTTACGTAACAAATAGTCATTATATTATGATTATTTTTTCAACTGTAAGAAGGCACTGGAACTGATATTGGGAGCAGCACCCGGAGTGAAGCCCGGTCCCACAACCCACTAGCATTACTGATACTATACACTTAATTATAACGAGCGGTGTCCCACCTCAGGTGAACGAGGTAACGCAGGGTGCGGCCCTGGCCCAGGGGTTTCCTGCTGTTATGTGCATGCATGTCACGACGGACGGGAACAGAGAAGGTCCTTTGGCGAAGGAAGGTCTGGTGCCCCGCAGGCATGGCCCGCAGGTCGTAGACCACCACAAACATCTTCACCACCGTCTGGTTGGGATTAAATAAGGTCTGGGGGGAGAGAGAGAGAGGGTTAAATAAGGTCTAGAGAGAGAGAGAGAGAGAGAGAGAGAGAGAGAGAGAGAGAGAGAGAGAGAGAGAGAGAGAGAGAGAGAGAGAGAGAGAGAGAGAGAGAGAGAGAGAGAGAGAGAGAGAGAGAGAGAGAGAGAGAGAGAGAGAGAGAGAGAGAGAGAGAGAGAGAGAGAGAGAGAGAGAGAGAGAGGGAGGGAGAGGGTTAAATAAAGTCTGGAGGGAGAGAGAGAGAGAGAGAGGGTTAAATAAGGTCTGGAGGGAGAGAGAGAGGGTTAAATAAGGTCTGGAGGGAGAGCGGGTTGAATAAGGTATGGATGGAAACACAAGAGAGAGAGTTGAATAAGGTCTGGATGGAAACCCAAGAGAGAGGTTTGAATAAGGTCTGGATGGAAACCCAAGAGAGAGGTTTGAATAAGGTCTGGATGGAAACACGAGTGGGTTGAATAAGGTCTGGATGGAAACACAAGAGAGAGGGTTGAATAAGGTCTGGTGGAAACACAAGATAGAGTTGAATAAGGTCTGGATGGAAACACAAGAGATAACAGGCTTTTTACTCTTTTAAACAGAAAGGATTAGGATTTAGACAGGAACAGGATATCCTGATTTTTAAACCATGCAGATCGGCGGCTTTGCAATAGTGCTCATTTTACCTTTATTTATGGATCTATTTGACTGCTGCTTACCTTTTTTAAATATTTTTTAAATATTATTATTATGTACAGTGATATAAATATAAATACACTATGGTAGACTAGTAAGCCATACAGGCCAGCGGTATAACTGATGAGAGTAGGTATGGGATATATACAGATATAGATATAGTATACAGGTATGTAAACAGGAATATATGCAGATATAGATAAAAGATGTATATATATACGGAAAATACAGTGTTATTGTACATGGCTATCATACAGTGTTATATGGGTAGACTATAGGTAGAGGTAGGTAGTTATGATTACAGTGTAAGGCAGTTGTGGGCAGTGAAGCCTGAGAACACAGACACAACATCACTCCACTCACAATTTGGTGCATTCCCCTCACTCCCCAGCAGGGGTCTCAGTGTCCCTGCACTGGTTTTCGAATGTGTAATCTGCCCTCTTTGTTCTCAGGCTGTCACTCAAGCTACTGCAGCTGCATTTACCATGATGCAAATATTCCATTGGGTGAAAACCCCACTTGCCATTACTCACCACTTGAATGGTTCCTGAAGGAGGTACGCGGTAGCCCCGTTTCCCCAGAGACTCCAGGTTGATCACACCCTGCACACACAACCAGCACAACACCACCACGTTAGAACACCTTCATGTCCACTGCAATAGAAGCCATTAGAAACCTCCCTCCCCACAAACAACCTCCAAAAGGATAATAGTAATTATTGTCATTTTGTGTTCACACTGACATATGAAACTATTAGTATTTTTGCCAGTACCTGTGAAACCAAAGAGTTGTAATATTATACATTGTGTGAAGCGTGGTGATTTTTTTATCTGCTTGTTAAGAGAAAAAGATGGGGCAATAAAGGCACTACGACCTCAAACACCATGTCACAAACAAGCAAACATAGTTCATACAAAGGAAGCCACACACACACACACACACACACACACACACACACACACACACACACACACACACACACACACACACACACGCTGTGAGTGGCAGTTCAACATTGTAGGTCACAGTGTTAAAGCCTGCAGATTTGGCTCTCGGCCGAGAATTCAATCAAGCAGGTTTAACAAGGAATTAATCCAAATGAGTGAATTATTGATTGGGTGGCTGAAAAGGGGGACCTCACCATATATGGCGAGGGAGCGTTGTCGTCCGAGACGCTGTAGAAGGACACGTCCACAGGCAGGGTCATGTGACTGGGGCAGAAGGAGCCGCTGGCGCCCACCTCCGCCGTGAAGCCCTCTACGTTCCCCAGCGGCTCCAGGCGGTAGTTCAGTACACACTCCTGTTGCAACACATTCGTCTCTCAGTCAGTTTCTCTCTCTTGAGTTTTGGTTGGTGTTACAGCACCCATCTGCAGTGGCCATTTTCTCTCTTGGCTAGCTTTCTATTTAAAAAGGGCACATATTATGTAAGGGATAATGTATAGCTACGAGGTCATTGTCGCAAAATAATTGACCGGCACGGAGTTTAGAATACAGAGGCGCCTCGCCGAGGTGTTCTAAACGTAGTGAAGGTCAATTATTTTGCGACAATGACCGAGTATAGGCTATAAATTATCCCGCTTATTACATGGCTAACTTACTAACAATATACCTAATTCATTTTACACCATCGACAAGACGAGATCAAATGCAGACGCAGTTGTTCTGTGGCTCTGTCAGCCCAAATAAAGTTATTATTATTATCGCCGGTGCAGGTGTCTGATTGCACTGATGCAGTGTGTGTCAGTGGGCTTGATTGCTCCAGCTGCGAACAGCGCTCATTATTGCTCTGCAGCGGTCCGTTATAGAGTAATAACGGACCGCTTCTAGGGGCAACTGAGCGCTATTGACCAATCACAATCAAGCATTTCGGCGAATGTTAAAACGCCATGTAATAAGTATCTTTATACTACTTTCTTGAATCTGTGGAACATGTGTGTTAATAACTTTAGCAAAGAAACTAGTCTAAATCTAATATAATTACATTGAACAAGCCATTTTTGGTACAGTAGGTGTAGCACACACCACATTTTAAATGAACCATTTCCTCCCACACCCAAGAGTACGAAACTGGCTCATAGATGCATCAAAGCAAATCCATTGACATCAACAGGGGCAATCATTCTGAAAAGCTTGTTTAGGCTTGTCAATCTACATATGTAATTTCCCCCCAGTGCCCAAATAACATTTCAGACTGCCAAATCCATATAAAGACTAGGCAAAACCCATTTTCCATAATATGTCCCCATCAATTAATTCAGAGATGCAAGTTAAACTAATTGCTATTCAAACTATACAACATGTGTTCACTTAATTCTGATATACTTCAGCTGCAAAGAAATACAATTGGCTGGGGAAGATTCTGAATCCACGTGTCGCTGTGGCCACAAAAAAGTTTGGTTCATGTTAGGTCAGGTGTGTGTGTGTATTGTACCTCAAAGTTGCCAAGCAGACTGAGGCTGGCAGGTGGAGCGCTGGCACTGAACAGCTGCTGAGGATCCTCTATGTCCTCTTCTCTCTTCGGACAAACCCTGAAGGGTTAACACACACACACACACACACACACACACACAGCCTTGTTGTTACTACACAATAGTTTAAATTCTATGACATGCCCACCTCCACCCCATACAAAACAAAGAAGAAATGTAGCCACTGGGATGGTCTCAGACCCCTCATGTAACATTGCCAGACCCCATTTCCAACCCCAAACCTTTGTATGGATTACTACTAGGGATGCTCGATATTGGCTTTTTTACCGATACCGATATTGTCCAACTCTTAATTTCCGATACCGATATATGCAGGGTCCCCCCCCCCCCCCCCCCCCAAAACAGAATAATTTCAGGTAATTAACATTACATATCTCTTGTCGTGTAATTAACACAACATTATGCATACTTTGACAATAAATAAAATAATAATTTGTTCTTACTTGCTTGCCTGGGTAAATAAAGGTTAAATAAATGTAAAAGAATTGAAAACAGATACCGATATTTTCCGATATCACATTTTTATGCCAATATCGGCCGATAATATCGGTAGGCCAATAATATCGGACATCCCTAATTACTACACATTTGATAAGGGGATATGTCGACCTTCTGTATCCCAGCTATGACAAAAATACTGGTATGTCTTACTGTATTCAGACTGAATGCCATGGCAAATTTAGCTTTGCTTTATTTTAGGGATGCTCGATATTGGCTTTTTTACCGATACCGATATTGTCCAACTCTTAATTTCCGATACCGATATCAACCGATACCGATATATGCAGGGTTTCCCCCCCCCAAAAAACTGAATAATTTCAGGTAACTAATAATTTCACTGGATATATATATAACAAATATTGTTATTTTTTATTTTTTTTTTTAAACCGATACCGATATTTTCCGATATCACATTGTACTGCCGATATCGGCCGATAATATCGGTCGGCCGATAATATCGGACATCCCTACTTTATTTGCATGAGTTTGACTGCTTGACTTAGCAACAATAAACTAGCAAAACCGGTGTGAAGACAACAGTAACTAGTCAAACATTTACGTAAACTAGACTATTTCTAAATGTTAAAGCAGTCTATTTCAGATTCACCATGAAGAGAATGCCCATGTTTGCTTCACCTTAATTCACCTGCGCCACCTAGTGAGGCTCCTCCCTCTTACTCTGATTGCCTTCTTCCATTGAATTTGACAGTAGTGGGGAGTCCACTTCCCTTAGTATTCTTTTTCTTAATTAAATGTTTGTATATGTATTCAGACAGTAGGAACTAGGAAGGGAGGCAGACTAGCTGAGACACAGGAGAGAGCGTTCTGACTGGAGGCGACCCTACAGTAGGCATGTAAGACTGTAGGCCTGCAGAGTCTTAACCACTACAACATTTCCTGGCACACATTTGAACCTTGTGGTTGAAAAAGTCTAAGACCCCAGATAAACTAGGAAGTCACACCGGCCAGCCCTATAACGCTGCTAGACTGACTTATCTATTCATATTCTATTTCACAGCATGACATTACCATGTGAATACAAGCTTCACTGGTACATCAGAAGAAGCAGTTGAGCTGTCTGTGATATCATACATGTTATCCTTGACTTATTTTTGTCCTATACTAAGTACTATATTTTATCACAGCGAAAAGAGTTATTGAAATGTATGTCAAATAAATAACAAACATTTCATATCACTCAAGACGTCATCTTAAAGACTATGAACAGGAAATTCTGTTTAAAATAATAATAATAATTATAATAATTTAGGACCTGCTCAGGTCATCAATCGGCACACATGCGATGCATGCATGCAATTCGTATCTGCGATTAACCCATCCCGTCGTCCTTCCCCCCCAAGGGCAGCCGGGAGCAGACAGGCGTCAACGTGAGCCGCGCCAGGGGACCAATCCAAGTGCTCCTGTCAGTCTTCGTCAAGGACGCCACAGCGTTAGCGATCTGTTGTTGTGCATGTTTTTCCATTGGGTTTATCTTATCGGGGGGGAAACCCTTGCGAGCACGGGGAGAACATGCAAACTCCACACAGAAAGGCCTGGGAGATCCCCCACCTGGGTACCAGGCATCATGGAAACCTGGTCCCCAAGAAGGTGTGTTGATGTCAAATGAATTATCCAAAATGTTAAAACTACTGTTGTGGTGAAAATTATGACTAAAGCCCTCTGGATATGAACAGAATCAAACCATTTCAGATATCCAATCTGCTTCCCTGAAGAGAGTGCATAATCTACTCAAGTTACCCTGATTGGTCCATCAGTCAGTCTGTCCATTTTCAATAGTTGTAAAGTAGTTGTAAAAGGATATCTGTGGCTAGCTAGTTTGTTATAATTTTGTTAATCTTAGTGGTTTAAAAACATCCACAGCAACTGTAACTATTTATTTATTAATCTTCCATAGCAACCAATCACACTGGTCCCATGAACTTGTTTACATTTGAAAGCTTCATGTAATATGATACTAACTTGACATCTCCTTTCAATTAACAGAAGGCCACACACCCTCAACATACTGAGAGTTAGCTGTGCTCAGAGAGGGTGCAATGAAACACTTATAACAAATCAAATAACACTCCTGATATTAACATTCCACAATACGCTTTTCCAACTGAATTAACATCACTTTAGAGTTTTTTTTAACATTAGATTTAAGGGTGTTGAGCAGTGTTTTCTTTTCAAAAAGCTAGCAAAGACAAGGCCGGTCCTTTCAATACATGTTAAAGCAACACGCCAACATTATAGGAAATTGGTCTGACTCCAAAGTCAGACAAGAAGATAGATACAAATTTCCTCTCTGTGCGTTCAGTAGAGATATCCAGCTGCAAGTTAGCCTAGCTTAGCACAAATTAATGGAAGTGGATACGGACCAGCTAGCCTATTCCGTATCCACTTCAATTCAGTTTCCCTGAGTTTTAAGCTGGGCTAGTGGTCCATATCCACTTCCATTAATTTGTGCTAAGCTAGGTTAGTGGATACGGAAAACTAGCCTACTGTAGCTTAAAACTCTTTTTCAAGTTTTACTTTGGAAGTCAATAGACAAATGGGGCTTTGAGTCAGCAGGCTTTGAGTTTCTATGTTGCATAGAAAAATAATTGTGGCTAATGCTGCACTGCACTAGATGATGTCTGGTGTTAGTAACATTACCTTTTCCCAGAGACCCATGGAAGTCCCTGACAACCAGTCAGAGAGGTGTCCAGGTCAAAGTAGCCGGTCTGGGTTTTCCTCTTAGGAACCTGGCAAACACACACACAGGGTTGGGTACCGTTCACATTTGAACCGATACAAGTTCCTGGAATTAGGTATCGGTACCAAACGGTAACTTTTTTTTATACTTAACTCTCTGTAATAACACTTTTCTTTTCCTGTTCTAAAACTTCAAAAAATGTTGTTATCTATTTTGAACATTGTTATTTATTGTTGTAACGTACCACACAAAATAAATAGCATGATCATGTATTATGTTTTAAAAATGAACATTATCTGGCCATCCTCAGTAAATATGATCAAACTCCTCTGACCTCGTCTGGTCATTTCAAAGACCCAAGAGATGGCACAGTAATATTTATATTTGTGGAAAAGGCTCCCTCTTGTCTAGTAAATTACACTATTATACTAAACATGTAAAGGTAATACAAATTTGGTAGCGATTGATTTATCATGAATGGGTACTCGGTAGTATCGATGTAATTGGGTCGGTACCCTTAAATGTACAGAGTCCGGTACCCAACCCTACACACGCACATAATTAAAACATGAAGAGAAACAGTGAAGATATCCCACTGTATGGGCAGCTCTGAGGAAAAGGCTTGTGACGTGTGGGTGCTGCTGCATGCTCTCCGACACCCACAGTTCAAGAGGAAGGGAGACAAGGTTGCAGATGAGTCCATTTGATACACGTGTGTGTGTGTGTGTGTGTGTGTGTGTGTGTGTGTGTGTGTGTGTCTGTCTTAATGCCAATGATAATAGGGTTAGTGTTATAACCAACGGCTGAGCCTATGTATGTGTGTGTGTGTACTGTTGGGGAAGGGGTAGGGGTGTGTGTGTCTTACAGGACTGGACAGCAGTGGAAGGCCAGTACAGGGGTGGAAGGCCTTGGTGGCTGTGGCGTCTAGCGAGTGTCGGTTCTGCTTCCTCCAGCTGTTACAAGGCCGTAGGGGGGAGGGGCTGTGAGCTCGCTGGTGTAGAGAGAGAGAGATTCAGACAGCTGGCAATTAAAGTGATATTACCAGTATTCATTAACACATTGGACGCCAGACCAGAGATAAGTCGGGTTAACTTGCCATCGCTTGAGCGCCAAACCCGAGAAAAGTCAGGTTTTGGTCGTTATTTCTTTTATTCGCTATTTCCATTCATAATCCATGGAGGGAGCCTGATATTACCATTGGGAATACCGGTAGGTCTGAGATCGCAAACATCCAATACCGCCACCTAACACCTTGCGGCCGGTATTGAACATCCTTGGAATCTCTCTGGCTCAGCCTGTACGTCGATCTAAAAAGTCCGGTCTGGATTTTCCTAGTCGGGCAGTAGTAACGTGGATTGGGGAGAATCTAGCACCGCCGATTCATGTACTTTGGTGGATTATGTTGGCAACACGATCGACATCAATACTTGGAATGGCGATCAGATAATTGGAATATTCTTTTTGCAGTACATCCTAGTCAAGGTAAGTGCTATATGGTATCAATCTTGCGTCGATCCGAACATGCCTTTGTTGTGATGCGAAAGTGTTATTGTAACGTTACTCCACAACGTATGCCGTTGGTGACGAATCGATCAAAGCATAGAACCCCCCCCCTTTCATACATGCATGATGAAAGATAATACCGGTAATATACCGTTGATTTCAGATTGATTGTTGATCCAGGCGAGGAATGGCACGGTTTCTAGTGAAATGCACTAAACGCTGCTTAGCTGCGTTTCCTGGGATTACACAGAATTCCTCTAAAACTATACTCATATTCACCACGGTATAAAACGGGAATGTATGGATGAAAAAATTATGTTTTTTGCATCTTGACCGGAAGAATCTCAATGCCAATCGACTCTTATTAGATCCATAGCTATAATATTTAATAGTTTTAGCACTGTAAACACAGGCATGTATCCCCATTCATTAACACTTTGAATGCCCATCACGAGATATCTCGAGTTATCAGCCCGCCCCCTGAATGCCCATCACGAGAATTCTAATTTAATTTTTTTTATTAGCAATCTGAATTCATATTTCATCAACCGAGTCTACCGTTGGTAAACCTGCCCCGCCAGGCGCTCAGATGTGAAAAAGCACCCCCTATCGTCTCCCAGATGGTAATGCACCCTTTTGGATTGGACTCAATGAAAATGGATGAGAAAAAAAAACTCCGGAATCCACATTTTACTTCACACGCATGTAACCGGAGCCGATCAGATTCATTCTGGACCCTCAGCACAGCGTGTAATATGTGTTTTACAGTATACGCGTTGGATCAATAAAAGGATTGATTTTTGGAATGGCGATCAGGAATTGGAATAATCCATTTGGATACCATTTGATCTCAGGTAAGGAATCTATTTTACCAGTCTTAGGATAATCAGACCTGTTTTCACGGAGATATAAGCTTTTCCCCTATATGTTGATATGGCTGTTTGACTGTAAGAGCGATCAGGAACTGAGAGAATCGATTTTCAGTTTGCGGCACCAGCGTGCCCACGTACACATATACTATCGATAATCTAGCGTTTATTTGAAAACGATTAATAAATAGGCCGAAAAATGACAACGGTCTAGAATATTACAGTACAGGGCGATTATCATGGAATCTTTTTTCCCCCTTGAAAACGAGGGCTTTTCAAAATGCTATAAAACGGAAATTAACCGATAAAAAAACAATCCGCTTCGACAATGTTGACTGGAAATTAGTCATTGATAAGCGACAGGCAGATTAGACACATAGCCATAATTTAAAACATAGATTAGGCGATATTTAAAACATAGATTAGGCGATATTAATGCTAACATTGAAGTGGATGGTGGGCATTCAAGCACTAAATGTGCGCCCCCTGCTGGGCACTGAAAGTGTTAAAGCGCTGGCACACACGACCATACGGCCCACAGCGACCTCTGGCGCTGAATGTGTTAACAGTTAAAGGATGTTTTCATAGGGGGTACACTATAGTGATCACCACCTTCTAGCTGCTTCTCACAAGACTGTTCAGATGGACTCTACTCAGCCAGTCTGTTCAGATGGACTCTACTCAGCCAGTCTGTTCAGATGGATGGCTAATTTCAATTAAGCCTAGTCTTTTCAACAGGCTCGTTATTAAAAATGTAAATTGGTGTTTGTTAAAAAGGGGCTGTCATGTGGCAAATGACTCCATAAATCATGTCAATGAAGATCTGTATCGTTTGTAAGAGCCTATTTTATTCTTTATGTTGTTTTAAGGGCTGGTTTCAGTGGTGGCTTTCTCCAGACTGCACAGTTCAGGAGTTTACATTCTACACCTACCTACCTACAAAAAGGCAGAGAAGGGATACCGGAAATGTGGGGTTATTCCCGGAGAGCTCACTCTCTGCCGTGGTTTCTCAGTGTATAATGTATGGTGCTCTCCCTCAACATGTGAGTAGGGTGAGACAACACCATTCTTTAGTCCAAATAATACCCAACTTTATACTATATTATTGTCATTAGTTTAATGTAAAGTCAGTCTTACATTGGCACTGCTTTAACGTTGCATTTACCCATAATCCATTGCTGTATTAGACCCATGTGCCAGTATAAAATTCAATTACGTGCCCCCCTTCCCACGGTGTATATAGAAAGAGACAATAAACACAAAAGTAACATAGGACACAATATACAACACACAGGACTATGTACAATATAAACAGTGCCTACAATTAAATTAATGAATGAATTAAATAAGAGGTAAAAGATAACTTAGTGTAAATATTCTTTAATTTGTGTCAACGTTATAAAAATACTATTGTATTCAACAAATTAATTATGATACACCACAATGTGCCCTTTCTATCTATTCTAAATCTATGGCCTCGCGATTCCACGGCTGCGCAGTGCAGACAATATATATATATAATATACATACGAGGGGGAGGAGACTACATTGGGAGGGGGCGGGGACGGGGGAAGGGGGCGGGGCGAAATATCCAGTTTTTTCAAATCCCAAAGTTGACAGCTATGTTACATACAGGGAGCGAAATTAACTTTTTGACTCACCGGCCAGTGGCGGGTAGATGGGAAGAGTCTACCCGCCAAGCATATTTCTTACCTGCCAAAAAATTTTTGATTAAAAAAAAATATATATATATTTTATATACATTTTTTTTTTAAATAAAATATATATTATATAATCATACTTGTAGTTGTATTATCTGCGAGACATCGCCACCACGCAATAAGTCAAAATGCTTGCTATCTGCAAACAGCTCCACTGTGTGTGTATACTTGAGTAGTCTCCAGCTCCAGCAAGGATTCTTCGGCCCTGCAGCTAGACCCTATATTCAGCTAGACCCTACATTCAGCATGCAAGGATTCTCCGGCGATGCAGCTGGACCCTATTTAACGTTACGGTTCTTTTGTCAAATCACATTCAACATGCCCTCAGCTAGAATACGCATTCAATCAATGTTATAAGACATTGATATCAGGAGCTATCTGTAGCTACTGCTAGCCCGGTAGATAACGTTAAGACAATTTAGTTTACTGGGACAGATGGATCTAACGTGAGCTAGCTAAGCTAGCTAACGAGGGAACGGAGCACTCGAGTCGACTATTGCTGGAGCATTTGTTGATATCAGCAGCTATCAGTAGCTAGCCAGCTAGATACCGTTAGACAATGCCTCGTCATGTATTAAACTAAAAGTGAATAGTTGACTGGGTCATTGTTTAAACAGTAACGTTAGCTCATGGAGGTCCGATATAGACTAGAGCAGACGGAAGTAAACAAGCCAAATGAGAGCTTCCGATTGGTCATTTGCTTTCTTTCTCGTGAAACCAGTCACGTCACTCTACTGTGATTGGACCGTTGACTTGAGTGCAATGTGGGACTTGTAGTTTTTTAACGATCTCGCGGCGGAGAAAAAAAAGACGAGCGGCTATAATCTGTACTCGCACAAGAGTATCATTATGAACTACACGTCTACACGCCACACGGCGGGCAGCCCTCTAAGTGTCATGCGCCAAAGGTAAAAACAGACCGCCCCTGGCGGGCGGCGGGCTTTAGTTTCGGTCCCTGGTTACATAGTGTCTTTTTAACCCATTCTTCGCCAGGCATTGTACCCTTCTTATACCATCCTCTGCCAGCTCTATTTGTCTATGGAGATGTTCACCTACTTTGCAGGGCTATAACTTTACCATGGCCCATTCAACATCGATTAGCTATTGTTTAGGGTGTAGGAACGTTTTAATTTTTCATTCACACATTCATACCAACATATGTTTTTATCGTTTTCTGCAGTAATTCATAGAACGTGAGTTATAGCCATTTATGCATATATTACATCATCAAATGCAGTTTGCTAGCGATTGACGTCAGATTAAAAATTTCAATTGTACAAGGTCCTAAACGTCATGACTCATCTGCTGGTGACCGGAGGGGGGGGGGGGGGGGGGGTTGTTTATAATGCAATGACCGACGTTAAATGAATCATGTAGTATGGGTGACATATTGATCATAGCAGTTTGTATGGATAATAATAATCAAAAACGCTGAAACTCACCGCAGCTTCCTCTTACCGTTGGGTGATCAGCGTGGAGCAAAAAGATCGCTATTATGGGATGAACCATTTCCGGGTTGTATAATACTATATACGTCCAAATAACGTTGTTTATTGAGTTATGGCAACCGATCGATTATCCAGTGTGTCGAGATGGAGCCCCGGGAGCGATAGCGAGTGGCGGACGGAATAGGGGGGGACACCAAGCACTTCCGGCCCCACGTCCCCACTTCCGGTTGGCCGATCGGCCACCAGGTGGCGATATTGAACCGTTGGAGAGTTGAGTGGAGATCCACAGCACCCGTCAAGGATCCGTCGGTGAAATATGAATACCATGATGAAAATATTGATCTCGATGACGGTGTAATCCGTCATTGGCAGATTAAGCATGGCGAGGAATGACGTCTTAATCCGTCAATGGCGGAGAATGGGTTAATGGCAAACTACAGCCTAGCTTTCTGCTGCCAAGTCACTGAAAACCTGGTTCAAAGCTCATGAAGAAGTTTTAATCAAAGAGCCATACATTTGGTAGGTTCACACCACATTACCCTGCAATCTATGCAATGTTCTACAGCTATGTAAGCAAGTTATCAAGTGAGCCAAAGTTGTGGGAAAAGCAGAGTGTCTCTGACTGCACTAGTGAGAGCAGCAGCAGACACTGGGGTATGGAAGAAGAGAGGGAGGCTGCTAGTTAAAACATTCAACCAATCGTACAATTCTGCTCACAGAGACCATTTTACGCAATAATAAACTTTGGACAATATGGCTGATTTTAAACTCAAGCAAGTTTAGTTGACAAGAGGAATCTCTTACCATGACAGCACTGGGGGGTGTGGTCTTGGGACTGGGGGGGGTGGAGCTGGCGGATCCAGGAGGTGCCTGGTTCTCATCCTGGGGGGCTTGGGCACAGGTCTGGGACTGGGTCTGGTTTAGGTTACAGTTCAGGGCTGTACCGGTCCTCGGGCCATTCTCCAGGAAGGAAGAGCGTGGAGAAGAGGAGGGGGAGGGGGTCCGGGCTCTGGGCTCTTCCTGGGGGAAAGTCTGTAAACGTTGGGACTGGCCTCTGAACGACAGGGGTTCTTCAAGTAGAGAGGGAGCACCGTTTTGGGTCCGGAAAGAAAGGTGCTCCGTCCCCGGGTCAACTCGGGGCTCGTCTGTGCAAACAGGTGCGTGTGTGGCAGCGGTGCGCGTGCCTTGGTGAGGCTCATGGCTGGGAGTGTGGCCGTTGGTGTAGCCGTTACTGGCAGTGTGTGAGGCGTGTGTGGTGTGCGTGGTGTGCGTAATGTGTGTGGTGTGCGTGTATGTGCGGACCGTGTGAGTGACTGTTGTGTGTGTGTGGTGCAGGGGGCTGCCACTCCTGCTGTGTATGGGGGACAGAGAGGGGACATACAGCCTGTCCTGGATGAGTCTAGTGATGTCTTGTACTGCCTGGGCTATCAGAGAGCTGTCTCTCTCCCTCTCCTTCTCTCTCTCTCTCTCCCTCTCTCCGTTCCTCTCCTCCTCTCTGTCCCTGGTCTCGGTCAGTTTCAGCTTCCTGCAGACCGCCGGTTTAGGGGAGGTGCTCTCCCGTTTGCTAAATGAAGTGTCACTCACAGGCGTGTCGAAAGGGGTGGGCCACTTGTGCCCTGCTGGCTCACAGGGCGGCGCCTCTGACTCTTTGGTCTTGTTGAGAGTCATGTCACCGTGGTTACCACCCCGCATGGCTTTAGGAGGGGTGTCTGTAGCAAACAGGCCGGGGGGAAGGGGCGGGGCGGTCGGGTCACAGAAGTTGAGCCGCTGTGCAATGCGGGCTATCACTTCCTGTCTCTCTTGCAGCAGAGAGCCAATCAGGGGGTTGGTCTCCGTGGTTATGGGCCTAGGGGAGGGGCAACGGGGCGGCTCGGCCATTGAGAAAGCCTTGAAGGCTCTCAGAGGCTCAGGGGTGGACCTCTTGGAGCTCTCCGCACTGTTGGTGCCGGGGCCGTAGTCCTCCGCTTGTGTGTGGTCAGAGGGTCCATTGAGAGCGGAGTACAGCAACCTCACTGCCTTCCCTCCTGGGTGGGGAGAGGGGGAGTGGGAGCGGGAGGGGGTGGGTGAGAGGGAGGGCCTGTGGAACCGAGGGGAACCCAGGTGGGGAGGGACGTTGACCTGAGGAAGCTCTCCATGGCCGTCAGCAGGCTCCTGGCTCCTCTTACTATAGACAGGTAGCCCGCAGTTGATGGGGATATGGTTGATAGGTAGGTTGGGGATAGGTAGAGTGCTGATGGGAAGGTCAGAGATGGGGTTGGGACTCTTGTTGTAGAGGGACAGGTTGGAGTCTTTATTCGGGTCCTGGCTCTTTCTGAGTAGGGGCAGGTTGTGAGTGTGATTGGTGGTCTTGCTGTAGAGCGGAGGCAACCCAGTGTGGATGCTGCAGGCCAGGGTGGGATAGGTAGGCTGGCGTGGGAGTGACTGAACCCTGAGCCGCAGCGCCACACTCTGGGACACAGTGGGGACAGGGAAGAGGTGTTCTGAGGGCGGCTGGGAGAAGTGCCACAGCAGCTCCTCATCCGCAGCACTGATCCTGTGGGACAGGAAGAGAAAAAGGGGCTCAGAGGACTGATCCTGTGGGACAGGAAGAGAAACAGGGGGCTCAGAGGACTGACGAGCCTTTACAAAGACTTGGATCTGAGAAGGTTACCACACTGAAAGGGGCTGGCACAAGTTTTCAATATGCCTTATTTTTGCCCATAGGTATGATCATAATCAATCATACCTAGGGCTAGTCATCAGTGTTATTGTGTAAATATGTAATTGACACGTCCTTTCCTGCAATTGTCTACACTTTCAGGGCACTCATTCAGGGTTTTTCCTGGCTCAACATCAGCACAGCTGGTACCTCAGTCAGTTAGTGTAATATTGATTAAATTGGGCTTTTATTTTTTACAGAAGAATTGACAGATTGGCTCTATGCAGGAAAAACCATGTCATTATATTGTCCTATGAGGTAAACAGTAGGAAGGTTGAAAGGGAAAGAAGGTTCTTTATTGAGACAGTAGGAAGGCTGAGAGAGACAGAGTAGGGGAGACACTCCGAGTAGGTGAAACACAGGAGAGACCCACATTCAAAACCGCTCTTAAAGAGCACCTACGGGAGGCTGCAATTAGAAACTGGCCACTGTAAATGTCCACCCCCCCCCCCCCCCTCCTAATAGACAGTCTCCTCCCCACCGTATGTATATATTTTCTCCCCACTGTATGTATATTTCTTCTCCCACCTACCCACCCCCTCCTAATGTACAGTCTCCTCCCCATCATATGTATATATTCTCTGTTAGGATCTATGGGTAACAGTACTGTATATTTGCATATCGTATATGTCACAAATGTAACAGTACTATATACCTGTATGTCATGTATGTCCCTATGCCATATGTATATGTATGTCATAAATGTCACTATGAATTGAAAATGGGGGACCCTGATGTAAACAAGACAAACGTCTTTCTCAGGTCTGCACCCCCTTAACAATTGTGTGTATTGAGCCGTACTGTATTGTACCCATTCTGTAATCTGTTAAATAAAGTTTTCAATCATTCATGGTTCTATATTAAAAGAGTATGAAGGCTGAGAGGGAGACAGAGTATGGGACACACAGGAGAGATGGTTCTATATTGAGAGAGTATAAAGGCTGAGAGGGAGACAGAGTAGGGGAGACACAGGAGAGATGCTTCTATATTGAGAGTATGAAGGCTGAGAGGGAGACAGAGTAGGGGAGACACAGGAGAGATGCTTCTATATTGAGAGTATGAAGGCTGAGAGGGAGACAGAGTAGGGGAGACACAGGAGAGATGCTTCTATATTGAGATAGTATGAAGGCGGAGAGTGAGACAGAGTAGGGGAGATAGGGGAGGGTGGGATCTGAGCCAGCAGGGACACCCCAGTTCTAGTGACGTTACACTGGCTTCCAATTAAATTTAGAGTGAATTTTAAAATATTACTTATTATTTATATATCATTGACCTTTTAACATCATATCAAACTTCTCGCACACTCAGATCATCTTCTTTGGCATTGTTGGCTGTTCCAGAGTCTAGACTGAAAACGAGGGGTGATCATTCTCAGTCATGGTGCCTAGACTTTGGAACAGCCTTCCTTAAATAGTCTATTCCACTATAGCTATAGTGTGCTGTATGATTACAATACATTTTAATCTAATCTAATTTTGACCCTTTGCAAAAGCGTTTCCGCGCTACCTGTTGAATACGGGGCAATGCTGACCCTTGTTTTGCGCATGGCCCTCGCATTATAATGAGCTGGAGTGGAGGGGCGTGTCTGTATGCAAATAAGTCTACAATGCGCTCCCGGGGGTTCGCAGCTGTGATCTTTTGCCAAGTTAAGACAACCTCTCCACGTGTTGGTGAATACGAGGGTAATTGTCGTCGGCTTTCTCTTACGACCTTCCAAGGAGGTTGTCATAAGAGAAAACTTAAGACAATGGGCCTCATTCATAAAGCGATATAAGAACGGATTTCGTTCTTAACTAGCATTTCCTCTTATTTTGTTTTTACCTGGGATTCAGCAATGTTTTCTTATTGTTGCTTTTCTCTCAGTCATGGTATCCATAATAACTTCAATCAGTTCGGATCCTTTGAATGAAATGAACATGTAAACACTGGCCTCGACGTTAGAAAGTAGCACTGCGTTGCGTGAAATCACTGAGCCCAGAGAGGAGTGGTTAGGCAAAAAAAAATTCCGAGTATATCTGCTTAGAAAACGTAAATGTCGAATTCAATTATTTTTTATTTCTCCACGTGGTAAATACACAGGTCACAACATGTTTACAGGAACCTTTTGGAGTTGTATTTGGAGTGTATTTCGTGACTGTTGGGAAGTAGGCTGGGAACTAGGCTGCTGGAGGAACCTACTTCCAGTGACTGACGCTAAGCTAAGCTAACGGTGCGGGCGTTCCCTAAGCCTAATGCATGCACAGAGATGAAAAAGGTATGCATCTTCTTGTCTAACTCCAGGGAAGATGGCAAATAAGCTAATTTCCCAAAATGTTGGCGTTTTCCTTTAAGAATGAGTGGGATTCATCATGCAAGACACCTGGGTAAGCACAGATTTGGACGTTAAGAACGGCTTGATGAATGTGGCGGTGGCTTTTCTTATTGTTCTCTTAACAGACAGGTAAGCAAGAATATAAGAATAATAATAAGAGAGTATTGTTGAATGAGGCCCAATGTTGGTGAATGAGGTCCAGTGATTTGAGAAAAATGACGTAGACCCTTTAGCCTGTATAAACAGTCCACTGGAATTAGGCTAATGACACTAAATTATATTATTGACTTCTAGGCCAGCCTTAATCTCCCATGTTGGAGGCATGTGTCTGACCTGTAGAGGATGTTTCTGGGGACTATGCCATGGGAGGCACTGAGCCAGGCGCTGAGCTGGGAGAAAAACACATAGGAGCGGACAGCCAGCAGCAGAGTCTTCTCCTCGATGAAACGATCCCCGCTCCTATCACAGCCGAGAGAACACACACACACAGGCTGGTTACACAATATTTCTAGGATGGGCTTTTGAGAGGAATCCATCTGAATTTTTGCATGTGTGTGTGTATGTGTGTCTCTGTCCTGGAAGAAATTGTGTTGATCATAGTGCAGGTTGTACGTAAATTACAACCCTGTGTGTGTGTGTGTGTGTGTGTGTGTGTATGTGATTGTGTGAAATGTTGTCAAGAAAGTGGTTAAAAGGAGGTATGTGGTTCCTAGTGGTTAAAAGAAAAGTAAAGCCCTGCATGTGTGTGTGTGTGTGTGTGTTGTAAAAAACAGGTATGAGGCACTATGGTGCGAGTACTGATGGTGGTGCAGGTTAACTACCGTGGCGTATATCATGAAAAGATGGTGGAATTCTCTTTTTTAAAACTGCATTCACTTCCTTTGCAAAGTATAGATTTTAAAAAGACAACAATTCACCTGCTCATCATCCCAGTGAGCGTCTCAATAAAGCAAAGTACAGTGTAGTCATTTAGTACAGTAGTACTGTATACTGTGTGTAATTTAGTACAGTACTGTATACTGTGTGTCATTTAGTACAGTACTGTATATACTGTGTGTAATTTAGTACAGTATTGTATACTGTGTGTCATTTAGTACAGTACTGTATACTGTATGTCATTTAGCACAGTACTGTATACTCTGTCATTTAGCATAGCACTTTATGTAATTTACAGTACTGTATACTGTATGTAATTTAGTACTGTACTGCATGTCATTTAGCACAGTACTGTATACTATATACTGTATGTCATTTAGCACAGTACTGTATGTAATTTAGTACAGTACTGTATACTGTATGTAATTTAGTACAGTGCTGTATACTATATACTGTATGTAATTTAGTACAGTACTGAGTTTGTTTGGGTAACGTAACGTTACTTGCATATGACAATGATGCAGCACAGGATTGTGAGCTAACATTGTTCAAGTATGTATACAAATGAAAACGTTTTATTCATACAGATCATATCGACATAACTGAAACATTAATATCGTTATCAGTATCGTCCAAAATCTTCATATCGGTGCATCCCTACTGTATGCTGTATGTCATTTAGTACAGTACTATATACTGTATAGTGATGCACCGATGTGAAAATTGTGGCCGATACTGATAACCGATATTAATATTGCTGTTCTGGCCGATACTGATATTTACCGATGTCGATATCTCTGTATAGAAAACACTTTTTTATGATAATAAAATAAAGAGCTATTTTCCTAAACGCATTTTCTTTTTACTTTTGTAACTTATTTTCAGAAATGACTGATATTTTGAAACTATTTAAGGCCAAAACATGTAAAAAGAAATAAAATTTGTATTATTATAATTTTTTTTATATCAGCCCATATCGGCCCTATCTTGATATCGGACCGATGTGTAAAAAAACTGCCATATCGGCCGATATTATATCGGCGGCCGATATATCGTGCATCACTAATACTGTATGTAATTTAGTACAGTACTATATACTGTATGTCATTTAGTAAGTGCTTTACAGTACCATTAATGCATACATCTGTTATGGGTGTAGCTCCAGTAGTTCCAGTGGGAAACAGACCATTAATCCTCATAGTGTCAGTGCATGTGTGTGTGTGCGTGTGTTACGTACTGCCGTGGAACAGGCTGTAAGGTCCATCTCTCCAGCAGCAGAGCATCCTGCTTGATGACCGGGTCACTGATGAGGTCACTGGGAGGGCACTCATCGCCATAGCAACAGTCTGGCAGGAGCATGACCTCAATCATGATGGGAATGCTGTTCCTCCAAAGGAGCATCACTTCGGAGCGGGTCCGCCTGGCCTGCCGACACTGGGACACATGCACGTATACACAGGGTTAGTGTCGAGTAGTGCGCTACATTATTTATGCCCGAACCAGACCCCAACCCAAACGGACCCAACAGGTCCGACAGAGAGTCTATATAATGAGAAGATGGAAGTGTTGAATGGATAGATTTGTAGCGCTAAAGATGGTGGCAACAACAAAACTACTTGCTACAAAACAAACATTCAGAGAAAAATCTACTGCACTTTGAGGTGAAATGTGAGTTTTAAATATGTTGAAAATTAATAACGATCTCTGCAGTGAGTGGTTGCCATGGTAACTATGGATTCTGGCAGAAACCACTGGATGGCGCATGTGTAGAGGGGGTCCGGTCTCGTTAGTGTTGTTGCCATTGTCAAGATGGCGACAGAGAGAGCAGACTTCTCTTGAGACACTTTAGGTCCAATACAGACTGAATATCTCACTCAGTTGGTTTGGAGGATCACGTTTGACATGGTTTGGAGTCAGTTCTAGCTAAAGTGACCAGGCCCATGTCAAGTTCTGGTCCAAAAGGACGTCAATTTCCTATCCATTCACTGATGGATCAACGTAGCTGTTATTTAGCGCATTGTGTAAACATACTGTTGCTGGTTGGACTGGTCCTCTGAGCTCTTCTACTGTCAAGTTTTCGCTGCTGCTGGGTTTATATCCAAAATATTGCTAAATCCTCCAACATTGTTGTGCAACCTGTTGTGTGTTTGTGTAGAGCAGGGGTGGCCAACCAGTCAGAGACTAAGAGCCACAAAAATTACTGTGGTACCACAAAGAGCCACACCATATACCAGCATTTCTCAACCTTTTTTTCAGTCACGGCACCCTTCGTGTTATAGGTCTCACCCTCTGAAGTTGCTAATGTCTTTTTTATTTGGGCCTCACAGGGTTAAAAGTACCCTGTGAGACCCACGGTTGCAAAATTACAAAATCACTTTTAGCCATTTTAAAAAAAAATGTCTGTAAATGTTTATTTAACAAATGTTAAGCACATGTATAGTCAATGGGTCCTGTTGTTCAGCCTCACAATGCTATTGGATAGTAGATGTGTTTATATGTCCCACCCTCTGGCCTCTGAAGTTGGTAATGTCTTTTTTATTTGGGCCTCACAGGGTTAACCTCTTAAGCCTGAGATATACAGTCAAAGTGTATATTTTCAGCATTACGTTTGTTTACCAATGATTTTAACTGTTATTAGTGAAATATAAGATTATAGAAATCTCAGGGCATTGAGTCGGAAACCGGCGCATATTGACAGAAGGAAGTGGAGCAGCCAAAAGTGAGTGTAGTCTTTTGAAGGAAGAGACTCAGGGCTTTTGAATTTCAAAAAAACTACCCTACCCAGCTCACGCCAGCCCCTGTCAATCATCTGACTTCTGGATTAACTTTTTTATTTCTCTTATTTTTCGGGATCATCTCCCACAAACCTGAACGTTATTGCCATAAAACAGAACGCAGTTAGTTTCTCTACCTTTCTGTGAACGTCTAGCGCAAAAAACAGTGTTGCAATATGATGAAAAATGGTGGAGAAATTTACATTATAAAAAAGTAACTGTACTTACAGTAGATTTCATTCACAGTTTGTGAATCACGCCTGGTGATACTAAATCCAGATTGAACTCTGCCATTTGAAAGGGGAGATTTGGCCCGATCCATAGATATGCGACTTGGCCATAATAAGGTCATTATAGGCCTGCTATTCTATAATCATATTTCAAATTGCATGTGTCCAGATGGCAGAATTCAGAACTGTATAAACAAAACCTTCTGTTGAATCATCTTCCCTTTATTCATTTGCTTAGATTGTTCAGGTCTGGTCAATTTTAGCATGGTGTTATTCACAGTCAAAGATACATTTTTTTTTTAAATAGAATTGATATTCTCCTTTGGTTCATTACAATTTACTCAAGCCTAGTAACAGACACAATATTTCTGACACTGGGAATACATTCCCTGAGATCCATAATGGTGTCACCTAGCAGCGCTTGCGACCACAACTCGGCCCGCCCCTTTGTTGGCTAGACCTTCTAGAGTTTTCTCTTTTTTTTTATGTGTTTTTTTCTTTTCTTCACATTATTATAAATTGAATGTATAAGTACTTGTTTACTATAAAAACGAACAGTTAGAATATCTAAAATAGTGTCAAACCTGTGTTTAAATTTAGGTTGTTCACGGACTTTATTTCAATGAAACGGGGGCGTAATTACTGTATTTGCATGTGAATCAAACCTAGCCTGCAGCCCGCAGAGATTTACATTGGGGGAGTGTTTGAAGCGACGCACTGGCTGTTTACACTTTCAATGGGATTAGCACTCTGGATCAGAAAGAGATGAATGCATTGGATCTAATGAACGAGTACATGAACTTTGTTAAACCAGTTGATTCAGTCTCTGGCTCTCTGCTCACCGGTGAAAACACCGCGCTATTCAACGAAATTAACTGAGATCGGTCGAGATGCGTCTGCATGGGTAAGTTTAAGAATGTTTGTTTATGTTTACAGTAGCATGTTTACAATTCCGCATCTTTGATAAAACTACACCAAGTTTTTCTGCCGACCACAAGTCCAACCATGTCACGTTTATTACATTAACGTTAGCGTTCGTCTTGTTTACATCAGGGTCCCCCATTTTCAATGCATCATAACATTGACATACATGAACACAACGCATTGTAACGTTAACGCAGCTGTCAACTGTACTTTACTATGGAATATACATGTATATTATCGCGACGCGTCGTCACAGACTAAACAGTGTTGTGAACACAACACATTGTAACGTTAACGCAGCTGTCAACTGTACTTTACTATGGAATATACATGTATATTATCGCGACGCGTCGTCACAGACTAAACAGTGTTGTGAACACAACACATTGTAACGTTAACGCAGCTGTCAACTGTACTTTACTATGGAATATACATGTATATTATCGCGACGCGTCGTCACAGACTAAACAGTGTTGTGAACACAACACATTGTAACGTTAACGCAGCTGTCAACTGTACTTTACTATGGAATATACATGTATTGTTAGAAAATGTTTTGGATCTAAATCACTTGGAGTTTGAAAGTGATATCAGAAGAAACTACTCAACCTCGGCTGTCTTTAACTATGATTGAACACAACACTCTAACTCACCATGTTTAGATAATAAAGTACTCAACCTCTACTTGTCTACTGTCTGACTGAACACAACACTCTAACTTACCATGTTTAGATAATGAAGTACTCAACCTCTACTGTATTTAACTATGAGTGAACACAACACTCTAACTTACCATCTTTAGATAATGAAGTACTCAACCTCTACTGTATTTAACTATGAGTGAACACAACACTATAACTTACCATCTTTAGATAATAAAGTACTCAACCTCTACTGTATTTAACTATGAGTGAACACAAAAGTTAGAGTGTTGTGTTCACTCATAGTTAAATACAGTAGAGGTTGAGTACTTCATTATCTAAACATGGTAAGTTAGAGTGTTGTGTTCACTCATAGTTAAATACAGTAGAGGTTGAGTACTTCATTATCTAAACATGGTAAGTTAGAGTGTTGTGTTCAGTCAGACAGTAGACAAGTAGAGGTTGAGTACTTTATTATCTAAACATGGTGAGTTAGAGTGTTGTGTTCATTCATAGTTAAAGACAGCCGAGGTTGAGTAGTTTCTTCTGATATCACTTTCAAACTCCAAGTGATTTAGATCCAAAACATTTTCTAACAATACATGTATATTCCATAGTAAAGTACAGTTGACAGCTGCGTTAACGTTACAAGGTGCAAGGTGGAGAGCTGTAAACAAGACGAAAGTGTATGGATGCAGGGTCCATGTGTGTGTGTGTGTGTGTAATAACAACAAGTTTATAATCTCAGCACAGATTGCAGAATGGGTACAGTACAATACAGCTCAATACACACAATTGTTAAGGGGATGCAGACCTGAGAAAGACTTTCGTCTTGTTTACATCAGGGTCCCCCATTTTCAATGCATCATAACATTGACATACATGACATACAGGTAGACAGTACTGCTACATCAGTGTCTAAGAGAGGTGATGAGCATCAGATAGCAAGGTGGAGAGCTACATAACATTAGGTTGTGGTGGCTAGGAGGGATATGAGAACTGTGTGTGTGTGTGTGTAGTTTAAGATGCTGCATCACCGCTTAGCCACTGAGTCCAGCTAGTTTAAGATGCTGCATCACCGCTTAGCCACTGAGTCCAGCTAGTTTAAGATGCTGCATCACCTCTTAACCACTGAGTCCAGCTAGTTTAAGATGCTGCATCACCTCTTAACCACTGAGTCCAGCTAGTTTAAGATGCTGCATCACCTCTTAACCACTGAGTCCAGATAGTTTAAGATGCTCATCACCTCATGACATGAGGACCGTGCGTATGTGTAGCTAGGAGTGATATGATAAGCAGTGTGTAAGCAGCTTGCAGAGCTACATAACATTAGGCCCATGCCACTGAGTGAGGACTTTGTTGCTTTTTCTCGTTGTGACATAGATTTAACAATAATTCTGGTGTCAAAGCAGCATGGGGGGGGGGGGGGGGGTACATAGCTTCACAGTCCTATACAGTCCAGATAGGGGGTCCTGGAGAGACAGGGGTCCTGAGGAGAGAGAACTCTGATTCAGCAGCACTTAATTATGTTAATGTTATTCAGGTGAGGGGCGTTGCTGGAGGGGGGTTTGTTGACGCCCAGTTGAAACTGTCTGAAGTGTGAAAAGTTGCCTTCCTTTGAGACACCTTTTCACCTCTTTGGTAATCTAGAACACAGCCAGTTTTAGAAGTTATAATTGGGCACATCGTGTTCAAAACATTCTCAGATGTCAACATATGACACATCATTTGAAAGCTTAGATTCTGTACTTTAGCAATCTGGAATAATCTGAAAAATGAAAATGTAGAGATCTGGCATAAAGCGCTGTGAGGTGACACATGATGTCCCTAGATTCAGATACTAAGAACATGCAAATGGAGTAATGGACCATTTAAAAAAAAATCTGTAAATGTTTATTCTACGTTCTTATGGAATGAGTTATTTTTTATCATACATCTTTTGGATGGGGACCACACATTGACCGGCAAAGAGCTGCATGCGGCTCGCGAGCCGCGGGTTGGCCACCCCTGGTGTAGAGCCTTTTTTCTCTTCTTCACGTGAAGTTAAATCTACTCTAAAAGTTAAACTTAAGCTACTCTGCTGCACAGACCGATAAAAAAGCTCTGCTGTCTGCGCAAACATGTTCAGTATATAATGTCTGACTAAGTATTGATAACCAGCTTAGTATTTCACAACTCGTTTTTTTATTTGCTGAATGTGGGCATTTGATTTGATTTTTATTTGTCTCGAACATAGAAACATAAAACAAGTTTATAAAACAAAAAGGTAAATAGTCAAATACTATTTCAATACAATAAGTGTTCGAGAAGGAACAGGGGGGGGAAGTAAAACAACTTATCAAGCCCTGCCCCTTCCTTACAATATTTGACATTATAATTTAATAAAAATAATATAACAAATAATAAAAAATTAAATAAAAGTACAGTTTTTTATATATCCAAATAAGAAAAAATAATAGGCAGTCACATTACTGCTCAAGCTCCTCTCTCTCTTATATGTGTCCATAAGTGCTTGTTTATAGCTACCTTTAAATGTATTGATATTTTTGCCTAATTTTATATTCGCATCCAGACCATTCCAGAGTGATACCCCACAAACTGCAATGCACATACTTTTAAGAGTTGTACGTACCGTAGGTTGCTTTAAAGCTAATGTCCCTCTAAAATTATAAACACTCTCTCTAGCCGTGAATTTTTTTTGAATGTTGCTTGGTAATTAGTTTTTTATTGCCAGAAACATACCGGTAATTTGTGCAGATTTGAATTTGATTAAGTCCATGAATTTTAATGTTTGACTCCTTACAAACAGACTATTTGTGTGATCTAAATATCTACCATGATGTACTATCCGTATGGCTCTTTTTTGCAGTGTGCATATCTTTTGTAAGTTGCTTTTATAAGTATTTCCCCAGATTTCAACACAATATGATAGATATGGTACAATGAGTGTGCAATATAATGTATATAGAGTTTTCTGATTCAGGATATATCTAGTCTTGCCCAGTATACCAATACTTCTCGCTAACTAATAATGAAAGACCCTCACCACCCCAATAACAGCCTGTTCCAGCTGCTGAGGTCAGGCAGACGCCTGCGAACCCCAGCTACTAGGACAGAGCGGCTTAGGCTCAGCTTCTTCCCCCAGGCCATCAGAGCCCTGAACAATGAACATTGAGTGCCACAGAACACTGAACTATCCACACACAAGCACACATGAACACACACACGACACGCACGCTGTGCACGCTCACACACTAGCAGCCACTTAACACTTTAACATGAGCGGGCACACACTCATGCCGCACACTTATGGCCAAAAGGAAAGGCCACTTTAAATTAGAATAACAGGAACAGTGTATTGCACTACCAAAGCTACCTAGCATGTCCTATATGCTCTGTAAATAACTATGTACAGATACCGAGATGTCACACCATGTTACCCGTTACCTGTTTATTGCACAATGTTTTTTTTTTATTGGATTCTATTATATGTTGTACCACTGTATTGCACATCGTTGCGGGCAAGACCACCCGCATTTCATTGTATACTTGTATGCCGTGACAATTAAAACTCTTGACTTGAACTTTGAACACAAATATTTTATATGGGGTTTTCAGCAGAGTTTGTGGTCTATTAAGACCCCTAGAAACTTGTTTGTATGTACTCTCTCAATTTTTACATTATCAATTTTCAGTTGAGGATCAGTGATTATTTTACAATTTCCAAATATCATGAAGTTGATTTTTTTCAAATTGAGTGATAACTTATTTGTGTTGAACCAACCTTTTAATTTGTCCATTTCTATGTTTGCCACTTCTAAAAGCTGCTGAAGGTCATCCCCCGAACATAAAATGTTTGTGTCATCCGCAAAGACAACAAGTTTCAGTATGTCAGATACTTTACATATATCATTTATGTATAAAATGAACAATTTGGGTCGCAATACTGACCCCTGTGGAACACCACAGTAGGGGTGGACGGTATAAACGATATACGGTATAAACGATATGAATTTCCGCTACGGTATGGATTTTGACTATACCTTCATACCTTGTGACTGGTAGACTAGAGCAGCTCTAAAGTAGCAATGACGTTAACGTTACTTGACGATTCACTCGACGTTTGCAGTGGTCGTTGCATAGTGTTTAATTGTATGGAGTTTTTCTCCACTTGTTCACGGAACTTGCCATATAGTTTTGGCATTTCAATTTGGCTAAGGAGGACGAGAGGAGACTTGCTTTGTTGTCAAACAAAGTTATGTTGGAGTTTTATTGTGTTTGAGGGAAAGAAGCCTCCTGTCCTGCTGTAGTTTTAATTTTCACTTTGTGCCGCTTGATTTTTATTGTATTTCATGAAAAAAGTAACTTGAGAAAAGGTTTTGCACAATAAATGTTCTTGAAATACCTCTGTACTATGTGAAATATGTCCTAGTAATACAAGTGTACAGTAATAGCTGCCATACCAGTGTTTTACCCCTTCAGAAGCATTTATATAGAAATTTAAAGATAAATACCGTGATATATACCGTTACCGTCTATGCTTCAAATTATACCGTGATATAAATTTTAGACCATACCGTCCAGCCCTACACCACAGGTAATGTTTAAGCATTGTGACTTGTGCTGACCCATCAGAACAAATTGCTGCCTGTTACTAATATAGCTTTTCAGCCAGTCAAGAGCAGGGGTTCCCAAACTTTTCAGGCCGCGACCCAAAAATAACGGGGTTAGAGAGCCGCGACCCCCACTATTATAGGAGGCAAAATATATATATTTTTTTTTAAATATTTTTTTTTATAAATGGAAATGTATGGTTGAAACATGCACACGTTCAAACGCACACACACTAATAAGCATTGGAGGCTTTTAACCAGGGCCGGACTGGGGAAATCATTCAGGCCAGGAAATAGTGCAAAATATAGCCCCAGTCAGGCCACTTTTTAAGCAGGGGGTCTGGGGTCCCCCACCAGGACATTTCTTGTTACAAAGACTTAATTTCCTGCATTCTGGTGCAGACATTTTTTTATTTGTACCCTTTAAATGCCAGTGTTTGTGATGGCATCACAAATTATTGTTAAAAAACAGGCTAGCATATGTATGATTAGCAACAACACTGATTTTGATGGATTTTCAGTTTTTTTGTAATGTCAGATTGAAAAGAATACAATCTTTTATTCAACTTCAGCCCTGATCATAACGCCACATATTAATTTTATAATTCTAACCCTTTAAATGCCAGTGTGTGTGATGGCATATATTTGCAATATATCAAATGCAAAGTAGATTTTTCTGGGGGGGATTATTACAGGCTAGCATGTGTCAATGATTAGCAGCAGTTTTTTGTAAGGGTCCCGCCTCCACCAATCACATGCGGCTCCTTTTGTGTGTGTGTGAGAGCGAGAGAGCGAGAGCGAGAGCGAGAGCGAGAGAGAGAGAGAGAGAGAGAGAGAGAGAGAGAGAGAGAGAGAGAGAGAGAGAGAGAGAGAGAGAGAGAGAGAGAGATAGTTCTCCAACTTGTGTGAGTTGCAGTGATCTCCTGGTTGTTCCCCACATAGGTTATCTAACTATTGCGCTGCTGCAACTAGAAACACTGTCCTGGCCTGCTTCTAAATTCAGTGGCCTGACTGCAAAAAAAAAATAAAAAAAAATTGAAACCATCTGGCGACCCCCCCCCCCACCCCGACTTTGGGAACCCCTGGTCTAGACAGAGCAACCCCTCTTGACACCAAACCTGTCCCATCTTTTTCAGTAAAATCTCATGATCTATTGCAGGGGTGCCCAACCTTTTTTGAACCAAGATCTACTTTTTAATTTACCACCTAGCCGAGAGCTACCAGCCAAAATTGTATATTGTAAGCCGTCATTTGAGGCTTTATAAAAGCAGCATAATGAACACAAATCTGTCAGTGCCGAGTCCGACCTCATCTTAAATAACAAACAGCATTGCTTGTTGTAGTTAACAAGGAGAGGCAGAGTTGATTTTGCAAAGAAAAAAGAAAAAAAAATGATAATTTTATTTTATTAATCAAGATCTACCGTACTTTAAATCAGCCCGCGATCTACCTGTCGATCGCGATCGACTGGTTGGGCACCACTGATCTATTGTATCAAAAGCTTTTTTTAGGTCAATGAATATTCCTAATACATATTTCTTTCTCTCTATACCGTCCGTTATTTCCTCTACAAGCTCCATTAATGCCATGGAGGTAGATCTAGCTGTTCTAAAACCATACTGGCTGTCCATTAGGAGATTATGTTTTTCAATGAAAGTGTCTAATCTTGCAACATATAGTTTTTCGAGTATCTTTGAGAACTGTGATAGCAGGGATACCGGTCTATAATTGGTAAACAAATGCTTGTCTCCAGTTTTAAATAATGGTATAACCTTTGCAATTTTCATTTTTTGAGGGAATGCGCCCATTTTGAACGACAAATTGAATATATGAGATAGTGGCTCCACAATTCCTTGAATAATTTTTTTACCAGAGACATATCAATGTCATCCCCATCTGTGGAGGTTTTATTCATGCATTTGTTTACCATCTCAATAATGTCCTCTTTCTCCACAGATCCCAGAGATATTGAAGCAGGCATTGATACAGTATGTGAAAATTAACTACTTGGTGGATACCTGAACACAGAGTAACACAGGTATCACAGACTGCCACGGCAAGCCTAGTGTGCAGGGATTAAAGCAAAAAAAGATCTCCTGACTGAACTTTTTTTCAGGCCAAGTCATATTCTTATTTTAACCTCCACTATATATTTTTATTTAATAGCATTAGCGTTTAAGGGAACTAGATCATTTTGAACATATTTTCTATTGCCAGTTTGCTTTTACGTATTATCAATGCCGTTTTAAATTCATTAAATGAAACTGATTGCAAGGGTTGACTGACTTTGTCATACAAATAAACAAATCTACATACTGTAACTTTTCAGTATTGTGTATAGTTCAAATTCAGTATTGTCTATAGTTCAAATTCAGTATTGTGTATAGTTCAAATTATGTATTGTCTTTTTATTTTATCCACTTTTTCTCCCATTTTCTATTTTTCTCCCATCCCAATTTCGTATTTCCAATTCTCCCCTCCCCTGTCTCGAACGCTGCTAGACTATGCCTCCCACTGGTCGGCTGCAGCGAGGACCAAGCCTTGCATCACGTGTCCCCTCCGGTACACGAGGAGGCAGCTGTCGCATCTTTTCACCTGAACAGCGCGATCTCTCAGTGGCGAGGAGTAACGCGTGGGAGGCTCACGCTGCCCCCGATACTTCCTGATTCTGCTGTACAGGCGCACCAACCGACCTGTAGGAGTCGCTGTCCACAACGTCCAATCCCCACCCACCGGCTTTCCCACCCTCTAACACTGCCAATTGTGTTAGTATGACGGCCGGCCAAGCCGGTAGCAACGCAGAGAGCTGGGCTCGATACCAGCATATCCTGCGTTAGTGGCGAGTGCCTTGCCCACTGCGCCACTCAGCCGCCCTACAATTACATTTTCTACTCACCGGTAGAGCCGCCGCACCGCCGCTAACCCTTCAATAAGCTTTGTGGTCCGGGCATAAATGTGTCCATAAATCCATTTAGTTAGATCCAAAACTGTCTGAATGTATCTTGCGATTATTATACATTTCCGACGACGAACTATTAGCGTAATCCTGTCTCTCGAGTCGCTGCATGCGTCCTGCCATTATTGCTCACAAATGACTCTGCTTGGCGTGGCCGCGGTAGGAAAAAAAAATCCCTTTTTCCTGATATTTGACGCCTCTGATTGGCTCAATTTAGTTTCAATCTGTATGCATCTACAAATCATATTATACCAGGTAGCCAATTGACGGAAAATCCGTCACGACTCCGAATCAAATTGACGGAACTCTGAATCAAATTGACGAAAATCCGTCTCAAGACGGAATGCTTTAATGCCCTGTTCCACCCCACGGGGATGGTACCGACCCCTTTTGACATTATTATCATATATTAATATTTTTATAAAGATGCAAAATAATTTGTGATTTTAAAATCAACCGTTTTCAAGTATTATTATCACTACTATGTCACAAATACATGTAGAATGTAAAACGTTAGGTTGGCAATAGTTTAGCAATAGGTTAAAAGTGTATTTATATCATTTTAAGTTTTTATTTTCCAATCGTTTTTTGACCCGGAAGCGGAAATGGAAATGTTGAACCATGGGAATTGGAATCTTTTTGCGGCCATTTTGAAGAGGACATCGCTAGCTATCGTTCAGTGTTGGAATTTCTCCGTTCTACACTTCCTGTGGTCCACTATGGTGCTTCAAAGTTCAGCGTTCTGAATGAATCATATCAATAATTGTTATGATTCGCGATAATAAGCTACAAAAGGTAACGTTTTTGACAAATATTGAAACGCAGTCAGTTTCTCCACACTATTGTAATCATGTAGATGTGCTCTGTCCTTGTGTCCATGACTGTATTCTGACCTGTATCCCTACTATGTCTATGTGCTTTTGTTGTGTTTTTATTCTAATGTATTTATCTTGATTTTATTCTGTTTTTATTGCTAACCCTTTTTTTTACACAGGATTTTAGCCTGTACCTTCTGGCAGGGGGACTACCAATGGAAATTAGCCTTTTGGCTAAAATTGGGTGCATTTACATTTGTAAAATGTTTTATTAATGTACACTGTCCCCCTTGAACAAATAAAGTAAACCTAAACCTATGTAGGAAGAATTAGATCTGAAATTAGTTACAAAATGGTTATACTGTGGGGGAAATAAAATAGTACAGTCGTTTACAGTAAATATCAGTATCTGTTATTATGCAAGCCTGGTGATACTATATCCAAATTGAACTCGGCCATTTGAAAGATACTATATGTATATATATATATAAATGTGCGAATTGGCTATAATAAGGTAATGTATAAGCATATATTCTATAATAATATTTCAAATTGCATTGGTCCGGATGGGAGAATTCAGTACTGTATATACAAAACCTTCAATTTGATCATCTTCCCTTTATTAATTTCCTTAGATCTTTTGTACACATGATCTCAAGAGGGTACTGAATGAGCTCAGTGGCAGTTTTTTTTAAGTTTGGCCATTATTATCATGGTTTTATTCACTGTCAAAGATGAAAAGAAAAATCATAATTCATATTTTCCTTTGTTTCATCACAATTTAAGCAAGCCTAGTAATAGACACAATATTTCTGACACTGAGAATACATTCATTGAGGTCCATAGATGTTCCTAGATACCAAGAATATGCAAATAGCCCTTGTAGAAGTGGAGCAATATTCCATTTACCTAGGTATACATTTTATGCAGATTTTCACCTGGGGTGGAACAGGTTAATGCCTGAGTGTGTCTGTGTGCTTCTTACCTGTGGCAGTTTGTCGCTACACTCGTGTTTGTGAAGAGGCGGCATGCCTGACTGGGCCGGGGGACAGTGTAGTCCCTCTGTCCTCCCTTTCACAGAACATTCTGGAGTCCTTCCCTCAGTGATCAGGAGGGTCAGGAACACAAGGAACTCCTCCGCATCGTACTCGAAAAACTCCTCAGACGCATCTAGACAAAGAAACATGAGAACAACATCGATCAGAAAAGCACAGAAAATCTCAATGAGTTGTCCAACAGAGGAGTTGTCCAATCGAAACAGGTTAAAGTCCTGCTCACGTTTTTTTTTTACCACAATGTATGTACTACCTTTTTTACTTTTTCCATCCCTTTTGTATTATTTGAGTGAGTTCCAGAAATGCCTCTGCCTTGCTTGCCGTTTCTGAGTGGCACTGGCCCCAAATAGCCCTTTTGTTGTTTCCTTGAGGTTGTTGTGTGCACTCAAGAGTCTTCATTATCCCAAAGCACACTCACCACATTGACAATAAGGATCTCTCAAAGTGAAAAGAAAAGGAGTTATCTGGGGCACCGTGCTGTGCTGCTGGTGCAGACTGTCTGCCACTAGAGTTATGTGTGCTGTGCTGCTGGTGCAGACTGTCTGCCACTAGGGTTATGTGTGATGTGCTGCAGACTTGACTGCCACTAGAGTTATGTGTGCTGTGCTGCTGGTGCAGACTACCACTAGAGTTATGTGTGATGTGCTGCAGACTTGACTGCCACTAGAGTTATGTGTGATGTGCTGCAGACTTGACTGCCACTAGGGTTATGTGTGCTGTGCTGCTGGTGCAGACTGTCTGCCACTAGAGTTATGTGTGCTGTGCTGCAGACTTGACTGCCACTAGAGTTATGTGTGATGTGCTGCAGACTTGACTGCCACTAGAGTTATGTGTGATGTGCTGCAGACTTGACTGCCACTAGAGTTATGTGTGATGTGCTGCAGACTTGACTGCCACTAGAGTTATGTGTGATGTGCTGCAGACTTGACTGTAGGCTTGGGCGGTATCCTTATTTTCAAACCGGCAAACCTTTATGTTATAATACCCCGGTGCACGGTATTTGACGGTATGACTTTCATTTTCATCAGCGGGGGGGGGGGGGGGGGGGGGGTGTTACGTGTTACCAAGTAAACAAATCATCGTCAGCTCTCAGAATGATAGTCCCGTCCCGCACCGGTAGAAGCCCGCACCGTTTTAGCGTTAGCATCTAGCCTATAGCCATGGCAGACTATTTGATTCCTTAAGGGCTAGAAATTGCCTGGGTTTTGGTCATATGCTCCCGAAATGCTCCCGTTGTTTGGCTACTTCTATGTGCAGTAAAAACTACTCGAATGCTTTATAACCTAGCCATTGATTTAGTTCAGGGTAATCCAAGATTAGCCGCAGAGCTAACGCTACTAACTTGAGCTAACGCTATTTATTCAAGCTCAGTAGCTCACAGAGAGAGATAAACAGCTGACAGCGGATAGTACAGGACGGTACAAATACAATAAAAAGGCGGGTGGGGGCTGTTGTGTAAACCTTGTACTCTTTAGTTCACATATAATAAGAGACTGATTGCTCCACAAGGACCACAACAACACTGCTCTCGTCACAACGCTTTACGGTATTTTCACAGCACTGTCGCAACATTACACCGTTGTGACCCACTCGCTCCACTAGAGCGGTCTCGCCCTCTGCTGGCGAGTGTGTGCACTACACTCAGTGTGTGCACTACACTCAAAACTCCGTTTCACTGTTATAGAAACTGAAGCGCATCTGTGATTTTGACGGTGACGGACGGTATTGAAAATCAATACCGTAGGTATTTCTAAATACCCTGGTATACCTTAATACCGTCATACCGCCCAAGCCTACTTGACTGCCACTAGGGTTATGTGTGCTGTGCTGCTGGTGCAGACTGTCTGCCACTAGAGTTATGTGTGATGTGCTGCAGACTTGACTGCCACTAGAGTTATGTGTGATGTGCTGCAGACTTGACTGCCACTAGAGTTATGTGTGCTGTGCTGCTGGTGCAGACTACCACTAGAGTTATGTGTGCTGTGCTGCAGACTGCCACTAGGGTTATGTGTGCTGTGCTGCAGACTTGACTGCCACTAGGGTTATGTGTGCTGTGCTGCAGACTTGACTGCCACTAGGGTTATGTGTGCTGTGCTGCAGACTGCCACTAGGGTTATGTGTGCTGTGCTGCAGACTGCCACTAGGGTTATGTGTGCTGTGCTGCAGACTGCCACTAGGGTTATGTGTGCTGTGCTGCAGACTGCCACTAGGGTTATGTGTGCTGTGCTGCAGACTGCCACTAGGGTTATGTGTGCTGTGCTGCAGACTGCCACTAGGGTTATGTGTGCTGTGCTGCAGACTGACTGCCACTAGGGTTATGTGTGCTGTGCTGCAGACTTACTGCCACTATGGTTATGTGTGCTGTGCTGCAGACTGACTGCCACTATGGTTATGTGTGCTGTGCTACAGACTGCCACTAGGGTTATGTGTGTTGTGCTGCAGACTGACTGCCACTAGGGGTATGTGTGCTGCAGACTGACTGCCACTAAGGTTATGTGTGAACTGCTCCAGACTGACTGCCACTAGGGTTATGTGTGCTGGATGGTGGCCAAGCAGAAGTCCCAGGTCACAGTGACACATGGGCCACAATCAGCTGAACTGACATTTCTAAGTCAGCCGTTCAGCCGAGCTCAGCGTTTCACCGCAGGTTGAAACCCTCGCTCACTGATCCAAGAGGGCCTGTACTACAGTGACTGCACTGAGCTGGACAACATTAACATGTTAACAATACACTCTGCTTGGACGACGACGATAGGGCTATTTTCTTTCGTTAGCTTTAGCCTTGTGTGTTTTGGTTGACAGGGAGGAGGAGGAATGAGACAACTTTTCCAGTTTGGCTGTTTTGGGAGATGTAGTATATTTAGAACCTCCACGTCAGCCAAGCTCAGGCGTGGTGCCACACACACACACAGTGTGGGAGAGAAATGACAGTACTGTGTGGCACCTTCCAGGCAGCTGATCTGACACAGGGCTGCGGGGTTAAGGTTTGGGTAGGGCGTGCAGAGCAGCCCAGGCTGTGGCAGAAGAGAGAATAGACCTTAATCAGCATCCACATGCCTGGGAACTCCCCCAGGAGTAACTGCTCCACCCAGCTATAGAGGGCATGGTTGTCACCAAGCTAGCCAGGCATTGAGGCCAGTAGCCAGTAGCTTTGTAAAAACACAGTAGGGCTTAGATATAATGACACAGACAGATAAACCCACAAACAAACAGACACGCTGCTCAATGCAAGCCTGGTTGTGACGGATCATTCAGATACTACAGCATAGCCATCTCATAGGAGGTAGGTCAGTGTCAATGATGGTATGGGTCATATAAACGGCATAGCCATCTTATAGGAGGTAAGTCAGTGTTTATGATGGTTTGAGTCATATACAATATAATACAGCATAGTCATCTTATAGGAGGTATGTCAGTGTTTATGTTGGTATGAGTCATATACAATATAATACAGCATAGTCATATAATAGGAGGTAAGTCAGTGTTTTATGACCTAATCTGACTCACCTAACCGGCTAAGACTAACCTGACCCTAAACCCTAATCTAACTTGACATTACCTAACAAAACCTAACCACTAACCCCTTTCTGAAATTGAAGAACAATAATAATAATAATAATAATAATAATAATAATAATAATAATAATAATAATAATAATAATAATGTCCTCACTTCTCAGGATTTTTCACCATCCTTATATTATAATATTATTATTGTGAGAGCATTAAATGGTTCTTGCAATGGTATAAGTCCAAGGACACAAACACGCATGTCATACAAACATAATGTGGTCCTCCCACCACAGACAGTGAGCCTGGCTAGAACAGAGCCCCTCGCCTGGCTCTGCAGAAAGAGTGAGTGTGAGTAGTGAGAGCCGGGGGTGGGGGGCTGCTGTGTAGTGTGTATGTCACTGTCTCAGGCAGTGAGAGAGAAAGAGAGAGAGAGTATGTATGTGTATGTGTGTGTATCAGTATCACAGGCAGGCAGTCACGCACATTACTCCCAGGGAACTCCTCCCACAAGGCATTGAGCTGCTGCCGACACACGTGGAGCGAGCAGGGGAGGGGGAGGGGGGGGGGGGGGGGTGGAGGAATGGGCTGCCCGCCTGCCAGCTGTAGGCCGAGAGGGAATGAGGGGAGGGAGTGAAAGGAAGGGACAGAGCGGACGGAACAGATTCAACTCACTTTTATTTTCATGGCATTTCTGTACTTATTGGCACTGAACCTACTTACTCACCACAAACGATATAATAATACAATACAGCCTCACCATAATATAATAATATAATACATCCTCATCCTCACAACAATATAATACAGCCTCACCATAATATAATACATCCTCACCACTAGGCCTGCCGCGATAAGCAATAAATCGATTAATTGCCGCGATAATTAAAATGAATGCAATGATTTTGACGGGCGCGATTAATTGCTATTTGCGCGTTTGTTTTAATGAGGCGGACCCAGTGCCCCTTGTCAGTCGTGTCTATTCTACTAGCATTAACGTTACTCATACAAACAGAGTAAACACAGTTTTCAATCAATCAATCAATAACAACATTAACGAGACCCTCGTTGTGTCTATTCTGCTAACGCTAACGTTACCTCTCAGTGTGTCTATTCTACAAGCGTTAACGTTAGCTGTAACGTTACCAGTCGCGTCTATTTGCTAACGTTAGCATTAGGTAATAACCGGTTTAAAATGGATGGTGATTACCTCACGTTGTGTCTATTCTACTAGCATTAACGTTACTCATACAAACAATCAATAGCGAGTTATATTGATCACGCTATGTACGATAGCCATGCTAAAACGCTAGCACAACATTAGCACCTAACCTAACAACAAGCCTTAACAAGTCAGCGATCTTTTTGCGAGACTAAACTCTCCGCTCGGTGGCAAATTGTGTTGATGTCGGTTTTGTTTAATCAATAAATGAGGCAGAATACACAGTGACTGTATCCTTTGTTTATTGCACTTGTGCCTGCTGCAAACATAATGCTTATGAAATCCTAGAGACGCGTCTCTATTCTGACCAATCAGTGGTCTGCAGTGTTTCACGTGACTTTTCTGGTACCCAAAGTACCTGATAATCGCAACAATACTTCCGGTCCGGTCGGTGGGCTTCAAAATAAAAGTCTAAAACCCGGAAAAGACGGAGCGGTGGGCTTCAAAATAAAAGTTTTGGGAAATAAATTTCTCCAAAAAAAAAATTCTCTAACCGGTCGCAATAATATCGCTTATCGCGATATTTTCGGGGGCAATTAATCGCCCAGCAAAATGTGTTATCGTGGCAGGCCTACTCACCACAATAGAATACAGCCTCGCTATAATAAAATTATATAATATAGCCTCACAACAATACAGCCTCACTATAATATAACAATATAAACAGCCTCACTATAATATAATACAGCCTCACCATAATATAATACAGCCTCTCCATAATATAGCCTCACCATAATATAATATAGCCTCACCATAATATAATATACAGCCTCACCACAAATAGATGTCCCAAAACGGACACAATGACTTGTAATAATCATCAGCAGCACTGGTTTGAGCTGCATGTCATGCACACAATACTTTCCCCTGCTTGAGTTGACATTGTGTCGCTGCTAGCCCCCCCCCCCCACCCCCAACCTGCCACCACCACAAATAACCTCAGAGCCATGTGTGGAAAACACTGGACGCCTTGAGAGGGACATGAGTAGAGAAGAGGGGACTACGACACGAGAGGTCGATAGCTAGCTGGACTGGAACTCATGAATCAGGACATGGTGAAAACTAGAGCCGAGCCCTGGAGTCAATCCATCACTTGTTTTTCTTGTGACTTTGTCAGTCCATTAGGCTGGTCAATTGTTATGCTTTCTTTCATGCTTATTTCAAATAAAATGTTGAGCACATTTTAAAGCAAGCATGATAATAGTGGGTACTTTCAATGTCTATTAAATAACAAAAAATTATTAGCTGACAATCTTATGACTGCCAGTCAACCTTTTTCTTTAGTCTGGGATGACAGCTATGACAAATGTTACAGGTTACATTGCACTTCCAAGTCCGCTGATCATCTATTCTCTAGCTGTCCTGGCTAGCCACAGCCTGATTCCAGTGTCCTGATCATCATCTCTCTAGCTGTGCTGGCTAGTCACAGCCAGATTCCACAGTGTCCCGATCATCTCTAGCTGTTCCAACTAGCCACAGCCTGATACCACAGTGTCCTGATCATCATCTCTAGCTGTTCCAACTAGCCACGGCCTCAGTGCCGTGGCCTCTTATGGGATGTAGGCTAAAATCTCCATTAGGAGAAGAGAGGAGGAGAAGGAGATTGGGTGGATGATGGATAGAGGGAGGGAGTCAACAGGAGGGAGCTGGGGGAAAAACAGGAGACAAAATACGCCCGCCCAACACACACACACCAACACCCCTCAGCATGTGTGTATGGTGGGTGTCAAGATTGCCATTTTCAAGGAATAAGGGAACACAGACATACCATGTCACTCAGGGACACGCTACACAAAAACACACACACACACACACACACACACACACACACACACACACACACACACAGGGCAGAACAAAGGGCCAGTGAGAGAGAGAAATTGGTTAAGGGGCCCAGCCAGTGTTTGCATAGATTGGATCAACTGTTCCTTAGGGCCTTGTGACTGAATAGAACATTCCTCTGAAGCCTACAGTACATGCACGCGTGCATGGACGCACAGTTGCACACACAAAGTAACAAAGTGTAAATGTAAGCAGGGATGTGATGGTGATAACACAAAGAGACAAGAAATAATAGGGAGAGAGAAGTAACAGAAATTAACAGGAGAGTTCAGTCCAAAAAGTAAAACAAAAACATCTCGTCTTGATGTCACAATGACTGGAATGTCCGTCATCTAACCTGACATTATGGAATGGCAATGTGGCTTGTAACTCAATACATTAATCAAAGTATTGGGCCTTTCCAAGCTGAGCTTAATCAATCGTATTGTACGCCCACCGCCTCCTCTGCCCACACACATCCTCCTCCTCATCTCCGCCAGACATGGGAGCAGTGCATTACCATCCCTCTCGTGTGGTGTGTAATGTGAATTATGTAACAGTTCAGATTTAGATTTGGAGTGGAGTGGCACGCACAGCTTATTATTAGAGCCGAGATGGACACTGAGTAGAACTGGAGTCCAGCCTGCAGATCAGCTGGCTTCCAACGCAGCCATGTACCAACAGTAAACACCTAGGGGTGTCACTCACGACTCTACAAATCCATGCTTCCGTTTGATTTCAAATTTTAAAAACAGTCACGATTTCTGATTTAAAAACCTTCTTTATTTTTATCAGCATTGTGACGGCTATGTCGTTGTTCGACTTTCGAGTCTTGATTTGTAAAGATTGACCGATCATTGGTTGTATGCTCTAATTTTCAAGATAGAGTTAGGGAAAGAACAGCTCGAATTTAGAAAAAATATATCGTTGTCAGATTGGTTGCGATACCTTGGTGTAAATAAATGAAACCATTGCTGAAACAAATGGTAGCCTAAGGCCATGGTTACACTGGGGTAAAACAGCAACGTTGTATTTTCGAATGATTACGTTTGCATGTCCAAGTTAAGAAGAAACGCCGTTTTGGCAGGAAAACGCGCGTTTTCCTAGTGGCAACGCTGAAAGAGTGTTTTCGTTTTGGAAACTCGCCAAAACTCGCTGACAAATGGTGCCATAATTTGCGCAAGCCGGATACGGAACAGTTTCTTGCCCAACGCACATGCGCAGTAGTAAACACAGAGGCCAAATTCTCCCCTGGCTGTACCTATACAGGATATCAGCTGCGTCCTCCTCAGATTGCCTGTAGCTGCGGCTAAACTAAGATCATGTGTTGTCAAGTTATTGTTATAAGAAACCCAGTCCAAACTACAACAGTCTGCATTCCATTAACAATTGTTTGTATTGAGCCGTATTGTACCCATTCTGCAATCTGTTAAATAACGTTACATCCATTCATTCTGCTAGCATTAACGTTACTACGCTGCTCAGGGTTAAAAAAAATAATAATAATAATTCCAGGGCTTTTTTTGCCCCCCATAATTGATTTTCGGGGGCTTTTTTTTTTCTTTTTCGGGGGCACATAATTTTTATGATGAAAATTAACAAAGATTATAAAACATTGTTGACACTTTTTTTTTTACAGTCTTCGTCCCTATGTTTGATAACGTAATGTTAATGTCTCCATATATAGGGCTCTACGCTAACCTTTTTCCCATGTGCTCCTAAATAAATAGTTAATAAATAAAATCTAAATAAAAATTTAGGAGCACACAAAGAAATTTAGGAGCACAGTGAAAATTGTTCAAGTAACAGAGTTTATTAACAAACTATTTATCACATGCATATTATACTGTGCGTGTGCACACTATGAATTGAAAATGGGGGACCCTGATGTGTAAACAAGACGAAAGTCTCTCTGGTCTGCATCCCCTTAATTGTGTGTATTGAGCCGTACTGTATTGTACCCATTCTACAATCTATTAATAAAGTTTTCAATCAATCAGACTGCAGATTATAAATATATCTGGACACTGATGAGCAATTTGCCTATGGCGAAGCCAGCCTGGAAATTCATGTTTGTTTTGTTGATACGTTTTTTTTTATCCACTTTTTCTCCCCATTTTCTATTTTTCTCCCATCCCAATTTCATATGTCCAATTCTTCCTTCCCCTGTCTTGAACGTTGCTAGACTATGCCTCCCACTGGTCGGTTGTAGTGAGGACAGAAGCCTTGCATCACGTGTCCCCTCCGGTATACGAGGAGGTAGCCTGTCGCATCTTTTCACCGCAGCAGCTCGAACTCTCAGTGGCGAGGAGTAACGCGTGGGAGGCTCACGCTGCCCCTGTCACTTCCTGCTTCCGTTGCACCGGCATCACCAAACCGACCTGTAGGAGTCGCTGTCCACAACGTCAAATCCCCACCCACCGGCTTTCCCACCCTCTTAACACTTGCCAATTGTGTTAGTATGAATGACCGGCCAGCCGGTAGCAACGCCGAGAGCTGGGCTCAAACCCAGCGTCTCCTGCGTTAAGAGGCGAGTGCCTTGCCCACTGCGCCAATCAGCCGCCCCTTTTGTTGATCAGTTTGAATGAGCAAGGTGCTTAACCCCCAACTTGTCTGCCCTCATGTGTGTGTTTGTGTGTGGTAAATGTGTTTTCAGTCAACAGGTATAGGGAATCCCACTGTTGTGTAACTGAACACAAGTATCCCAAGGCTCGTCAAACATGTCACTGCCTGAGCAAGCCACGCAAACTGGCTATAGGGAAATGAGGATGTTGGATTTTGTGCAGGTTAGTGTTACAGTATATCGCGTCTATGTCTTGTACGTGTTGTGACTGTGTACAGATAGTTCGATCAGAGAGAAAGAAAGGAAGAAAAAGAGAGATGGCTGTCCAGTCCACCACTCCACCCCCACCTGCCAGATAAGCTGACCCAGTAATCTGTCCCTCTGAGGACCTTCTCTCCTAAACATACTATACACAGAGTCAGTCCAACAGATTTGACTATTGCATAAGCACTCACTGCCCCTCCTCCACAGCTGAGCTAGAGGAGACCGCACCATCGAGTGTGTGAATGTGTGTGGGGTTTGATTGATTGATTGAAAATGTTATTAACAGATTGCAGAATAGGTACAATACAGTACGGCTCAATACACACAATTGTTAAGGGGATGCAGACCAGAGAAAGACTTTCGTCTTGTTTACATCAGGGTCCCCCATTTTCAATTCATAACATTTATGACATACATGATGACATACAGATATACAGTACTGTTTATTTACAGACAGAGTTTCTAAAAGAGAATATACAGATTTGAGGGGGAGGAAACTGTACATCGGGGGGGTTGGGGGTCGGTGGGTTTGGACATTTACCGGGGCGAGTTTCGAATTGCGGTCTCACGTAGGTGCTTTTTTAGAGTGGTTTTGAAGGTGGGTAGGGATTCACATTATTTTACGGCTGTGTGTAGGGCGTTCCACATTGTTGTGGCTTAATTGCGAAACGTGTTTAGTCCCTTGTTTGAGCCGAATCTGGGTTGGACATGATTTGTGGAACTCCCTCTGGTGTTGTGGTCGTGGTATTCACTGACCTTTGGGAAGTATCTCGACATGTACATGGGTACCTTAGTGGTGTAGTGTATCTTGTAGACCAGGCCCATTGCAAGTTGTTGTACTCTGCCATCTACTCTAAGCCATCCTACAGTAGGTTGTCAAAATTTTGGAGGCAAATTTCTTTTTTAAATAAAAAATAAGTATTACATTTTTTATTTATTTTTTGCTTCGATTTTTTTTTTTCGAAGCTTGTGCCATCGAACGAAGCTTCGAAGTATTTAAGACAGCCCTAGTTTCATCTTTCCTTGTGACAATATTGTCTAAAATGGGTGTGTCTATATTGTGACAGATCTCCTCCCCCCTCCCATGGATATGTGAAGGATGGGAGATACTTCTGCCACAGGAGGAGTAGAGTCAATTAGGGTAGCTGATTAGTACTGATAGAATACACCTGCGCATAATTAGTTCACACAAATCTCACGTGCACACACCCCAGACACACACACTACAAAGCCACTTGGTTAGTCAGGAGTAAGTTGAGCGGAGGTGAGGTTGGAGTTGTTGTATTGAGAGAGAGAGAGAGAGATTGTTATTCAGAGTTGCGACGGTGAGAGGTAGTGAAAGGTGAGGAGAAAGCGAGTAGGTGTTCTTTGTGTACTGGACCCTGGACTGGCTAAGATTCCCCCTTGTGTACTGACCCTGGACTGGACGACTACCCTGAATTGTGAACAATCCCTTTTTTCTGTCGGCGAGCCGGTTTTGTGTTTTTGACCCTCGGACTGAATCACGACCAGTCTATTGATTTTCCCCTCTAAATAAATACTTGTATTGATTGATATGGCTCTTGTGTGGACATTCAAATTTGTTTGTATTTGAAGCGTGGCGAGCCTGAACACTACCAGGTTCGTCACATTATGTTCATTCTACGGCTTCATTCTTCCAGTTTCAATTACGATTTTGGCATTCCCACGATCATGAAAATAACATAATCAATATAAAACGATCATTGTGCTGTATGCTATGTGGCTCATTTTGTCTTGTGTTGTAAATGCAGCACACCCTTCCTTCACAATGGTGCGCTCTGCCCCCCCGCCCCCCTTGACATGTCTTTGGTAGCTTGTAGGGATATGGGGTCAAGCAGGCATACCTTTGTAGACATTGGTCTACAGATGATGTGTACCAAGTTACATGCAGATTGGTGAAATGTTTTTCACAGGAAAATTGAGTGAACCACATAACCAAAACGGCCTTCTACCACCTCCGGAACATTGCTCCTCTCCGCCCGTCCCTATCACTCTCCACTGCTGAAACACTGGTTCATGCATTCATTTCATCAAGACTGGATTACTGTAACAGCATCCTCTACGGCTCACCAAACACTATCCTCAATAAACTACAATATGTTCAAAACTCTGCTGCCCGCATGCTCACCTCCACCCGTCGCTCTGATGACATCACCCTTGTCCTCCGATCAAATACAGGATACAATACTTCTCATCACATTTAGGCTGAGGTTACACCTTTCGTATCATCTTCGTATTGTTTTCTTATACGTATCGCCGCGTATCGCCGCGACGTCATGCGCCTCGAGTCACACTTTCGTTTTTTTTTCGTTTTTGTCAGCCAAGCACACTGATGTAGTACACTTGAACGAATGTGCCAATACACTTCCTGGTGGAAGCTCCAGCAAAAGAAAATGTCAATAACGCAGGCGCCTATGCCGCGCCACCATCTTGCTTTACTCAATGCAGCAATAATTTTTCAGCAAAGCCTAATAAAAGTGCAATAAACAAAACGGATACATTCACTGTGTGTTCTGTCATTTGTTGATGAAACAAAACTAACATCAACACAAGTGACCACCAAGAGCGGATAGTTTAGGCTAAAAAACGATCGGTAGCATTGTAGCATTGTTAGCTGCATGCTAACGTCAATGGAGTATGCCATTATAACAATATAGCATTGTGGCTAGAAGCTAACGTTAGCTCACGCTACTTAGCCAGCATCAAAACTGATGATATCGCGAGCTATCAGTAGTTAGATAACATTAGAGACAACGCTGTGTGTATTAAACAAAGGTGAATAGATGACTGGGCCATTTTGTTTAATGCTTCTTAAGTTGAAAGAGGAACTCTGAGCTAACAGGGTCTGAATCCTGATAGCTCACGTTAGCCAGCTGCTCATGCAATCGGTAATGCTAGCAGAATGAATGGATGTAAACTTTATTTAACATATTGCATATGGGTACAATACAATACGGCTCAATACAAACAATTGTTAAGGGAATGCAGACTGTTGTAGCTTGGACTGGGGTCCTTATAACAATAACTTGACAACACATGGTAGCTGAAGCTATTTGGGACACGGAGCTCTGTCCCAAACACACACACTGTACACAGGAAGGGCACGCAGATGGTATCTACTGCGCATGGGCGTTTTCGCAACAACTGCTCCGTGCTGACTACACACTGTTGTCGAAGCGTTTTTTTTGCGTATCTCCAAACGCAAACACAATTTTGCGTTTCAGCCGTATCGACAAAAAAACGCCAAAAAACGCATTTCTGTGTAGATAGGACATGAAACGTCGTCAAAAACGTATAAAAAAACGCCAGGAATACACTAGTCTAACCATAGCCTTAAAGCCCTCAACAACCTTGCCCCTCCCTACCATGCCAACCTCCTCCTAACACCTCCCACGACCAAGCTCCGGACCTGGGGCGACAGGGCCTTTGCTGCTGCTGCCCCCTCCCTCTGGAATGCCCTCCCCAGCCATATTCGTGATGCAAAGACCCTGACATCTTTTAAATCAGCCCTCAAAACCCACCTTTTCAATCTTGCTTTTGACCTCTAATTCTGTCAGTTTTATTTTATTTTGTCATGGATTATTTTTGTCATAGTTTTGTCTCTTCTACCCATGTAAAGAGTCTTTGAGCACCTGGAAAAGTGCTATATAAAATAGATTTATTATTATTATTATTATTATTATTATTATTTGGCTTGACCCAAGGAATTCAACGGGACCTCGTTTTTCAAAATCTTGACTTAAGGGTAAAAAGTTGCGTGCATGAACACATTGCCAACTTCGACCCGTTGGTGGTGCTAGAGTGCTCAAGCTGTCAACATGTGACTTGATGACAGAGATCACGGGAGGGTCCCTAACCAGTCTGCAAATATGGTTTTGATACTTTAAAGCTAGCCCCTTTCGGGACTGTCATGCACGCCAACATGGTTGGACGAGTGAATACAGTCCCTTATACGAGCATTGAAAAATTCTACAATTAAGTCTGTCTCGCTTGTCTCTATCAAAACACTTGTTGTACAGGTGACGCAAAGACATTTCAAAGGTACTCACAGTTGCACAAGGGTTTCGGACAGACAAGCGCTAGGGTTTGAAAGCTCTGCATTGCTAATAAACATTTAAAATAATTTTAATAAACTGGTCAACACGGCTTTATTTCCAGCTTTGGGTGCCTGATGCACCTGCGCTGTGATCACCGGTATCGGCAGTGTATCGGTCGATATGGCTCATAGACTATCGGTATCGATGGCAAAAAAACGTGATTGGGGCATCCCTAATAAGAATAAATGGTACAATCACTCAAGGTGGCCTACGCAGCTTCACTGCTTGGCCCCCAATGATTGCTTTTTATTATTTCTGCCATAATCGAGCAGCCCTAATTAATTCTAAGCTGAGCAGAGAATGTTTGTGATACTGCTAGCGCTGTAGTTGGTCATATTGTCTGTGCTGCTGAAGTATCAGTGTTGCGTTCTGAAGATCAAGCAGGCAGCAGGCAGAAAGCAACCCACCCAGATCCTGTGCTCAGAGATAGTGCAGTGGCACAGGCCGCCGCCCCTGGAGCTGCTCATAGCCTTATATATTATAGAACTCTATGACGTACCCCTGTTGGCCTAAGATCCAATTCCACTAGAGCCGTCTCCTCTGTCTGCATAAACTCTGTTCCCCTCTAAGCCTTCCTATCGTCTAAAAACAAGAGAAAAAAGCCAGTGATCTATAAGAAACACTAATATATCAACCACATACAGATCAGCACCTTGTTCTACCCATGTTTGTGAGCATCGGCACAATGACATTACAATCATACATCTAGTTATTCCATATTCACATTTTACTGCAATGTTGCATCACTCCAGGCAGCGTTTATTAAAAGAAAATCACAATAATACGTCGCTGTGTGAAAAAAGCAGAGATAAAAACCTAGAACACAACAGAACCTGATGAGCTGTACATCTACGGCTCAGATGATCTAAGGCTGGGGCTACTCCCACAAGAGTGAGAGACAGACAGAAAGACAAGAGTGAGAGACAGGCAGAAAGACAAGAGTGAGAGACAGGCAGAAAGACAGGAGTGAGAGACAGCCAGAAAGACAGTAGTGAGAGACAGACATAAAGACAAGAGTGAGAGACAGACAGAAAGACAAGAGTGAGAGGCAGCCAGAAAGACAGGAGTGAGAGACAGCCAGAAAGACAGTAGTGAGAGACAGACATAAAGACAAGAGTGAGAGACAGACAGAAAGACAAGAGTGAGAGGCAGCCAGAAAGACAAGAGTGAGAGACAAGCAGAAAGACAAGAGTGAGAGGCAGCCAGAAAGACAGGAGAGAAGCAGAAAGACAGTGACACACTCATTCAGTCAGTCAGACGGGCAGACGACCACATAACGAGGTGGTATGTCAGAGGCTCTTCCAGGCTGCTCCACTGCGGCAGCAGAGGCAGTCAGATCCAGTCACGCAGGCTGAGCTCGCTGAGGTGTGTCGGCTAGCGCGGCACACAATCATGTCCCATCTGGATGGAACAGAACAGGGAACGGTGACTACTGAGTCGCAGTGCACACACAGCACAGTGGAGACGGCACAGGATGTCCTGCCTGTGCATAATTCAATGAAGAAAACCATAGGTAGGCAGTGTTACGACCAGACCCGTGTCATGTACTGAAGGGGCGCGCGGCACACGCATGCAGAGCTGTATTCCTATGATGAACTGGCAGAGGCAGAAAGGGAGATCACACAGACAGCTCCCTCCATGCTAAATCTCCTGACTGCAGCCCCCAGGGAGATAAATATAGACACATCTTGGTGGATCTCTCCATCTATTTCCATGGCTCTCTCAGATTATAAAAACATAGGATTCGTATATATTAAGAACTATTTAGGATAGGGCGGCCGGGTAGCGCAGCGGACTAAGCGTCTGTCTACCACCGCAGAGACACTGGTATCGAATCCGGCTGTCAGCGGTGCCTCCGGCTTGACCGGTCGTCATACTGACACAATTGGCAGTGTCAGCGGGTGGGAAGCCGGTGGGTGGTATCCTGGTCGTGGGTGGTACTCCTACAGGTCGGTCAGGGCGCCTGCACAGCAAGGGAAGGAACTGGTGAAGGTAGTGTGATCCTCCCACGCGTTACAGTTCACCAATGAGAGTCCGCACTGTCAGGTGAAAAGAGGCTGCTGGCTGTCTCCTATGTATCGGAGGAAGCATGTGATAGACTTCAGGGCTCCCTAGACCGGCAAGTAGGGGGCAAATGCGCGCAACGACCAGGAAGGGGAGGGGGGAATTGGCATAACGACTAAATTGGGATGGGAGAAAAATACAGAAAAATAGGAGAAAAAGTAGATCATAAAAGAAAAATAACTATTTAGGGTTTCCAAATGATGTCCACCATCAGTGTCTCTGACTCTGTGGCCTGGACATTTTGACAGTGTGCGTCTCTTGGTAGGGACTTTCCCAGGTGGCCCACCAAAGCATTGTGAAATGACCTGCCGTCGTCAGGGGCGCCTGCTCTGTCGAAGCTTTTAAATCCCTGCTTAAGACCCATCTTTTCTCTCTCTCCTTCAACCTACCCTGATCTCACCTGGTCGGGGACTGACCCTTAGATTAATCTGTCTAGTTTAGTTAGGATGTCTATTTGCTCCCATGTCTGCTTTTCTGCAGACATTGGAGAACCTTTTTAACCTCCGTCTCGGTCTCAACCGGTCCCATGGAGCTTCATACCGCCTTCTGTCTGGCCTGCAGTGCTGAACCTTCTGAGTGGCTTCTCCTCCCCCCCGGGGCATACGGCCCTGAGATATGGTCTTGTATCTCATCCTATATCCATACGCTTGCAGTAGTTCTATCTATTACTCAATTTCACAATTTTCTTATATACTATGATTCTACTGTCACCATGTATGCATATGCTCACTACATGTATTTATTGCTCCATCTCCGCCCACTACAAACATGGAAACTCAGCTTCTTACCGTCTTCCGTGGTCTGTCAACGTGGTTTAGATGTGGAGTTCATTGCTGGGTTAAGTACTTCTATTCTATTCACATAATATGCTTACTACTAGGGCTGACCTTCGAAGCTTTTTTTGGCAATCGAAGCTTCGGGGGCCGAGCTTCGATTTTAATTCGAGGGGGGGGGGGGATGTTAATGTTCGAAGCTTGTGCCATCGAACGAAGCTTCGAAGTATTTAAGACAGCCCTACTTACTACATATATCTATTCTATTCACATATATGTTTACCACTTGTATCTATTGCTATGTCCGCCCATCACAATCACACGAACTGTCTAACACCTGTCCCGTCTCCCCGTGAGTGGCTGTCTCGGAGTGATGACCGGTGTGTTGGACGTCCCGTGATGAAGACCGGGAGGATGAGACCCTCTCTGCGCCGCCCCTTTGCCTCAAATAGATCCGCTATCAGCTCGATCGTTAAACTTTCAAACTCAAAATGTTCAGTTGCTATCGCATGCACTTATCTGTGTTTCACTTCACATAGGAGTGCATGCTTACCAACTGTTCGCCTGTTTTACTGCAACACTACCATCACCGACATCTAAGAAGGGAGATCCCCCCTTGAATGGCCCTTCTAAGGTTTCTCCCCTCCACATTGCCTGTGGTGCATTTTTTCCTATTGCAAGGTTTTAGTGAGTTTTTCCTTACCTTCGCGTGGGGTATGTCTGGGAGTGTTGCATTTATTTTAAATGTTTGACTTTATGGTGTTCTTGACTTATTGTGATGTTTCTTCTTCTTAACATGTGTTGTTGGGCCTTATAAATAAATTTTATTTGATTTGATCGTGATGACTTAAAAAATCTCATATTCAGATCTATTCACACAATGCAGCACCTCGTCACAGGGTGGTGCGTTGGTGTGGATAGATGGGCCATTTGTGTGACATCATGCTGATGAATTGAAAATGGGGGACCCTGATGTAAACAAGACGAAAGTCTTTCTCTGGTCTGCATCCCCTTAACAATTGTGTGTATTGAGCTGTACTGTATTGTACCCATTCTGCAATCTGTTAATAAAGTTTTCAATCAATCAATCAATCATGCTGTGAGCTTGAACTCTCATCTTCCACTGTGATCGGTTGGCCACTGCAGTGTAGGGAGGGGTTGCGTTACGGCAAAAGTTCTAACTTTCTGGCGGAACATCACTCTGTTTTGGTGGTACCAACTAGGGGTGGGACGATACATCGATCCAGATCGATATATCGATCCATTAACAATTATCAAATAGGATCGATGCAACGTAAAAAGATCGATTCATATTGCGATACTCTTATTTAGAAAATCCCCTCGTGAGCATATCCGCCCGGCTGCAACAACAACAGTAGCTCAGCACAGCTCAGCGTGTGTAGACGTTAGACAGCATTGCTTCAGAGTCCGCCTATTTTGCCCGAAATAAGTGCCTGTTGTTTTTTTCCCCATAAGCCAGGGTCAAATGCATTTAACATGCTTTCCATCCTCGCCATTCCTTTATGCCCACGTCGCGTTAAATACCGAAATTAACGTTGCGTTAGCGTGAGCTAACTAAGCTAAGCTGATAGAGCGATAGAGAGAACAGCAGAGGTCCACTAGGGACTGGGAAGGAGGGGGGGTTACTGCATTCTCGAGATAGCCCCACTAACAGGATCTGGCCGGTACTGCACCTTCTGACTCCCAATATGCCTTTTCCAGCCAAAATACAGCGCTGTGATAGGATATTAACATCGGAAAAAAAAATAAAAAAAAATAAAAATGTCAAATGATATTTCCATTGCCTTTTTTGTTGTTGATTTAAATGTTACTGATTGTGTTAAATGGGCATATAATATCATCTCATATCGATCGCAGGCACCTGAATCGTATCGTATCGTGGCAGACTTTGTGATATCGGAAAATATTGTATCGTTGTCCAAAGAATCGATATCGTATCGTGATGAAACTGGTGATTTCCACCCCTAGTACCAACTGCTGGAGCACAACGCAGCTACCCTCATTCAAAAGGAGAAGAAACTTGCACTTTTCCCCTGATTAGGTGTGAATGAGCCCCAAGGCTTCTCAATGAGTTCTAGTGGGGCTTTTTCTTAGCATTGTCCTTTTGAGTAGATTCGATAAGCCTAAGGTTTCTTCTTTAAGACAGTCTGAATCTCCCGTCCCTTTTGTCTGGTGGTTTAGAGTCCCAGATTGGTTCAATAGCAAACACAGGCTGGTTGAGGCTCTCTGCCCTGGGTGAGGTCCTCCCGAGTGCCTCCAGAAACACTGTATACCACTTGCTGCTGGATTCTTTCCCATCTTCTCATAACGTCATTTTCCTGCTAGAGATCTTTCCTGTCATTACGATTATTGAGCTGCAAACATGGGTCAGAACTGCAAGCCTGTTATAATAATAATAATAATAATAATAATAATAATAATAATAATAATAATAATACATTCGATTTATAATGCACTATATCTGTAAACCAAGTCTCAGAGTGCTACAGAGTAAAAATAGACAAAGACTTTAAAAACATTAGGCAATTGAAGAAACAAGACAAAGCATAAAAAAGGGATAAAACACAACACACAAGGCATGTATAAAAAGGTTAGAACTAAGTGAAGGCTTTCGTGAAGAGGTATGTTTTTTAAGTTCTCTTTTAAAGGAAGCAGTGGTCTGTGGTGCTCTGAGGTAGCACGTATATACGCTCAGCATAACCGCAGCGTCCTGGGTTCGAATCCGGCCCAGGACATGTGCTGCATGTCCTCCCCATCTCTCTCTCTCTCCAAATTTCCAAACTGTCCTATCCACAATAAAGCAGAAAATGACATTAAAAATATCACAAAAAAAAGAAGAAAAAAGCCTGTTGTGTGCATGTGTGTATTCAAATTAGAGTTCATTAGATCTCCAATACCTCACAATTCATATTATGGATTCACCCGACCGCCACCACGACACATCCCTTGTGTGAGTTTTTCTTCAAATATTTTCAAATTTGCTGTGAACATTCAAGGCCCCTAGAAGAAAAACTATTGATTTTGGTAACCACATGACCTTTCCCCTAGTGCCAACGTTGTTGACAGGCTATTTTTTTTTTTATCCACTTTTTCTCCGTATTTTCTATTTTTCTCCGATCCCAATTTCTTGTATCCAATTTTCCCCTCCCCTGTCTTGAACGTTGCTGGACTATGCCCCCCACTGGTCGGTTGTAGAGAGGATAGAAGCCTTGCATCACGTGTTCCCTCCGGCACACGAGGAGGCAGCCTGTCACATATTTTCGCCTGCCAGCGCGGACTCTCATTGGCGAGGTGTAACGCATGGGAGGCTCACACTACCCTCGCCACTTCCTGTCTCTGCTGTGCAGGCGTCTCCCAACCGACCTGTAGGGGTCGCTGTCCACAACGTCCAATCCCCACCCATCGACTTCCACCCGCTGACTCTGCCAAATGAGCCAGTACGACGGCCGGCCCAAGCCGAAGGCAATGCTGAGACTGGGATTCGATACCGGAGTCGAGTGACGAGCGTGACGAGCGCAATGTCCGCTACGCCACCCAGCCGTTGTCGTTGTTGGCTTGAATAATTTTTTTGCTTTATGGTGGCACTAGTCTCGCAAAACAAAAAACATGAATTACTACATAGACATACCTTCTGTTAAAAAATGCAATGAGATTGGAAAACACAAGTTTCATTGTACAGAATCTTTAAGTATCGATGCTGCCCCTCTGTGTGTGCTTTCCCACTGAAGAACAGCGTGAAATCAGATAAATACAGCCCGATTAGCCTATAGGGATACATTTAGTCACACCCAACTAGGGCTGTACCGAATGCTTCGAAGCTTCGATCATAATGTTGACATTCGAATTCTAAATCAACATTCGCATTTTACATTTTTTTTTATTTTTTATTTTAATATTTTTTTTAATGAGTCTATTCAATCTGTTTAAACCAGTGTTTCTCAAAGTGTGGGGCGCAGAGGCATGCCAGGGGGGGCCTTGAGATTTATTTTTTTTGGATTACAGAAAATTATCACTAAAGTGCTATCTGTTGCATCTGCACTGTTCTCCATGAAAATACCATATTTGGATAAGTTTGACCATTTCTCAATCTGAAAATCATTATTTAATAAAACACAGAAAAGGATCACCAAGTTACTCTGGATAAAAAAAAACTTTACAGACAACATTGAGACAAAGCTTCCTGACACATCTCCATCCAAACTCTTGGAAGAACTCATTGAAATCTCATCTGATACCACCTGGAGAGCTCGTTTCAGAGTGTGGTGCTGAGTACCAAGTATCTCATGATGCAGCAGTTAAGGTGTTGATACCATTCAGCACCACATATCTGTGTGAAGCTGGCTTTTCATCCATGACAGCTCTGAAAACGAAATATAGGGCCAAGTTGAGCCTTGAGGATGACATGCGTGTTGCCTTGTCAAAGACTGACAGCAATAAAGACTGTTTGCTTATTTCCTATGTTCGCTTTGTAAATTCCCAGTCACTGAGTGAAGATCTGCTGTTTTGCAAATATGTTAAAAACAGAGCGACAGCTGATGAGCTCTTCAAAATTATTGACAGTTACCCGACAGAACATCGACTGAAATGGGAGAACTGTGTGGGCTTTTGCTCTGACGGTGCGCAGGCCATGGCAGGGAAAAGGAGGGGGCTACAGGCACTCATCAAGGGGGTCTCTCCAAACGCGCAATGGACACAATGTAAATTCACAGAGAGGCGCCAGCGTCAAGACAGCTTAGCCCTGAGCTGAATGAGGTTTTGACAGAAGTTATAAACGTGGTAAATTTCATCAAAACCCGACCCCTGAAAGCGCGCCTGACCGCCTGTTCTCTGCGCTGTGTGAGGAGATGGGAGCTGACCATTCTGCAGTGCTGTTTCACAGCGAGGCAAGGTGGCTCTCGCGAGCGAAGGTGCTGTCAATTTGAAAGGTCACGATATTCGTGTTATTTCAATAAATTTAAACATGGCCCATTTCATGACTATTTTGTTGGGGCGAGGGGGCCCAAAATATTTTGGTCCGCCAAAGGGGGGCCTGACAGAAAAAGTTTGAGAAGCACTGGTTTAAACCAATGGGGGTTTTCTTCACAGTTGCAGTTAACGATTAGGCTACACTAATATTATAATATTATACTATATAAGACGTCACCATCACCATACCAACCGTGCCCTTATTGGATTATTTATGTTGACGAAACTGATGAGTTATATTCATTAAAGAAAGTTGATTTAATAAAAGAAAAATACTAATTTAATCAGATTAATCACTTTATTCAAATTGAGGATTTAGTTTGAGAAAATATATATATATATATATTATAATCTTTTTATGACGTAAATTTCTTTTTTTATAGACATTCGAAGCTTCGTTCGAATACTTCAATAGAAGCTTTGAATGTTAAAAAATTACATTCGGTACAGCCCTACACCCAACACAGATCCCCAAAGACCTGCAATAGGAGACAGGATGCTGAGGCTTTTGTTTGTCTGTTTATCATCTTACCTAACATGACCAGTAGGTATGAGGGGGGGGGGGGTATTCATCTTATGTTCCTAAGGCAAAAAGGACACTGCCAGCTTGCCAATTTTGTCTTTCAACTTCCTGTGAGCTTTTGACACTATCTAGAAAGGGATATATTAGCCTTCAAAGTCCATCTATTTTGAATGAAAAATGGATATCTATATATCTTTGTTATAAGGATAATGAGCTAGCTAAACAGCTTTGTGCTTATAGATGCATCATTTATTCAGTTTGGGAAATATCCACACTAGCTAGCATCTTTATCACCAAGTTCAGCTACAGGAAATAAGGAGACAGTGGCAGAAGTGGGTGGAGCTTATACAGTGAATAAGAGCGCACAACAATCTTTGGGAACAAAACTGTAATGGGTAAATGGGTAATTCCAATTACTGGCTACTAGAGTTATTTTTTTTTATATAAAGACAAATATACAAACAAAAACAGCACTTATGAGAAAACAAAAACAACGAAAACAAAAAGGGGCATTCACGAATCTAATCAACTACACAACACACACGCTACACAACACACACTACACAAAGTCTGGCCTCGTAGGCCTCACCAACCCCCCCCCCCCCCCCCCCCCATCTCTCCTCAAACCTTTCCTTCTATAGTCTCACTGCATACGTCAGCCTTTCCATCACATAGATCTGAAACTGTTCCTTCAAAATAAGAAATAAAGAACAATACTTTTCCTCTTGCACTGCGTCTGGCCCCAGTCAGTCCTCGTATCCTTCGCCACCTCCTCCACTGTGTTATACACCGCTCCCTTCGCCGCCTCCTCCACTGTGTTATACACCGCTCCCGTTGACTTGCCTCCTCCACTGTGTTATACACCGCTCCCTTTGACCTGCCTCCTCCTCCACTGTGTTATACACCGCTCCCTTTGACCTGCCTCCTCCACTGTGTTATACACCGCTCCCTTTGACCTGCCTCCTCCACTGTGTTATACACCGCTCCCTTTGACCTGCCTCCTCCACTGTGTTATACACCGCTCCCTTTGACCTGCCTCCTCCACTGTGTTATACACCGCTCCCTTTGACCTGCCTCCTCCACTGTGTTATACACCGCTCCCTTTGACCTGCCTCCTCCACTGTGTTATACACCGCTCCCTTTGACCTGCCTCCTCCACTGTTATACACCGCTCCCTTTGACCTGCCTCCTCCACTGTTATACACCGCTCCCTTTGACCTGCTTCCTCCACTGTGTTATACACCGCTCCCTTTGACCCGCCTCCTCCACTGTTATACACCGCTCCCTTTGACTTGCTTCCTCCACTGTGTTATACACCGCTCCCTTTGACCTGCCTCCTCCACTGTGTTATACACCGCTCCCTTTGACCTGCCTCCTCCACTGTGTTATACACCGCTCCCTTTGACTTGCTTCCTCCACTGTGTTATACACCGCTCCCTTTGACTTGCTTCCTCCACTGTGTTATACACCGCTCCCTTTGACTTGCTTCCTCCACTGTGTTATACACCGCTCCCTTTGACCTGCCTCCTCCACTGTGTTATACACCGCTCCCTTTGACCTGCCTCCTCCACTGTGTTATACACCGCTCCCTTTGACCTGCCTCCTCCACTGTGTTATACACCGCTCCCTTTGACCTGCCTCCTCCACTGTGTTATACACCGCTCCCTTTGACCTGCCTCCTCCACTGTGTTATACACCGCTCCCTTTGACCTGCCTCCTCCACTGTGTTATACACCGCTCCCTTTGACCTGCCTCCTCCACTGTGTTATACACCGCTCCCTTTGACCTGCCTCCTCCACTGTGTTATACACCGCTCCCTTTGACCTGCCTCCTCCACTGTGTTATACACCGCTCCCTTTGACCTGCCTCCTCCACTGTGTTATACACCGCTCCCTTTGACCTGCCTCCTCCACTGTGTTATACACCGCTCCCTTTGACCTGCTTCAACACCTTTCTGCCAGTGCATACTCCTTTTTCTGTCTGATGACAACATGAGCGTAGTCATGGTCTTGACCCATCTTTTTTCCATGACAAAATCCTACTATTTCCTCATCTTCTCCAAAAATCCACTCCTGCTCAGTCTGTCTTTCCATCACATTCAACATTTTCAATGTCTGCCCGTCACCATTTTGTTCACTCGCCTCCATATTTTCCATTCTCCACCCAATTTCCTCTCTGAATTCCCTCGTGTCTTGTTTCAGCTGTCTGATGTCCCTCCCTGAATATCGTATCTCCACGTTTCACTTTATTTTCTCAAGTTTTATCAGATTTCTCAATGTTTTACCCGGGAGCTCCACAAAACATGTCTCACCCCATATTGCCTCTAACCCCATATTGCGTCTCATACCATACTGCCTCTAACCCCATACTGCCTCTAACCCCATACTGCCTCTAACCCCATACTGCCTCTAACCCCATATTGCGTCTCACACCATACTGCCTCTCACACCACACTGCCTCTCACACCATACTGCCTCTAACCCCATACTGCCACTAACCCCATACTGCCTCTAACCCCATACTGCCTCTAACACCATACTGCCTCTCACACCACACTGCCTCTCACACCACACTGCCTCTCACACCACACTGCCTCTAACCCCATACTGCCTCTAACCCCATACTGCCTCTAACCCCATATTGCGTCTCACACCATACTGCCTCTCACACCATACTGCCTCTCACACCACACTGCCTCTCACACCACACTGCCTCTAACCCCATACTGCCACTAACCCCATACTGCCTCTCACACCACACTGCCTCTAACCCCATACTGCCTCTCACACCACACTGCCTCACACACCACACTGCCTCTAACCCCATACTGCCTCTCACACCACACTGCCTCTAACCCCATACTGCCTCTCACACCACACTGCCTCTAACCCCATACTGCCTCTAACCCCATACTGCCACTAACCCCATACTGCCTCTCACACCACACTGCCTCTCACACCACACTGCCTCTAATCCCATACTGCCTCTCACACCACACTGCCTCTCACACCACACTGCCACTAACCCCATACTGCCTCTAACCCCATACTGCCTCTAACCCCATACTGCCTCTAACCCCATACTGCCTCTCACACCATACTGCCTCTCACACCATACTGCCTCTAACCCCATACTGCCACTAACCCCATATTGCGTCTCACACCATACTGCCTCTAACCCCATACTGCCTCTCACACCACACTGCCACTAACTAGGGATGCACGATAATTATCGGGCCGATATCAGCAATTATGACGTCATCCCGATAAACTCGATAACGTTATTGATAGCTCCGATAACATAATACATTTTTTGGTTAAAAGAAATCCGGTGTGGGTGGATTTGGATGAAGGGCGCTTGTTTTTATTATAGCCTCCTCCCGTTTTGCCAGTACTGTGGTAAAACTGATAGCGTGTGGTTTAGGAACAGGGAGTTTTTCACAAATCCAGCGCTCCCTTTCTTGGCTGTGAACGTTACATTCGGAGACAGACAGTCGATCTGCCAATTACGTCCCACGGCTTGCACCCACCTCTTCTTCTTACCACCAATCAGAAGCTCTCGTTCGTTTATTTACCTCCGGATTGTCAGCCATTACTCTACTCGGAGCTACCGTTATCTCCCCGCCAGCCACATTGACAAGTACCAGCGCTTATACATTACTGGCAAATGTCCCCAAAACCCCATACTGCCTCTAACCCCATACTGCCTCTCACACCACACTGCCTCTCACACCACACTGCCACTAACCCCATACTGCCTCTCACACCACACTGCCACTAACCCCATACTGCCTCTCACACCACACTGCCACTAACCCCATACTGCCTCTCACACCACACTGCCACTAACCCCATACTGCCTCTCACACCATACTGCCACTAACCCCATACTGCCACTAACCCCATACTGCCTCTAACCCCATACTGCCTCTAACCCCATACTGCCTCTAACCCCATACTGCCTCTAACCCCATACTGCCACTAACCCCATACTGCCTCTCACACCATACTGCCTCTCACACCATACTGCCACTAACCCCATACTGCCTCTCACACCACACTGCCACTAACCCCATACTGCCTCTCACACCACACTGCCACTAACCCCATACTGCCTCTAACCCCATACTGCCACTAACCCCATACTGCCTCTCACACCATACTGCCTCTCACACCATACTGCCTCTAACCCCATACTGCCTCTCACACCATACTGCCACTAACCCCATACTGCCTCTAACCCCATACTGCCACTAACCCCATACTGCCTCTAACCCCATACTACCTCTAACCCCATACTGCCTCTCACACCATACTGCCACTAACCCCATACTGCCTCTCACACCACACTGCCTCTCACACCATACTGCCACTAACCCCATACTGCCTCTCACACCACACTGCCTCTCACACCATACTGCCACTAACCCCATACTGCCTCTCACACCATACTGCCACTAACCCCATACTGCCACTCACACCACACTGCCACTAACCCCATACTGCCTCTCACACCACACTGCCACTAACCCCATACTGCCACTAACCCCATACTGCCTCTCACACCACACTGCCTCTCACACCATACTGCCTCTAACCGGAAGTCTACACAAACATCTTTTATGCTTCATCTTGGTTGTGTCCTAGTGTTCTCCAGTCTCCAATATTATAACAATATAACTAATTTCTCCAATGTTTAGAAACAAAAAGGTAAACAAAAAACAAAATACTTTTGTTCATTTTTCACTATTTGTCCTTGTATCAAGAGTTCAGTCAACCAATGTAAAATGTCTTTCATCCAATTACATCAAGAAGTAAACCAAGCCAGCGATGGAATCCGAAAGACCCACACTAGCTCTACAGGGGGCGCCATACTCTCAATTCTAAATTGGGCCTTGGACAGAGAAACAGACTGCATTGCAAGCCAAAACTCTAGCAGGCCGACTCCTTTGGTCATAGAACACATCCATTTTGCATGGCGAGGGACAAAGAGTTGCCTCGGCAAAGCAGATATCATGTTAAAATTAAATGTTACCGTCACGGAGATTCAGAGTATCTGTGTGTGTGTGTGTGTGAATGACATGTGCCTGTGTGTCTTTGTGTGTGGGAATGAATCAGGTATCCAGGGAGAAAATCATGTCTCAAGACTTTCAAGTGTGTTGTCTTCTGTCTTCTGTGTGTTGTGCTGTGTGTGTTGCAGAGTGTCTGCGTGTATCCACATTAGACTCCACCTTTGTTCTCAGTGGTAAACAACAGAGGGAGCTGCTCTGCTGCTAACCTTTTAAGAGTAATAACAAGTAAGTTCCATAAGCATGAATCATGATTGCTACCGTCCATCGCCTTCCCTTTCCTGTCTGCCTCGTCTGGCAAATGCTCAGAAAAACACTGCTGGCACTCAGGAGATCGGCAGGGTTAAACTCTTATCCATTATTGCAATGGTGACCCGTTTCAAAGTGTTGATCAATATCGGAATCCACTTGAATATGGCACTCGAGTTCTGCAATAATCTGCTTTCAGTTCATTTTAGATTTAGTTTTGAAAAATCATACAATATGCAGTTAAGTGAGTAAAATCCAACAACAAGTATCTGTAATTTTAATACTTTTTTGTGTCAAATTGTGATGGGTTACAGTTTTAGCTGTCATCAGATTACTGTAATCCAGTAACCTGATGGTTGACAGTTTACATCACAAAAAAGAAAATCCATCAACCCTCATTTACATGGAGTTAAAAACAAAACTTATCCTAAGAGACAAGGATCCTAAAACCAGGCCATACTGCGGAACTTTCCCTCTGGTCCTGGCCTCTCTGCCCCCCCCCCCTCTGCTAACTCTCTCCCTCTCTCTCTTCAACACAAAGGGGCAGATTCACAATACACATAGCAACAAGGCCATGGCTGTGATTGGCTGAGACAGGCTATGGTATAGTTCTAGTGGAGGGGGACTCCTTCTGTTCTGTTTTGGTGAACTCAGCTGCTATTATCTTATCTCCCATAGAAAACACACACACACCCACACACAACAAACAACACCCACAACTCTCAACTCAACCCGCATTTCATTGTATATCCGTATGCCGTGACAAATAAAACTCTTGACTTGACTTGAACCTAGACTTTGCTGCTGTCTGCCATCATAAACTGAAGCGAGGCTATTGTTTAACAGCTGGAGAGACTCAAGTGCTAAAGTTTGAAACTCTGAGCATAAACAAGCTGGGAGTCTCTTGGAAGACTCTTGTCATTATCAGGCCCTAACGGGTCCCTGAAGACCAAGAGAGAGAGACAATCTTCCAGGTTAGGCGCTGTGAAAAAAAAGCACTCCAGACTGCCGGCAGGTCCTCTCTGAACTTCTGTTGTCTTGTAACAGGATTCCACTGCTCCGTTTCCCCGCCTTCATGTTAACCAACATAAAGGTTGCAACAGGCCTGTATTGCTTAGGCTGTCATCAAAAGAGTGTATTTAATGAGCCTGAATTTATAAGCTACACCGACCTCTAATCATTAGAGGTCACACACTGAAAAGGCTTTAGAATAAAATGGTATAATGTGGTCCAATCTCAACAAGAAAAGAACATTGCCACTGTAGTCTACAGACTCCATTTGCAACATGTGTGTGATTGGTAAGTGGGTTAGTAATGAAGCAGCAATGGGAATGTAAAACATTAGTAGTATAGGTCTATATGGTTTAAACCTCTACTCACTGCTGTAAAACACTTGACTACATTCATCCCTTTGGAAATCCCATGTGCCACTCAATTTATTAGGCCCGTGTATATGATGGAATCACTATTAACAAACTCTTATACTTGAGCCCTATAGTACAGAAAATACACAGAACACACAACCAGGGCTCTTCTTATTTGGTTGTGCGAGGCACATGGCCCTGTGCAAACTCATTGTCTCACTAATGGCCATTACGTAACTGGGTGCTCGTGGAGTACAGTGGCGCAGGGCTGGGTGGGGTGCTAATCCCTACTGTATGCCCACCATGTCCTCCACAGCTGAGCTCCATCACGTAGCCCTGCCTGAATCGGCCTTAGAAGTGACTGTACGGCCAGAGAGGAGGAAGAAGAGGATGATTTGGTAGTGGACGTGGTTAGAACTAGGAATACATCAGACCGGCACATATGGGTACTTTTTTTCACCATTTGATTTGATTTGAAATCTTTATTTCGAACATGTAAATACAAACAATAAAACAAAAACAAATCATTAATCTCTAGCAAAAAGAAAAGAAAAAAAGAGAACATAACTCAATTTACATGTTCGAAAAGGAGTAGGAAGAAGTATACACTTATTTAATCCTACCCCTTTTCTACTACTCAAAATGAATGCAATTTTTTACTCATTTAAAACCTTACAAAACAAATATATATATACAAATATATGCAAAACATTAAAGAAAATTTGTAAAACAAGAAAAGAAAAATGTAAACACCTGTGAATGTCAAATCCCTTCCTCATCCCTGTACCTCATGAAAATGATTTCTTTATAACTCAGTTTGAATAGTCTTATGTTTGGACATTGCTTTAGCACAATATTCAGACTGTTCCACAGTTTCACTCCACATATGGAAATGCAATGTCTTCTCCTGGTAGTACGTACTAGGGCTGACCTTCGAATTTTTTTTTGGCAATCGAAGCTTCGGGGCCGAGCTTCGATTTTAATTCGAAGCTTCGAATTAAAAAAAAAATATATATTAATTATTTTTCTTTTTTTTTAATAATTTTTTTTTTATCTTATGTTGTGGGACTTGTACAGCACTTTGGTAAACTTTGTTGTTTTTAAATGTGCTCTATAAATAAAGTGGATTGGATTAATGAATTAAGTAGCCCCTTTCGTGACTGTGACGCCAACACAGTGTGATTTAATTCAAGGTGGATCGCTGTTGTCGTTTGAACAACTTCAGATTTCATGGGAACTACCAATCCCCCAAATCAAGAATGTTTAAGATGAATGAAGTAAGATTTTGATTATTTGAAATATGGCCTGTGTAGACTAAACTATGAACAGAATTATGTCAGTCTACAAGGTCCGGATTCTACATGGTCCGGCAATGTAGACCTTGTAGACTCCACTACAGACCAATTATCAGTGAATGTTCATGCATTTTTAAGAAGGGCTACTTCCACAAAAAAACAAAGAACTCACTAAAACATCTCAGTAGCACCTTATCTAAATGTTCTATTTCATATATGGAGATTCATATTTATTCATGTATTGCATGCATTTCTACATTTTATTTCCTATTTTGTTTATTCATCCCAGTATCTTTCTTTCTTATGTGTGGAATTCTACAAGGCATTTACATTCACATTTACATTTAGTCATTTAGCTGAACGCTTTTATCCAAAGCGACTTACAAGTTCTGTACGACAGGTCATCAGGAAGGATACAACTCTATCAGCTGAGTAACAATATTCATCAAAGTGTTGCGTGTTACAGTGTAGGTTAGTTTATTAGGACAAGTGTATGACAGTAAGGTTAGTTAGGGTTAGATTCTTTTTATTTAATTTTTTTAATTTTATTTCAGATAATGGTTGAAGAAGTGCGTCTTTAGTCGACGGCGAAAGATTGGATGGGATTCGGCTGTCCTAACTGGGGTGGGTAGTTCATTCCACCATTGTGGGGCAAGGACTGAGAATAGGCGTGTAGGTGGTGTATATGTGTTTGAGGATGATATCCTTCAAACAGGCAATAGTGATGATATAATTTGGGCAGTGCTGAGCTGGGTTACTTTCCTCCAGTGTATTTGTCCCCCGGCCCCACCCAATGGCCCCATGCACATACACCGAAGTAAAAATAAAAATAAAATAAAAAACTTGGAAAAAAAAATAAAAAAAAAATCTTTTTTTTTAAACTTCGATTTTGTTTTTAATGTTCGAAGCTTGTGCCATCGAACGAAGCTTCGAAGCATTTAAGACAGCCCTAGTACGTACACTAAGAACTTTTAAATTAAGTTCTCCCCTCAGATTATAACCCCCCTCTCTTTCAAAGAACATTTTTGAATGTTTTCTGGAAACATTACCTTTTGCTTTATACATTATTTGTGCCGTTTTAAATTCCACAAGATCAGTTAACTTTAATGTTTTTGACTTAAAAAATAGTATGTTTGTGTAATCACGATATCCTGCATTGTGAACTATCCTTATGGCTCTTTGAGTATAAAAAGTGGTTGTAGTGTAGAATTATAAGTGTTTCCCCAGACTTCAGCACAGTAATTTAAATATGATAAAACTAGTGAACAGTAGAGAGTGTAGTGATTTTTGATCCAGAATGTGCTTTGCTTTACTCATGACTGAAATTTGATTTTGATTTTATTTAATTTTATTAGGGATCCCCATTAGCTGGTGCGATAGCAACCAGCTAGTGTTCCTGGGGTCCACACACAAACAAAAAAAAAAACATACAAAAACAATCACTATTGCAAAAAACAAGATTATTAAAAGTCAGTACACACAATGCATAATGAACCTACTGTAACAATTAAGATAGCTAAAATTACATTAGTGTAAAACAAAAACAAAAAAATACTTTACAGTGTTAAAAACAATTTAAGATTATTTTAAAAAGTGAATCTACTGTAAATGCAGCAGAGGTTCCGATGCTTCTTGACAGTTTAGTTTAGACATGTTTTATATGTGAGGTTTCCAGCAGATTTTATGGTCTATTATTTCATAAACTCTTTCAATAATCACATAATTTATTTTAACTTGTACTTGAGTATTTAATCTAGTTTCCAAATAAGATCATTTTAGTTTAGCTAACATTTTATGATAATTTGTTTCTATCAAACCATCTTTTTAATTTCAGATGTGATGACTTCTAAAAGCTGCTGAATATTCTCACCAGAACAAAATATATTAGTGTCATCCGCCTACATCGTGCCTACTTTTGGTGGAAAACACAAACGCCATTCCCATAGATTGCTATTGTCTTTGGCCTGTAGGAAAACTGCCGGATGCAGGATGCTTACATTGTTTGAAATGTTAAGTCAAATTCAATCAAATTATGTCAAGAAAAAAATGTCCAACAACTTTCAGTCTTCCCATATGGTATTCCCCCATTTAGCAGTAGGAGATTGACCCATTTCCCTACCTGGACATTTAATAATATGAAAATATCCAGGTGACTAAGAAGTAATGACAATTGATGGGACTTGCATAGTCTTCAGCATGATTTACATGTTTGTTTTGTACTAAAGTTGTAGATTGTGAATAAACACCACCTACAATGTTTACTCCCCAAAAGTGTGGCCTGATCACAGCGCAGTGCTAATGACACGATGCCTGATACACACCAATACATCTTCACTACCGATATCCATTCCGAGTACTAAATCAGCCGACACAAGTACCAAACTGAAATGATTTTGCTTTGGTTTCTCACGTTCCACATTGGTGTTTATATGGATTTTAGTATTGTGGAAATTCTCCCAATATGATTATCTGGTGTAAACAGATATCGGCCCGCAAGTATTGGTATCGATGCATATTTCACCACCATCCCCCCTATTGAAAGAGAAACAAGTCAGTGGGGTAAGTACCATCCCCCTAGTTAACACTTTGACTGCCGGAAAACGCTTAAAAGCGTCATTCCCGGCCATGCTCAAGTTGCCGGAGGACGCTTTACAGCGTCCTTATATCAATATTTCAAAAATCTGCGATCGGATTCATATTTCCCCTCCGCTGGCCTGAGATCCACCAGGAGGACCCACTGAGCTCTCTGGCGGTTCAGGAGTGCCATCTGGTGGCCGATCGGCGCAATCGCTTAACAGGAAGTGCTATGGAGGTTGTGCTGATCGGCCGTATTACTTCCGGGCACTCGCTATAGGTTCCGGGACTCGATCTCGACACACTACATAGCGATCGATTGCCAATAACTCGATAAACAACATGATTTGGACGTATATACCATTATACAAGCTGGAAATGGACCGGGTAAATCTACATCCCATAATGATAACATTTCTACTCTACGATGATCGCCCAACGGCGCGCGGAGACTGGGGTGAGTTTTAGCGTGTAAAATTACCGTCTTCGATACTAACTGCTATGATCAACATTTGACCCACATTAGATGATTGGTATAACGCTGCCCACGGAATTATAAACGCCCCCTAGCCCATCCGGTCAACATCCGATGATGTGTAGTAACTTCTAGAAGTATGTCTAGTTGGAATTTTTTATATCACGCTGATTGCCATAAAACTGTATTGCATCATCAATATAATGCATTTGGGGCTATAGATCACGTTCTGGAGAAAGCTGCAGAAAGAGATGAAAACATACTTATACATTAGACCATACTTTACTATGAATATGTGAATGAAAAAGTTTAACGTTGCTACACAATGAACAATACATATAGGACTTTGAATGGGCCCTAATAATGGCAATGTAGCAATAGAATTTAAAAAGTTATAGCCATGCAAAGAAGGGGTACTTCTCCATAGACAAATAGAGCCGGCAACCTATGGTATATCATGAATATACCATAGGTTATAGGCAACCAAAGTGTTAAAAGGGAAAGAAGTCACTAAGGTAGGTACCATCCCCCCTAGTTAAAAGAGAAACGAGTCACTGGGGTAGGTACCATCACCCCTAGTTAAAAAGAGAAATGAGTCACTGGGGTAGGTACCATCAGTGGCGTCGTTAGCCCTGGGCTTCTGGGGCTTTAGCCCCGGATGTTTTTCTCCTAGCCCCGGATCTAAAAAAAAAAAAAAAAAAAAAATTGTTTACATTTTTTTTTTTTTTTATGTCAGCATCCCCATTGTCTGTGCTGAATGTTTGTTAGTGTTTGGTATTTTTTGTTGGTTTTTAGGACTTTTAAACATCCATTTTTAGTAAGTAGTTTTCATTTGATCCTATAATTTTTTCATTCACCGATTTGTGGACTTTTTTTTTAGTGTCCTGAAAGGCGCCTTATAAATCAAATGCATTATTATTATTATTATAATTATTATAATTATAATTATAATTATAATTATAATTATAATTATTATTATTATTATTATCATCCAGGAGGGAAAAGACACTTTGGATAGTAGGGACTGCATCTCTGCCTGTCCTGACCAGGAAACACTTTGCAACTGTGATCTCCTCTGGCAATAGTTGGATATTGTAATGTGTGGCGAGGGGTTGCAGCAATTCCACTGAGAGAAACTGGTCTGAGGCTGGATAACATGCCTGTATGCCTCTCATAAGTTGTTATCCAACTCATGAGAACCTGCTATCAAGCTCTTGCAGCATTCTGTCGACGACTGCAGGGCTGTACAGTGCAACGAGATGGTCGCGAATTGCCCCTTTAATTGGCCGTTGCGATTGGTAAATATTATCTGGGGGCGGGCTTGCGAGTAGTGCTTTCAAGCCTTGCATTCGCATTTCACTCCTAAATTATCCAAGGCGTGTGATGACGCGATGCCGTCACTCACGCGAGCTGAGCAGTGAGCACTCAGCAGGTATGATCAGCGGGAACAATCGACTGAGCACTCACTCTGATAGACTGGCTGACTGTCTGATTTAGCTATGAAGAAAAGTAAAGTTAGTATTGCTTCATATTTTCGACGCGTTTGACCTTCTATAGTGAGCCGAACTGAACTGAACTCAAGACACACGGAGAGAGCTGCGGAGTCTTCTGCGCCTCCTCCTCCAGCGCACCCGTGGCTGTTGTAAACACTAGTCTCTAGTGGGACACTGGGACGTCACCTCGGTGAGCCTGCCAGCCGCTAGCTACTGATATCAACAAATGCTCCAGCAAGTCTATAGTAGTGCATGATAGCTCGCGTTAGCTTACTGTTCAAAACGAAACGTCCCATTAAACTAAATAGTTCAGATAGCTCCTGATATCAATGTCTTATAACACTGACTCGATGCTTATTCGAGCTGAGGGCACGCTGAATATAGTCAATAGGGTCCAGCTGCAGCGCCGGAGAATCCTGGCCGTAGCTGGAGGCTACAGTATAGGGTCCAGCTGCACCTCCGGAGAATCCTGGCCGTAGCTGGAGGCTACTCGAGTACACACAGACAGTGGAGCTGGTTGCATATAGCGAGCATTTTGACTTGTTGCGTGGTGGCGATGTCTCGCAGATAATACAACTACAAGTATGATTATATAATATATATATTTTATTAAAAAAAAATTATATAAAATAATTTTTTTCTCTTTTTTTTTAAATCAAAAACAATTGATATAAATAATGGTAAAATTGTTATTTAAAAATTTGCCCCTAAAATTTTTTTTTTGCCCCTAAATTTCTTATTTAGGGGCAAGTGTGTCCCTAGTGAAAAAGCTTAGCGTACAGCCCTGGACTGGATAGAACAGTCTCTGTCTCATCTGATCTCCTGAGCTGAGGTCTGAGTAGGGCTGGGCGATATAACGATAACGATAAATATCGCGATATATTTTAATAATCGATATCGAATATCGAAATAAATAAAAAAATCGAAAAATCATTTTTTTTTTTTTTACCTGCAACAGGGCAGTTTTAAAACCAGAGACAGTGGACAGACTTGTCTTTCTTGCCTGCAACTTAAAGTAATGGCTTTGCTTGTCCAAATGACAATACTGACCAAATTCAGATTTCTTTTTCTCTTGTCCATTTATTTTGTTTGCTTTCTAATTTAAAATACATTTTGAAACCGTCTGTACACAGTAGGCTATGTGTGCTAGCAGAACTAGACTCCAGTCACGAGTCACAGTGCACATGTGCGGTGGTTTGTCCACCAAAAAAGCGCCAAAAGATCGAAAATAAACTAGCAGAGCCAGAACTGTTCAACTCCTCTGGAGCCACAGCCAGCAGAGAAGCCGGTTTACTTTAGCTTTTAAACCAGCTGCAGCCTGAGAACTGGAGTGTGAGGGGATGTAACACTAAAGATGGCGGCAATGACAAAGAATTGCTGCAAAATAAACATACATCTGTTTTTTTTAATTTTTTTTAATTTTTTAAATTTTTTTATACTTATAACAATTCGATAATTATCGATATCGAGAAATAAAATAAAATTATCATATCGTTATCGCGATATGATTTTTTTCCATATCGCCCAGCCCTAGGTCTGAGCTTGTGCCACAAGATGACTGAACTACATACTCGTCCATCCTTTTCTGCTTTCTCCTTTGGCTGTTAGTATGTTCCTCAATCCAAAGGCCATTACATATGGCCTTTGTCCTGTCATACATGTCCACTGCCATCTCTGAGGTGCGATAACCTTTGAGTGTGTCCTGCATAGGGCTGGGCGATATGGCCTCTAAATGATATCGCGATATTTTTTGGCCATATCACGATACACGATATATATCGCGATATTTTGACATTTCCTCTAAAGCACTTACAAATGCTTGATTTAACCCTTTGATGCATACAGTCATGCCAATATGATGATTATAATAAGTCCCTGCAAAATATGTTTCCATTATTAAACCATGAAGATGCTTTAAAAAATAATTAAATGAAAATGTACTAAGAGTAGTCTACTAACACACTAATAAAAAAATTTATTTACATCTAAGACAATTTATATAAAAACTATTGGGTGCCAAAGACTTTTGCACAGTACTGTGTTTTCTATCCACTTTAGCCAAACACACACAAATATATATATATATATATATATATATATATATATATATATATATATATATATACACACACTACTGTGAGAAAATAATAATCACACACAAAGCCTTACAAAGGGATAATGGCTTATAGCAGACTTAATGATTTTAGAATATTTCAGGTATTACATCAATGCCTACTGAATACTGAGATAACCTAACATCTCAGGTCCAAAGAGAAAGAGAAAAAAGGAAGACAGAGGAGTGGAGTTGAAGGATAGAGAGAGAGGGAGAGGAGGGGGAGAGAGGGAGAGAAGGGGGAGGGAGAGAGAGAGAGAGAGAGAGAACGCGTTTGCGTTTTGAGCGTATAAGCTGCCGTAGGCGATGATGTCACACTCGAATGTAAACAGTAAGTTGAACACACGGAGATTGAAACTGGATGAAAGAAACGAATAACCAATAAATATGAAGTTATCTTTAAACCTCTGTTGTCAAGCGTCGTCAATATAACCCACCCCCTTTTCTCACTAATGGAACTAGTGTCGTGGAGTCCGCTTTGAGCTAACGCTAGCAGCTAAGAGCTAACGCTAGTTAGCTTAGCCTATTATGGTTTAACTTATCAGCTAACGTTAGCCCATTGCATGTCATTGAAGCTCCGTGCTGGTCTGTGTAATGAAATTACAATTGCATGTCATTTAAGGTCCGCGCTGGTCTGTCTATAATGAAATGAGAGGAACGATCTGCACTAAAGCAAGTCTCATATCAGCCGCGACGTGACAACATATACTCGATGTTCACGATATAGTAATTTACTACATCTCACGTAGAATAAGCCGCGATACATCGAGTATACTCGATATATCGCCCAGCCCTAGTCCTGCACTGTGCTTTTAAATAGTACAGATATTGAAGATGTGCACTTTAACGCAGCAGCACCTGGAGCCATCCATACCCATGTCCAGTGTCCTATAATAAGCTTTAATCAAACCCTGGTTCATTTCCTCGGATAGTCCGGTTGGTTTGGGGTGGTGTGACAGCTCATTCACTCTTGCAAGTGAACCCTGCTGCGGTTTATTTGAGATGTGAATGCAAAGTGGACCAAAGGCAGGAAAAGACCCAAAAATCTAATCTTTTTTTTATGAGAAGACTGAAACATAATGTATATAATGAAACACAATACAGTTTTTTTTTCGATTGCCTAAGCATGTTACACACAATTAGCACAACCACACACACAATTATCAGAACACCTCAGATCCTTTGCTAAATTAAACACTTGTCAAAACCATACACTAATTTATAAAAACTACATTTTGTTACCATATGAAACACACGTTTCATATGAATTAATTCTGTTTGAACCAGTTACACACACTGCTGTGCTTAACCTAAAACACATTTAGCAATTCTACTTCTCAGTGATTAGAGTACTGTAAGTGAAGTACGCAGAGAATGTGCAAATATACAATAAATTCACCAAACACTACACAAGACCAATGCTGTAGACTGATGAAAATATAATTTATTTATCTACATATACCCAAATCAATGATGCAGACTGATGAAAATATAAATGTTCTCTCCATATAACCAAATCAGTCAACATTTCAACATGGAGAATCACAACAATACATGTCCCAGTTTTCATGCTACTATGTGCATAACACTGTAAGCTCAGCAAATATCAGACAAACATAAAATACTGTATCCAGTACAGGTTAAAATTACAGTAAAAAAAATTGAAAACATTTAAACAGAAAATACTAGACATTATCTCTTTGCCTAGCTGGATCTGGCAAGATAATTTTTTGTTGTGATTCTCCATGTTGACTGATTTGGGAAAATGGGAGAAAATGTATATTTTCATCAGTCTGCATCATTGGTTGTCTTGTGTAGTGTTTGGTGAATGTATTGTATATTTTCACGTTCTCTGTGTACAGTACTTCACTCTCCTTCCATTTTGGTTGAAGACAGGTGAACTCACCTGCTGCATTTTTATAGTGCTTAAACCTGATTGGTGTTATCTACAATTAAGCAATGGTGTGTTTGTGCATCTGATGGCTGTGTTTAACCAATTGGCTCATATGTGTGGTAATTTGACATTCTGTGTCTAATGTAATGCAAGTGTGTTTAGTGTTTTGCAAATCACTGTGTGTATCGTTTTGCAAAAAGTGTGAGGCTGACATTGTAGGGGTGCAAATCTGGGCCTATATTTTGCTCCTTGAGTGTAAGGTTTTGATAATTGTGTAATACTTTTGATTTGAGTGTTTATGCAATTGAAGAAAACTGTAAAGACTAGAGATGAACTGTTTATTTCTTTTGTACATAGGCTGTGCATAGGGCTGGGCGATATGACCAAAAACTTTATCGCGATAAAATTATAAAATTATTTTCATATAATTCGATATCGATAATTATCGTCGATATAATGTCTGTCAAGTTTAATTAACTTCTTATGCTGCTGCGAATGTCTCAAGTCGAGTTTATGTCGTCATCAGTCCGCGCACGTTAGCAGTTAGCCGACAAGCGGAGTATCTCATGACAATAAATATGACACTAAAATACTCTCTTCCGCCACAATATATTGAAACGAACTGTATACCCCACACTACTATAAACGTGGCCTCAGAATTCAAAACACACACATACTCGGCACGTAAATATATAAAACATTGCCGTGCAAGCTAGTTATCCTAGCCAGCCTGTTGTATCTAAAGCGGTGTATTCCATGACAATGTGCTAAATATGACACTAAAATACTCTCTTCCGCCACAATATATTGAAACGACGTCCACTGTATACCCCCACTACTATAAACGTGGCCTCAGAATTCACGCCACACACATACTCGGCACGTAAATATATAAAACATCGCTGTGCAAGCTAATTAGCTTAGCAAGCCTTGTTGTTGAGTGAGTCCTACCTCCTTCCGGGTCTACTTCGCTCTCGGCCATCTCCTTCACTGATTGGTTGTTAGCTGTTGTGCGTAAGCACGTCATCACGTAACGTTGGTTGTTGTTAGTGAGTGTGCTGAGCCGAGGCTGAACGGAGCCAAGCTTGGAAAATCGATATATCGAAACTTTGCGACCACGTTTCATGTTTATTTCGAGGAAATAATTTATCGCGATAGTTATCGTTATCGTTTTATCGCCCAGCCCTAGCTGTGCATATGTTGTTTGTTTGTTTGTTTATGTGTATGATTCTTAACTGTGTTTTTATTTTGTTATTGGTGTATATGTGTGTATGTATGTACAGTATATGTATATAGATTATATATATGTATATATATGTGTATATTTGTACTCCTGTTGGGGCCTCTTGGACCAGATCAATGTTTTATCTGGCTAAATAAAGGTTAAATAAATAAATAAGAAACTGATGATTTGGTCCTGTTAACTTTGAATTTTCTATGGGGACTGCCCAGATCCCTCTCATGGACCTGGACCTCACTTTGAGAACCTCTAATGATTCTAGTTATTCAGTATTCATCTCTAATTACTCTAAAATTGCGTATTTCTGTGTTAAATTTTTTTTTTAAAAGGGGGGCCCCCCTCCACCCCCCCGGGCTGAAGCCCCCAATGTTTTCTAACCCTAAAAACGCCCCTGGGTACCATCCCCCCCTAGTTAAAAGAGAAACGAGTCAGTAGGGTAGCTACCATCCCCCCTAGTTAAAAGATAAACAAGTCAGTAGGGTAGGTACCATCCCCCCTAGTTAAAAGAGAAACAAGTCAGTAGGGTAGGTACCATCCCCCCTAGTTAAAAGAGAAACAAGTCAGTAGGGTAGGTATCATCCCCCCTAGTTAAAAGAGAAACGAGTCACTGGGGGGTAGGTACCATCCCCCCTAGTTAAAAGAGAAACAAGTCAGTAGGGTAGGTACCATCCCCCCTAGTTAAAAGAGAAACAAGTCACTGGGGTATGTATTGTACCTAGGGCTGACCTTCAAAGCTTTTTTTGGCAATCGAAGCTTCGGGGCCGAGCTTCGATTTTAATTCGAAGCTTCGAGAAAGAAAAAAATATATTAATTATAATAATTTTTTTTTATTTTAATTTTTTTTTATCTTAGCTTGTGGGACTTGTACAGCACTTGGTAAACTTTGTTGTTTTTAAATGTGCTCTATAAATAAAGTGGATTGGATTAATTAATTAAGTAGCCCCTTTCGTGACTGTGACGCAGCCAACAAGGTTTCACTCGGCTGCGCTGCCTGGGTGCAGTGGGGCTGCTCTCACAGCCAACGACATGACATTACATAATTATGTTGCAACCTTTGTCTATCAAGCAAACAATTATATTATATTTAATTTATAATTATATCAGACAATGCACCTACAAAAGCAGATGATTACAATTAAATTAGCCAACTTGGTAACACATTAGTCATAGCAGCATAGGCATAGCCTTATTAATGTTTTGTGTGGCGTCGCCGTCGTGTACAACGATACTTACGTTTTTTAGGTGATTTGACAAAGTTGTTGTAGAGTTGTGATATGCCATTTTCTGCATATCTGGCACTCGGCTTTTTGGGCATTGTCTTTGCATATTTTAAAGTGTAACCACTAGGGATGGGTACCTTTCACATTTAAACCGATACGGTACCGGTACCTGTGAATCGATACCGGTACCCAACGGTACCTTTTTTCGGTACTTTAGTCTCAAGAAATTTTATTTACCTACCTCAGGCGTGAAAAAAAAATCCAAACTTCAAATAACTACAATTTCGACACTTTTCGGCTTGCCATTGCTCCGACTGCTTTGTTGTTGAATCAAGTCAAATCCTAGGTAAGCATATATTGTGCGTGTGAACGTTGACATGAAAAGAAAAAAGGTAAAAGAAAAAAAAAATAATAATTGGTATCTCACTTGAATCGATACTCTGTAGTACCAACGTGTTTCGGTTCGGTACCTCAAAAGTACCGAATTCGGTACCCATCCCTAGTAACCACACGTCTGATGACTTCTTCGTCGGCATGTCTGCTGCACATGTCCTTGTTGTTTTCAACACAGATAATCTGTGCTTGTTGTAGAGAGGTGGAGTCGAGGCGCCGCTTACTTTCGTTTCATTGGAATGGAGGCGGGAAGGTGCCGCTTACTTTCGTTTCATTGGAATGGAGGTGCAAGATTTGAGGCAACTTTTTTATTTTGTTTTTACTTCGCTTTTTTTTATGTTCGAAGCTCGTGCCATCGAACGAAGCTTCGAAGCATTTAAGACCTAATTGTACCATCCCCCCTAGTTAAAAGAGAAACAAGTCACTGGGGTATGTACCATACCCCCTAGTTAAAAGAGAAACTAGTCACTGAGGTCGGTACCATACACTTCACAAACAGCACTCCAGTCTCTCTCTCTCCCGACTGTCATTACATATACAGCACATCCTACCTTTGACCTCCCCTGCAGCTCTCTGGGCCGCTGATCTCTTGACAGGGAGTCCAGATTCAGCAAGCTAAGCAGAGCTCAAAGGGCCATGTTAAAAGTGTGTCATTGGTGGCAGCCGATGGTGGTTGGTGACTGGAGTCAACCGGTTGGTACTCAGCTAAAAAACTAAAAAAAGAGTCTGTGGGCCTAAAAGAGGTCAAGGCCTCAGTGTGGTTTGGAACAGTGTCGTAGACGTGAAGCATTCTCACAATATAAAACGGTATAACAGTATAAACACGGCTCAGAATGTCAGTAACTTAAATACAGTTCAGAGAGGGTTCTCTCTCTCTCTCTCTCTCTCTCTCGGTCGCCCCTGGGCTGAATAGCTAAATGTCATAGCTATTCAAATTGAAGGTCCACGCTAGTCTGTGTTATCCCTCTGGGGTCGGAGCTCAACAAAGGTGTGAAAATCGTCTCGTCTCAGCCGAGAGGATTCCTCAGAAATGCCCAAAGCTATGCATTTCAGAAATAGGTCAAAATAGAGAAATGGCATTTTTGAGTGCTTTGAAATGTTCTATATAAGTTTCCTTATTTGACAAACGTAAATACGACTTGTAAATAGGTTTCATTCTTGCTAGATCGTATGGCTGTAATTATCCCATTCTCTCAGAGAACTACTCGCTGCAGCTTACGTGTGTGCTTTGAATATGGTTTAGACTAGGGCTGGGCGATATGGCCAAAAATGATATCACGATATTGATATCGATAACTATATCATATCACTCGATATCTATAATTATCGATATTGTTATAAGTATTACATTTAAAAATAAATAAAAAAATAAACAAGATAATGTGTGTTTATTTTGCAGCAATTCTTTGTCGTTGCCGCCATCTTTAGTGTTACAGCCCCTCACTCTCAGTTCTCAGGCTGCAGCTGGTTTGAAAGTGAAAGTAAACAGGCTTCTCTGCTGGCTGTGGCTCCAGGAGAGTTGAATAGTTCTGGCTCTGCTAGTTTCTTTTCTATCATTTGGCGCTTTTTTGGTGGACAAACCACCGCACATGTGCACCGTGACTTGCGACTGGAGACTAGCTCTGCTAGCACACATAGCCTACTGTGTACAGACGGTTTCAAACTGTATTTTAAATTAGAAAGCAAACAAAATAAATGGACAAGAGAAAAATAAATCTCAATTTGGTCAGTATTGTTATTTGGACAAGCAAAGCCATTACTTTAAGTTGCAGGCAAGAAAGACAAGTCTGTCCACTGTCTCTGATTTTAAAACTGCCCTGTTGCAGGTCACACAAAAAAAAATATATATATATATATATATATTATATTGATATATATATTTTTTTATTATCAATCGATATCGCTTATTAAAATATATCGCGATAATTATTGTTATCGTTTTATCGCCCAGCCCTAGTTTAGACCCCCGCAGAGACTTGTCAGACTGTCGCTACCCCCCTCCAGCTTGTAGCACTGGACACATTCTAAACAACACATTGGCTTTCATAATATGTATGAATTATCTCTCGCAATAATATCCACAGGACTCGACTCGTTGTGTTTTCTCTGGTATAGACCCTCTTCTCTTTGGATTTAAGTGTTGATCTTTGTCCTTTTGGATCTATGTATATTCATGTTGCCTTTGTGAAGTTATCTTTTCCTTCTGTTTTGTTCTTTCATTAAAAGTTGAATATCCTTTAGGGGGTCATCTTTGCTTATCTCTCTCATACATGCTCTCTCTCTAACACACATGCTCTCTCTCTCTCTCTCTCTTTCTAACACACACAGTCTGCCTATGGCGGCCTTTCTCGATGGCTAGGCTGTGCTCGCTGAGTCTGTACCTAGTCAAGGATCTTCAGTCACAGTGCTCAGGTATTCTGCCACTGTGTACTCTCTGTTTAGGGCCAAATAGCATTTCAATTTCTTTCCAATGTGTCTCTCTCTCTGTACACTGTATATTGACTGTAGAACGGGAGCTCTCTCTCGCTCTCTCTCTTGCTATATGTTGACTGTATCATGCCCAGCCTCGGGCAGCGCTATTATTTACGAATATGTTGACTGTATTTATAAAAAAAAAAAAAAAAAAAAAAAAAAAAAAAAATATATATATATATATATATATATATATATATATATATATATATATTTTTAACCTTTTGGGGGGGGGGGGGGGGGGGGGGGGCTCGCGTTTAAATCTCGCACAGGGCCTCGCATTTCTCCCAGGTGGCCCTGACTCTAGGCTCATGACAGCAACGTTAGTGATTGGTTGAAATGTGATTCCGGAGTGATACCTAAATGCATTCCGTTTCATTCAGAGAGAGAGGGGGGGGAGGGAGAGTGTGTCTACGTGTGTGTGCGAGCAGCTCATGTGAGCCGCAGTGTTTCTCGCCTCTCCTTTGGAAACTAGCGATAACAACAATAACATTCTGGTCTGGGGTTTTTTAAATAAAAGAGCGAAGGCTAAAACAGGAAGGCCGTTTATTTTGTACATTTGTGTTGTTCATGTAGAAAGTGAACTTTCCCAGCTATAAAGCGTATTGGAGAATTCTGTGTTAACGGCGAAGAGGACTGATATTAGGCCATTATTATTATTATTATTATTATTTTGTCTCTGCCTCAATGAAGACTAGAGCCGGCAAGCAAAAGCGAGAGTGAATCCAACGATGACGTCGCCTAGCTAACCCGCACTATCAGCTTCCATTCATTGTGCTAAGCTAGGCTAATAATATTAACTGGACTTTGGAGAAGTCAGCCAGATAGCTTTCTACAGAACGAGTCAATGAATGAATCACACTAGAAAATAAATAACGCCTACATGCTGGCATATCCCTTACCTGAAATACTGGCTGGTGATTTGATAACAGAAAAAAATGCCTCTATCTTTTCATATCATTACTATAATAAGACACTAGGCCTATATATTTTCATATCATTACTATAGTAAGACACTATACCTCTATCTTTTCATATCATTACTATAATAAGAGACACTAGGCCTCTATATTTTCATATCCTTACTATGATACTACACTATGCCTCTATTTGCATATCATTACTATAGTAAGAGACACTAGGCCTTTATATTTTCATATCATTACTATAATAAGAGACACTAGGCCTTTATATTTTCATATCATTACTATAATAAGAGACACTAGGCCTCTATATTTTCTCATAATTACTATAGTAATACACTGGGCATCTATCTTTTCACATCATTACTATAGTAAGACACAAGGCCTCTCTATTTTCATATCATTACTATAGTAAGACATGTATTCAAGCTGTGCTCAAGACTAAGAGGGGGGAGGGAGAGGAGAGTGCCTGTACTTGGCTTTGACTTGAAAATGTACAACAAAGGGAACAACAACAATGGTGAATGTTGCCTTCTGGGAGTGTAGTCTTTCATCAAATGGCTGAGAATTGTCTTTCATTCTTTCAAAGCCCTGATCTAAGGCCCTTGTTACACAGACTGTTTTTGTGTTAGTTTTGAATACGTTTGCTGTCCCTGTTAGATAGAAATGCCGTTTTGGCAGGAAACGTTTTGGCCCTACTGAAAACGCTAAATTGTGTTTCCGTTTTGGAAAAACGCCAAAAACTCGCCGACAGCGTGTCGTGTAATCTGCGCGGAGCCGTTGTTGCTCAACGCCCATGCGCAGTAGATACCCACATCTGCGTGCCCTCACCAACGTCCGGTGACAACAGAGCTATATCTGCAGCTACCATGTGTTGTCAAGTTATTGTTATAAGGACCCCAGTCCAAGCTACAACAGTCTGCATTCCCTTAACAATTGTTTGTATTGAGCCGTATTGTACCCATTCTGCAATATGTTAAATAAAGTTTACATCCATTCATTCTGCTAGCATTAACGATTGCATGAGCAGCTGGCTAACGTGAGCTAACGTTAGCTACCAGACCCTGTTAGCTCAGAGCCCCTCTTTCAACATAACAAGCATTAAACAAAATGGCCCAGTCATCTATTCACTTTTGTTTAATACATGAGGCGTTGTCTCTAATGTTATCTAGCTACTGATAGCTCCCGATATCATCCTGGTGCTGGCTAGCTAACTAACGTTAGCTGCTAGCCACAATGCTATACTGTTATACTGGCATATTTCATTCACGTTAGCATGTAGCTAACAACATCAGCGATCTTTTTTGAGATTAAACTATCCGCTCTTGGTGGACACTTGTGTTGATGTTAGTTTTGTTTCATCAACAAATCATCAACAAATGAAGCAGAACACACAGTGAATGTATGTTTTCGGGAGAAGATGGAACATTTGGTGTGAAGCAAACATGACCGGGGACCCTACAGCGTGTTACAGCCGCAATGTCCAAGCGTCTGGCTGCTTCTGTGTTAACGTCGTCAAAAAAAGCTAAGAAATTCCGCACTAAACCCTAAATTCAGAGCAGAGCAGAATCCTAATGACTTTTATGCCTCAGGCGATAAGGTGTTTTGCTAATTCTGTCAACATACTGTGGACTGGACCCGCAAAAACACGTGCGAAGATCACTTAGTCTCCAAAAGCCATGTCAGAAACAAGGAAAAACAGTGCTTCCCAAAACACACCAGCTCTCTAACGATGATCTCTGGTGATCACAATACAATACAGCTAAAGGGCGAGGCTAATCACTGACACTATTGTGATTAAATAGCTATGTAACGTTACAGTACATAGCACTATAGATAGAAATGATAGCTTCTTGCTAAATCTGGTTTTTGATTGATTGATTGAAAACTTTATTAACAGATTGCAGAATGGGTACAATACAGTACGGTTCAATGCACACAATTGTTAAGGGGATGCAGACCAGAGAAAGACTTTCGTCTTGTTTATATCAGGGTCCCCCATTTTCAATTCATCATGATAGTGCACCCATCTATTTGTTTAATGCAAATGATTGTCAGTACACACTGTCCTTTATAAGCGAAATAAACTAAAGCTGCATAAATTATGCATTACTATATTTCATCACAATAGAATAGATATAGCTAGGCTACTGACACTGTGATAATGTCAGTAGTAGCTAGCTGTATCTATTGTTTACACTTGAAGTGTATTTTGAAAAATAAGTGTAAAATTGAACTGTATTTCTATTTTTTATCTACTTTTTCTGCTCCTATTTTTCTGTATTTTTCTCCCATTCCAATTTAGTCGTTATGCCAATTCCCCCTCCCCTTCCTGGTTGTTGTGCGCATTTGCCCCCTACTTGCCGGTCTAGGGAGCCCTGAAGTATATCACATGCTTCGTCCGATACATAGGAGACAGCCAGCAGCCTCTTTTCACCTGACAGCGCGGACTCTCATTGGTGAAGTGTAACGTGTGGGAGGATCACACTACCTTCACCAGTTCCTTCCCTTGCTGTGCAGGCACCCTGACCGACCTGTAGGAGTCACTGTTTACAACGACCGCGATACCACCCACCGGCTTCCCACCCGCTGACACTGCCAATTGTGTCAGTATGACGACCGGCCAAGCCGGAGGCACCGCTGACAGCCGGATTCGATACCAGTGTCTCTGCGTGGTAGACAGACGCTTGTCCGCTGCGCTACCCGGCCGCCACCAAATTGAACTGTATTTCTGAGTTGCAGCACTTAAAAACATTAAATGGACTGTTATATCTTATAAAATTGTAGACATTTATTCATTCCCACTTATTAGACACTATTTCTGATGGTAAAATTAGTGTAAAAAGCTAAATACAGAATTATGAAATATTAAAACGGAAAAAACGGAATTTGGGAAAAAATCAAATGGAATTTTGAAAAAAATAAAACGGATTTCATATGGCTCTACATGCAGGTATGTGTGTTATGAAATGACAATTGAGTGTCATTGGAATTCTGATTATTTTCTAACTGGGCGGGTCTTAGGTACCGAAATGTGGCACAGATTGATCTAACGTGAATCGCTACTCGGTAGTACCGAAGTAATTCAGTCGGTAACCTTAAAGTAACCGTAGGAGGCCAAAGGTTTAGAAATGTAACCTACAGTGTACTTTAACATATAATAATGATATGTATTTATTATATGCATCAAACACAGCACCTTATTTACAGTGTATTTTGAGATTACGTATGTGCCTACAAATTATTTAATTTTTTAACTGAAATGTGGTGGAAGTGGAACTGACATTTTTGGAACGATGTACGAGAACAAGCCACACAATTCAATATCTCTGCAACACCTGCAAGTTACAAAACCCCACTGGTTCTCCATAACCGTACGGGCCTCTCCTACATTTTGACACAGGGACCGACATTCTACAACCCCCGGGCCATGGATAAAATTTACCAGGAATGAGGAGCGGTACAGCCCAGTTAGACCATTGAGCAGTTTCGCCATATCCGATTGTTAAAATTAGATAACAATCAATGTCCACCATCAAACAATAAGCATAAATTAAGTGGAAATCGTTTAAATAATTGTTCAAACGTTGTGTCTGGAGAAGTAAGATAGGGAAAAAAGCAACACACAACTTTCCTCAAAAGGGAAAGTGTTGTGCCAAGTTCTGCAAAAACCAAATACTTGTGTCCCACAAGGAGCTAAAAAGTCTCCTGACGCATTTCACCACATTCAGTTCCAGTGTGTAATTCTACAAACTACCTACCCAACATTTTTAAACGTGAACAATATCTAGACATATGTTTTATTCACTTATGAGCTCTTTTTGTTGTGCAATTAAGTCACGTTTTCATATGTGGTAAAAATGCATTGAGTGAGTATACTAATACTAAGAGCATATTCTGCAGCACCCCTGGACAGCCATCATGGCACGACACCAGGAGGTTTCTTTCCACAGCACATGCCACCACGCTGCTCTTCTGGCCTGGAGCGCACAGGACAGACCAGACAGCTGAGAGGTGTGTGACGTGCACGTCTGTGGCTGAACCAGATCACAGTCCTGGCTTATATAACACTGTATTTGAAGACAAAGGCACTAAGTGTCTGGTTTCAACCTCCTCATATTGGCCCCTGAAGTCAATTCCTCTCATGTCACACAGTGTTTGTAAATTGACACCCTGAGTGAATAATGTTATTTATATAGCACTTCTCAAGCTAAAGTTAAAGTGCTTAACAACAAACTAATAAAAATGAAAGACAAAAAGCCATCGGGCCTAACAAAAATAATAGTTGGTTTCAGGTTGGTTGTCAGTTTGGCCATGGGTAGGTAGGGAATTTATTTTATTTTATTTTTTTATTTTATTCTTTCCCACGGCGACTATGGATAGGGAATTTCTTTATTTAATTAAAATGTTCACAACAACATGGATGCATGTACTCTGCCAGCATGTTTAATATCCATAATACTAAATGTTTGACTAAGATTTCTATGAAACTTTATTCTTAAAAAAAAAAAAAAAAAAAAAAAAAAAAAAAAAATCGGATTTTTTTTTTTTTTTTTTTTTTTTTTTAATATAAATTTTTTTTTAAAACTCATAAAATATATTGGGTCGCACCTAAATCGGCAGGGTCGGTCGGCAACCTGAAACCAACCATTATTTTTGTTAGGCCTCAGATAAAACTAATTTACAAAATAAAATTTATGAAAAATGCAATACAAAAGATAAAAAATGCCTCGTGTAAATAACAATACAAAAGATTATCAGAAGTGATTTAGAAGAAGATACTGATTATATTAAACATAGACATCTGAAATAGACACAGGCCATACAATTAAAATGGATTGTAACATAATGCAAATCATAATCATGATAGCCCTTGTAATTCCCTATTAGCCTCCTGAAACACTCTTACTCAGACTGGGGTTTTTGAGGGAAAGTATTGTCATGGCTGAGCTAGGTGGCTTGCTCTGCTGGTTGGCTGGCATAACTGTTTCAGTGTGCGAAATCAGTGGAATCATCAGCTCCGATTGGTCTACTGTTCAGCATGTAATGTCAGTGAAATCATCAGCTCCAATTGGTAGACTTTTGTGGGGACATACAGACGGCTTCAGGCCCTTCAGACAAAACAAAAACAAAAAACTGATCCGACCTATAGAGGATAGCCCTGCACTCGGCCACACTAGCTATGTGTCACACTAGAGGCTTAGTAACTACTAGTTAGTTTGTAACTAAATCAGCAACCGAAAATGTATTGCACCATGATTAGCATAACTAAGATAAGTGGCCAATCAACAATGAAAAGAGAGAGACAGAGGCACACACAGAGAAACAGAGAGATGGAAGACCCCCCCCCCCCCCCCCCTACCGCTAGCGAGCCAACAGGTCCAGATGGTTCTTCCTGGTCCTGGGGTGCTGGCTTCTGGTTGGCTGCTGACCAGCCACAGGGGTAGGAGGATATGACGGACATATCCAAGCATGATGTCACTGGGCTCAATATGGGCAGCACACGCAAGCCACGTGCTGCTCGCCTCTGAGCCAGTCTGCTGCTAAGTCTGGATTTGTTACTTGCTCTGTGTGTGTATGTGTATGTGTGTGTGTCCCTGCCCATTATGACCGAGTCTTAACCCTGGATGTCCACAGTAACTGAGTTTGTATGTCACTCACTCTGCATGTTTCTGTGTTTTTGTGTAGCCAGCTAGTAGCTATCCTCTACAGAAGATACAGAGGTAGCTCGAGTGGGTGTGTTTAGCCCACTATGAGTGAGTGACATACAGACCAGTAAAATAAAGCCTCAGTCAAAGCCTGTGCATAAGTAGCTGTGTGTGTGCATACTCCTACAGAGTAGCTGTGTGTGTGTGTGTGTGTGTGTGTGTGTGTGTGTATACTCCTACAGAGTAGCTGTGTGTGTGTGTGTGTGTGTGTGTGTGTGTGTATACTCCTACAGAGTAGCTGTGTGTGTGTGTGTGTGTGTGTGTGTGTGTGTGTGTGTGCATACTCCTACAGAGTAGCTGTGTGTGTGCATACCCCTACAGAGTAGCTATGTGTGTGTGCATACTCCTACAGAGTAGCTGTGTGTGTGCATACCCCTACAGAGTAGCTATGTGTGTGTGCATACTCCTACAGAGTAGCTGTGTGTAGTGTGTGTGTGAGTGTGTGTGCATACTAGAGGATGACATCTTTTCGGGATTCCCACGGGATGGGAGTCAATTTCACTTTGAATCCCGTGATTGGGCAGGACCGGGAGTAAAAGTCAGCGGGAGCAGACGGGAGTGGGAACTATGACAACAAAATCAACGGGATTTGGAGTGATACATAATGTAAATGTTTGGTGGTTTTATATTTAACTAAGGCAGACATGAGGGCTGTACAGCGTGCTATGAAAAAATCGGTCTGTGCGATGAATGAATTTACTGCACTAGCACCCGCGCGATAGGCATTCGGTTCATATCGATACTCTTATTTTGAAAATCCTGTGGCAAGTCTCATTCATGCCCAAGCTCCAGCCATAACATCTATGGCTCCGGCAGCTAAAAACGTTCGGTTCATATCGATACTCTTATTTTGAAAAAGTCTCATTTCCTCCCAAGCACAGCTCCGGCAGCCCACAACAACAGCGTGCTATCTTATGTTAAGAGTGCGCATTTTGCAACCAGGAAATAAGTCCCTGCCTGTTTTTCCCTGCAACGCTTCCAATGCATCCTCACCAAAACTAACTAGTTAGCTGCTACCGGTAACTAAACTAAGCTAACCGGCTCAGAGGCAGAGAAAACAGTGAGGAAAGGGAGGGGGCGGGGGAGCCTCAGCCTCTCTCTGTCCCTCTCTCTACGTCAATGATTTTAAGTAGGTGAGGTCAAAGGAGTTTGATAGTATTTACTGAGGATGGCCAGATGATGTTGATATTTAAACATAACAAATATAATACATAATAAATAGAGTTGTTCCGATACCGATACTGGTATCGGAAAAGCCGCCGATACTGGCTAAAATGCTGGTATCGGTATCGGCGAGTACCCTCTAATGCTGCGCTCCGATACCATATGACGTAATTTATCAACAACACTGTGGTCTGTTGAGTAAGCATTATAAAACAAACGTGTGCTTAATCGATTAAAGTGTCAATGCCATTTGTCATTTTAACAGCAGATACTTTCTTAAATGTCATCGTCCCGACAGAGCGGTGTTGACGGCGAGCTCATGGGTTCGCTTGGTGGCTGGTGTTATTAGCATTGAACGGCTAACCGAAAGCTAGCTTTAACATTACCTTGGCTAAAGTTGGGGCTATTCATATAATCCAGCAATAATGGCTGCAGACCTGCAAGCAAAGTACAGCAAGTTGGCAAAGGAGTATTCCAAGTTAAATCACAATGTCACCAGTAACGTTACAGTCTTCTATGGTCTTCCCATATACCGGTAGCTCATGCTAGCTAACGGTAACGTCGTCATTGCACAATTGCACGTCGCGTACACAATTAATGACATGTTGCGGACAGCCATATCGGCGACAATGTTTAGCTTTTAGTGCCAAATGATAAGAGTCTGAGGCGGAGTCTCAAAAGAGAATGTTGAATATTTATTGTGCAAAAATCAAAACAGATCCGACTGCTACTGAACGGAGCCTTGTAGACAGACTGAGTAGGGTATATCTGCAGAGCCAGTGGGTAGCGAGTGCAGCAACGTATAATGTCCGTGTGGATCATTGGAGTAGGGTATATCTGCAGTGCTGAAGCCCCATACTCATTGATTAATGATACTAATACAAATCTATACAATCACCTGTTGTTGAATAAATACCATTACTTTCTAGTTATGACTAAAAAACAGTATATATAAAACAGTATTTGTTAAAAAAAAAAAAAAAATTATATTTATAAAAAATTTATATAATATCGTTTTTTTTTTTTTTATGTATGCACTGGTATCGGATAAGTATCGGTATCGGCCGATACCCAAAGCTTAGGTATCGGAATCGGATCGGAAAGGAAAAAATGGTATCGGAACATCTCTAATAATAAAGGTATACATGCAACATAAAAAAAAATTAGGAACCGTTTGGAAGAGGGAGGTAGGGAGGGGTTTTACGTTGTGTGTTGTGAGTTCCAAAAAATAAAACTTAGTTATTTCAAGTTTAAAGCTCAATATATCAAAACGTGGCCCTTTACAGTGAACAGGAGGTATATTTGTATTAAAAACAATAGATTGTTTTTCATTTAAATGTCTGGAAGAGCTACATTTATTTTTTTCAAATTATATTTTCGTTACCTTTTTTGAGTTGATCTAAATGTTACTGATTGTGTTAAATGGGCTTATGATATCGTCTCATATCGATTGCAGGCACCTACATCGTATCGTATCGTGGCAGACTGTGTGATATCGGCAAATATCGTATCGTTGTAAAGAATCGATATCATATCGTATCGTGATAAAACTGGTGATTCTCACTCCTAGTAGAGTCCATACATCCAACACCAAATCCCATAATTCCTTACACGTAACGTGTTTGGCTGTGTGACGTCAACTTGTCAGCATGAAAATGACAGCCAAACATGGCACTGCAACTAAATAACACAAACACAATTTGTGACTGTTACAAATATTAGGGATGCACGATATTGATTTTTTGACACCGATACCGATAACTTTATGCTCCTCAAGCCGATAACCGATATTTATTGTATTATAATATTTTTTTTAACTGTATATATATTTTTTTTTTATAATTTTTTTTTTTTTTTAGTATTTATAAGCTCCGACGTCATCGGTACTGCTATCGGTACTCGAGAAATTATGGAGTTTTTTTTTGAGGAATTTAAACGTTGCAAACTAATCTTGTTGGCCGTTGTCTATATCTCTCCTGCCTCTGTGTCTCTGCCTGCGCGGGGAGCGGGCTGTGCTGTGCTCTCTCCTCTCTCCTCTCTCCTCTCTTCCCCTCCCACACACACACACACACACACACAAGTGCTGCGCTGCCGAGTACAGACAGCTCTGCTCTCATAATGGCGGACAGAACGAAACGTTCAAAAGTCTGGGTCTATTTTACTAAAGTCGATGCTGACAACGCTCGTTGCCACAAGTGCAACAAGACATTTGCCAGTAATGTATAAGCACTGGTACTTGTCAATGTGGCTGGCGGGGAGATAACGTTAGCTCCGAGTAGAGTAATGGCTGACAATCCGGAGGTAAATAAACGAACGAGAGCTTCTGATTGGTGGTAAGAAGAAGAGGTGGGTGCAAGCCGTGGGACGTAATTGGCAGATCGACTGTCTGTCTCCGAATGTAACGTGACTACGTCACAGCCAAGAAAGGGAGCGCTGGATTTGTGAAAAACTCCCTGTTCCTAAACCACACGCTATCAGTTTTACCACAGTACTGGCAAAACGGGAGGAGGCTATAATAAAAACAAGCGCCCTTCATCCAAATCCACCCACACCGGATTTCTTTTAACCAAAAAATGTATTATATGTTATCGGAGCTATCAATAACGTTATCGGGTTTATCGAGATGACGTCATAATTGCTGATATCGGCCCGATAATTATCGGCCCGATAATTATCGTGCATCCCTAACAAATATAATACGTTTTATACTTGTGCTACAATATTTTGTGTGCTAAAAAACTATCAACCTCTGTAGCACCAGTGCTATGTGCAAAAAAAGTTAACGTACAGCCCTACAGACATGATGTGACCCATGTACTGCGTATTTATACTGAGGAAGAAAAACGGAGCAGGATTGGTAAACGGGAGTGGGATGGGAGTGGGATTCTATAAAAGTTTGGCTCGGGATTGGGATCAGTCCTCTGTGAGAGTGGGATTTTTTCGAAACTCTCACTTGGGATTGGGATGGGATGGGATTATTTAGTAGCTGTGTGTGTGTGTGTGTGTGTGTGTGTGTGTGTGTGTGTGTGTGTGTGTGCATGCATACTCCTACAGAGTAGCTGTGTGTGTTAGGGCTGGGTGATATGGCCAAAATGATATCACGATAACGATATGATAATGTTATCATATCACTCGATATTGATAATTATCGATATTAATTATAAGTATTAAATAAAAAAGGTCTCGACTCCCGGAGAGTCAGCATTGCCTTGGCTTGGGCTGATCGCTATACTAACTCGTTTGGCTGAGTTAGGGGGAGGGAAGCCGTGGGTGGGTCCTGGGCGTTGTGGACAGCGACCCCTAGAGTTCGGTCGGGGCACCTGCACAGCGAGGGTATGATCTGGAGAAAGGTAGTGTGACCTTCCACACGTTACACTCTCCCGGTGAGAATCTGCGCTGCCAGGCTGGCTGCCGGCTGGCTGCACATGTGTCGGAGGAAAGCATGAGACAGTCTCCGGCCTCCCGGACCAACAGTAGGGGGGGGTGCGCAACAACCAGGAAGGGGGTTGGGAATTGGCATAACGACGGGATGGGAGAAAAACCGGAAAAAGGAGGGGGGAAAAGATTTATATATAAAAAAAAAAAAAAAACAGATGTATGTTTATTTTGCAGCAATTCTTTGTCGTTGCCGCCATCTTTAGTGTTACAGCCCCTCACACTCCAGTTCTCAGGCTGCAGATCGTTTGAAAGCGAAAGTAAACAGTAGGGCTGACCTTCGAATTTTTTTTTGGAATTCGAAGCTTCGGGGCCGAGACTCGATTTTAATTCGAAGCTTTGAGATTAAAAAAAATTAAATATAACTTTTTTTGTTTGTTGTTGTTGTGGGACTTGTACAGCACTTTGTTCAACTTTGTCAGTGCTGTAAAGTTTAAACCTTTTTAAATCTTAGACAAACAAAACACTTTGCTTTCATGAAATATTGTAAGCCGTCATTTGAGGCTTTATAAAAGCAGCACAATGAACACAAATCTGTCAATGCCGAGTCCGACCTCATCTTAAATAACAAACAGCATTGCTTGTTGTAGTTAACAAAGAGAGGCAGAGTTGACTTTGCAAAAAAAATTTAAAAAATTATTTTCTATTTTTTATAATCGAATAAAATTTTCATATTCGAATCCCATCGAACGAAGCTTCGAAGTATTTAAGACAGCCCTAGTAAACAGGCTTCTCTACTGGCTACAGGGGAGTTGAATAGTTCTGGCTCTGCTAGTTTATTTTCTATCTTTTGGCGCTTTTTTGGTGGACAAACCACCGCATATGTGCACCGTGACTTGTGACTGGAGACTAGCTCTGCTAGCACACATAGCCTACTGTGTACAGACAGTTTCAAACTGCATTTTAAATTAGAAAGCAAACAAAATAGGGGGCGGCTGGGTGGCGTAGCGGAGATTGCGCTCGTCACCAATGCAAGAGACTCCGGTCTCGAATCCCGGTGTCAGCATTGCCTGCGGCTTGGGCCAGTCGTCATACTATCTCAATTGACAGAGGTAGTGGGTGGAAGTCGATGGGTGGGGATTGGACGTTGTGGACAGCAACTCCTACAGGTCGGTTGGGTGACGCCTGCACAGCAGAGACAGGAAGTATCGGGGGCAGCGTGAGCCTCCCACAGTCCCACGCATTAGTACTCCTCGCCACTGAGAGTCCGCGCTGTCTGGTGAAAAGATGCAACAGGCTGCCTCCTCCTCGTGTACCGGAGGGGACACATGATGCAAGGCTTCTATCCTCACTACAGCCGACCAGTGGGAGGCATAGTCTAGCAACGTTCAAGACAGGGGAGGGGAGAATTGGCAATAAGAAATTGGGATGGGAGAAAAATAGAAAAATAAGGAGAAAAAGTAGATACAAAAAAAGAAAGCAAACTAAATAAATGGACAAGAGAAAAATAAATCTCAATTTGGTCAGTATTGTCATTTGGACAAGCAAAGCCATTACTTTAAGTTGCAGGCAAGAAAGACAAGTCTGTCCACTGTCTCTGCCCTGTTGCAGGTCACAATATATTTTTTTTTAAATAAAAATAAATATTTTATTGATATTTTTTTTTATTATCAATCGATATTGATTATTAAAATATATCACGATAATTATCATTATCGTTTTATCGCCCAGCCCATGTGTGCATATTCCTACAGAGTAGCTGTGTGTGTGTGCGCATACCCCTACAGAGTAGCTGTGTGTGTGTGCATACCCCTACAGAGTAGCTGTGTGTAGTGTAGGGCTGGGTTAAAAAATATTATTTCCCGATTCTGAATCGATCTTCATTTGAATTAGCGATTATAGATTCATAAAATCTCAAGATCGATCTTAGAAAATATATATAATACTACTTTTTTTTTATCCCCCAATTTAGTCGTTATGCCCATTCCCTTCCTGGTCATTGCGCGCATTGCCCCACTGTCGGTCTGGGGAGGCAATTAAGTTTGGCCTCGGGATAGGCATTTTCCATTGGTTCTCCCAGCCCACGTGACCATTTCTAGCATTTCCATTGGCTATAGTGACAGACATAGATAATGATTGTGGAAATACAACAAATCTACGAAACCAATTACTGAGACATCACCCAGACGTGACATATGCAAAAGCCAATGTTCCAATAAAAAGTGCATTCATGTAACTGCTTGAGAGTCAATTCTTAATGTAAACATTGATATTTTTAACAATGCAACATGTTAACCCATTCTCTGCCGGGCTTATATCCATCCTAAACCATCCTCCGCCAGCGCTATTTGTCTATGGAGATGTTCACCTTCTTTGCAGGGCTATAACTTTTTAAATTGTATTGCTAAATTGACATTACTATGGCCCATTCAACATCAATTATCTATCGTTCAGGATGTAGGAACGTTTTACTTTTTCATTCACACATTCATACTAAAATACCGTCTAGAGCAGACCTGGGCATTGTACGGCATTGTACGGCCCGCGGGATGATTCTGACCGGCCCGCGAAAGATTACATGATAATAATTTTTTTTTTTAACTTTTTTCTTTTCATGTCAACGTTCACACGCACAATATACGCTTACCTAGGATTTGACTTGATTCAACAACAAAGCAGTCAGGGCAAGCCGAAAACGGTGGAAAGTGTGGTTATTTGAAGTTTGGATTTCTTTTTTCACAACTGAGGTAGGTAGATTACATTTTTAGAGACTAAAGTACAGAAAAAAGGTACCGCTGGGTACCGGTATCAATTCACAGGTACCGGTACCGTATCGGTTCAAATGTGAACGGTACCCATCCCTACTGAACACACAACTGCAGGGCAAGGGCATTTTTGCTCATGAAATGCATAGCCATGTGAAAGCCTTCATGACAAAGTTGCAATTAATTTCAAGGCAACTAGGCAGCAACAATCTCAAACACATGAAAACCCTGAAAGAAGTCAAACCATCAGCCGATCACCGGCACAGGTACTCATCCATGTTGGGAGCACTGCATGATGAATTTTCAAGCGTTTTCAAGATTTCAAAAAGGTTGAGGATGAAATGCAGCTGGTTTCCTCTCCCTTTACCTGCAGTGTTGATAGTGCACCCACTGATGTTCAGCTTGAACTCATTGACCTGCAGTCTGATTCACTACTGAAAGAGCACTTTAAGTCAGCATCACTGCTAGAGTTCTACTCTGCTCTCAAGGAGGAGAACTTTCCAAACATGAGGAGACATGCTCAGAAGATGTTGGTTCTCTTTGGATCCACCTATATGTGAACAGACATTCTCAGTCATGACGTTTACCAAGTCCAGGTACAGATCCTCTCTCACTCAGCTGTGCTTCGCATCTCCACCTCAAGTCAAGTCAAGTCAAGTCAAGAGTTTTATTTGTCACGGCATACAAGTATACAATGAAATGCGGGTGGTCTTGCCCGCAACGATGTGCAATACAGTAGTACAACATAATAGAATCCAATAGACAACATTGTGCAATAAACAGGTAACATAGTGGGACATCACGGTATTTGTACATAGTTATTTAAAGAGCATGAAGGACATGCTAGGTCCCCCTGTTACTATACTATTTTTTCAGACATGCAACCTGACTTTGATGGACTTGTTAAAGCTCAACAGAGACTGGATTTATCACACTGAATGTAAAAAAAAAAAAAAAAAAGCTGAAGAACACTAAAATGTGGAAATATGAGACACTTGATATTTTTTTTTCTTTTTTGCACAGTTCTGAAAACATTAAATGTTTAATATAGGCATGTAAAGTAAAAAAGGCTACTGGGACACTTTTCTTTACACAGTTCAGTGACATGTCTTGTTTATTTTGGCTATAAGATGATGTGATGTCTTTAGAAAGCTAAGAAAATCCTTGTTTCAATAGTATATGAAACTCAAAATAATTTGTATAGCACTTTTTCATACATGCTCTTTGTTATTAATGTTTCACATTTTGTTCATCATTTTGGAAATAAATTCTATTTGAATAAATGATATTTTTTAAAGCTACCTCACCTTTTAATTGCCAAATAATAACATACACTCTTACCAGGGGTCAAAACAATGCCATTTACTGCTTTTTATATAGAAATAAAATGTATATTATGCATAATTGAGTTTGGAATTTTGGCCCGGCCCTCCAACATATTTTCAGTTGCTCATTCGGCCCCCCGGGAAAAATAATTGCCCACCCCTGGTCTAGAGTATAAATATGTTTTTATCGTTTTCTGCAGTATTTCATAGAACGTGAGATATTGGCCTAAATGCATATATTAGATGATCAAATGCAGTTTGATACCGATCAACGTTATATAAAAAATGTCAACTGTACATGGTCCTAAATGCCATGACTGGTCATCTGCGGGTGAACGGAGGGGGGGGGGGGGTCGTTTATAATTCAATGACCGACGTAAAATGATTCATGTAGTATGGATGATATATTGATCAGAGCAGTTTGTATCGAAAATGGTAAAGAAAAACGCTGAAACTCACCCCAGTCTCCTCGTAGCGTTGGGTGATGAGAGTGGAGCAAAAAGATCGCTATTATGGGATGTTGATCGATGCGATCCATTTCCGGTTTGTATATTACTAATACACGTCCAAATCATGTTGATTATCGAGTTATGGCAAATATTCATATCGACGGTGTCTATATTGAGCCCCGGGACGATCACCGAGTGGCCGGACGAAAATAGGGGACGGACCACTTCCGGTTTGGGAAACGTCCTGTTTGGCAACTCGCCGATCGGCCACCAGGTGGCGGTATTGAAGCGTTGCAGAGTTGTGCCGAGTCCCACAGCATCACCCAAGACTCCGTGGGTGAAATATGAATACCATGACGAAAATATGAAATATTGATCTCAAAGAAGCCTTACGGCGTCATTGGCAGATTACGCATGGCGGAGAATGACGTGTTAACACATCATCGGCGGAGAATGGGTTAAGAGGGTTCCTTGAACCATTTAAATCGTATAGCATTGAATAGAATTTTATCGGAAAACGAATCAATTTGGGAATCGTTTTGGGAAATCAGTGGCGATACCCAGCCCTAGTAGTGTGTGCATACTCCTACAGAGTAGCTGTGTGTAGTGTGTGCATACTCCTACAGAGTAACTGTGTGTAGTGTGTATGTGGCAGTGTGGGAGATAAGACTCTGACTCACCCTCCCCAGCATTACATAAGAGCATTACTGGACTGGGAGAACTGGAGCCTGATCACATGCAGCAGCAGCAGTAATGGCTAGGCTACTTACAGTGAAATCTGTCACAACAGCAATTGATTACAACTGATCTCTTCTGGGGCTCAGGACAGCAGCTTGCGATGAATAGGCCTCTTATAATGGTTACCAGGCAGATGTATTCATACCAAACACTGTTTCTCTTTACCCCTGCACTGTTCTCAGTCACTAAACAATGACTGCTGCTATCTACGTCCTAGGCAGCTAGGTCAGCAAAAGGCAGCAGTGTAATAGTGCTGGGACACTGGAGCGACAGTGACTTGGGAGGTCGAGCAGCCGTCAGGTAATCCGGAGGTTCCCGGTTCGATTCCAGCTCCTCCCAGGCAGCGTGTCGAAGTGTCCTTGAGCAAGACACTTAACCCCTAATTGCTCGTGATTAGCAGGTTGGCACCTTGCATGGTTGCCTCCGCCGTCAGTGTGTGAATGTGTGAGTGAATGGGTAAAATGTGAGGAACAAATTATAAAGCGCTTTGGATAAGCCACCATGTATTTACATGGACATGCTCACTTTGAATCAACCGCACCTGTAGCCTGCATGAGGTTTGTGAGCAAATAGCTAAACACTTGACATGACATGCAAAATCTTCAAAATGGCAGCTTTTCAGGAATTATGGAAAAGAAAGCATTTTTTTCAAACAGTACAATGTGCTCAGTTGGTTTCAAACCCTCAGGTATTTATTCAGCACTAACGGGACACGGGACTGCGTAAAATAAAGAGAAAACACCAAAGTCGAGGTTGGCTGTGAGTCCGCGCCCCCCCCCCCGCCGCAACGGCTACCAAGTACACAACACACGATCCCTAGGCCCTTGTGTACAGACTACCTAGTAATGACAGAAGGGGGGTGACCGTGTGTGCACACAAGAGAAAAGGGCACCTGTTGTGCCTGACTGTACCAGGGTCAATCACTGCTACATACAGAGAGAGAGACAGACAACAGACAGCAAAGCATGTCGCTTTGTCTCATTAGCCCTTCTCATCAGTGAGAGTGTTTATCAGGACTGTCAGGAACAGCTGAGCTGTAATCTGGCTGGGGGTGGGGACTTCCCTTCCCGTCACCCCACTGGGGCTCCAGCTAGGGATGCCCCGATCGATAAGCCAATATTTATTCTAAATAGTTTGATGATCGGCGATCTCTATTGAAGGCCAATCAGAAGGGTAGACGAGACAAAACACACAAGACGGTTTTCCTACACATGGCGACAGCAAATCTGCAGTCTTTCCTCTTCATTCACAGGTAATTAGCTATCTGTATCTATTCTTTAGCTCGCTCTCTCGCCATCCTTCTCTCTCTATTTATTTATCTAGTCTGCTGTTTGTGTGCATTACAAATATTCCAATTGTCTGATCGCGAGTCCGAGTATTGGTGTCCATTGTGTCTAGGGATGGGTACCGTTCACATTTGAACCGATACGGTAACGGTATCGATTCACAGGTACCGGTACCGTATCGGTTCAAAACTGCCCCCGGTGGGCGTGGGCCTGAATGCGTTGCATGGCGGTTAAGAGACACGCAACGTCATTGAGCTGAAGAACGTGCCAGTAGTAACAAATGAACTACAACAACAACCATCAGTCGTGAAGACAGTGATTTGCACTCTGAGCAATCTCAAGCCCCGGTTGGAAATACTTTGTATCAACTTGTGGACAGTGGAACCTCACGACAGTTTTATGCAAGCTATGTAAACTACAGCTGGCCTACCTTCTTTTTTATGCTAACGCTATTTTGGGAGTTCTAGCGTCAATAATGTAAGTAGCGTACTTTTCTGTTTTAGCACTTTATTATAAATAATCCCTCAGGGTAAAACTTTATTGAATAGAGACAGAAGCGTCATGCAGGTCCCTAATGGTGTCATTATTATTTCCCGTTTCATGACAAAGAAAATCTATCGCTTATCACACCTTGTTCAGAGGCGCGTTGTTGTTTATGAATGTCCATTCTATATGCCGTAAACTTTTATTAATTTGATCTCCGAGAGACAGCCCCTTCTCAATCTAGCACCAATTCCTCCTCACACACTTAGCCCTTTTACACCGGCCAGGCTCCGTGCTGGAGCCGGTTCCCGAACGTAATCTCGCACCGGCCAGCGCGTTCACACCGGGATTAATTGGTTCAGAACGTGACAAATCTGTGCTCAGCTGGCACCGGAAAATTGTTGTTTTTTCCTCGCGAACCGTGACATCATCAGTGGGCGTGTCATATTCTAGGCTGTGAAGACGAGTAAACGGGGGAAAGTAGCGTGTAGGGATGCACCGATATGAAAATTTGCCACCGATTGTTCAGCTAACACAATCGGCCGATACCGATATTTGTGGCAAAATATATATATATATATTTTTTTTAATGAAACTAGTATATTTGTATGTCTCTAAATGTTTTGATGAATTGAAAATGGAGGACCCTTATGTAAAAAAGCCGAAAGTCTTTTTCTGGTCTTCATCCTCCAGTCCACTGAGCTGTACTGTACCCATTCAGCAATCTGTTAATAAAGTTTTCAATCAATCAATCAGACAAATGTATAGAAAAGCTTTTATTATAACCATATAACAAAAAATTATATTATTGTTTATGAAAATGTTTTAGCCCTATGCTTGACTATTATTTTAGGCATGGCAACAAATAAAATAATAATAATAAAATGAATAAATAAAATATTAAATAAATAAATAGGCTACATGTCTCTCTTTTGTGTTACAAATTGTGCTCACCGATATGAACATAGGCCTCTTTACTTACTTAAAAAAAAGGAAACATCAAGAAATATGTTTATGGTATTAATTCCACCATGCCATGTGTGTTTTTATTTTATAATGCTCATGAGTCATGATTATTGCTGAAGTCTGAGTCATACAATACTCACTGGCTTTCATAACAGACTAACTTGTCTTGCTCAAGACTTGTTTATTAGTTTTAATAAGAGAGCACTATCTCTCAACCAAAGCAATGCAACAGAACAATTTTGATTGACAGTCGATTCTGCCAATTACGTCACACTGCTTGCACCCGCCTCTGCTGTTCTTACCACCAATCGGCAAGCGCTTATTCGTTTTTTACTTCCGGGAAGTCCACCATTGATTTTCACAAGCTCAACAACAAAGCTAATAAAGTTAGCTCCCCGCGGCCCACGGGTAGACTACCAGCGCTCCACAGGAGTACTAAACGAGGCATAATGATTTTACTGCAACGAATGTTATAATAAAAGCTTTTCTATACATTTGTCTGATTGAAAACTTTATTAACAGATTGCAGAATGGGTACAATTCGGTACGGGCTCTCTGAGCAAAGGAAGGAACTGAGATATGAATGAGTAATGCTTGCTATGTTCGGGTAAATACGCTGATGTTATTGAACGTGTAACTATATAACGTTAATGCCACAAAACGAATGCCTTTGTTAATCATAAGTAGTAACTTTGATGCAGTAGCGTGTGTCAGGGTTTCCGTTAGAATTTTTTTTTGCAGGTCTGAGTGTCCGGTAGATTTCCATCTACCGGACAAATGGGATAAATTCCGGTCAGAGTTTATTGAGCTTAAAAACAATTGATAGACCTATATAAAGAATGACATCATCAAGGCATTTATAATATTTTAACTTAAAACTAGGCTACTTTTGCGTATCAGTCATTAATATATTCCAAATAAAATAAGTCCCTCGAGACTTCGTGCTGCTGCTGCCGACTTGAGGTGTCGGTGGGCAGTCTGCCCGACCTTAATAAACAGCAGTCTGTTATAATCACATTTTTATGAGCTAACTAATTCCGTTATATTGGACATTTGTATTAATTATATCAAGCGAAGAACTGAGAAATTTGGCACCGCTGTGTCAGCGCGAGCTGGCTGCTGATATATTTACGTGAAGCATGGAGCACTTGGAGCAGGCAGAGCAGAGCAGTGGTGTCAGCAGCGCCCCCACCCAACAGCTGAATTGCCAATGGCTGAATTGGAGTACTGCACCCTGCCAAGCCATGCTTCACGTAAATATATCAGCAGCCAGCTCGCGCTGACAGCAGGATGTCATTATTAGACCGGCTGCTTGGTGAGATTGTTTCGTTCATCGCATAGGCTATATAATTTTAGCCTATTTTAATACAATTCAAATAATCTAATTGTGTTTAGAGGGAATTATTTTCACCGGACATTATGACCGGAGAGATTAAATATGTCGGACTTCAACAGATTTTGCCAGTCAAATACCGGTAATTACCGGCTAACGGAAACGCTGGCGTGTGTGTGTGGGGGCGGCGTTGTGCAGGTCGCTTGACTGAAACTTTTTTCAAAGTTTGAATGTGTGGACCAGATTGACGCGACACAAATTGATGGATATTTATCGGCTACTGCCATCGGCACATTCGAGCTTATCGGCCGATAGGCCGATGGCAGTCAACAAGGCACTTATCGGCCGATACCGATACCCAACCGATATATCGGTGCACCCCTAGTAGCGAGTCGGCATTGCACTCAACCGATCCATTCAACAGGAAGCGATTTGCGACTGATCTCAAAACAAGATTAGATTCAAATGTATTGTTATGATACAGCACAAGTACAATACACCATCCAACCATAGTGGATAAAGAAATGCTCCAGAAATGCGTGGAGAAACGTGCGAGCACACACAAAAGCACACAAACACGCACTGTATATGTTTGAAATGAATCATTCCAGCAAAGTAGGCTTCTATTATTCTAATTACTGTTTTAATGGGTATCATAGTAGTAAGTCCTACTGTAGAACATAGCATGACATCTGATTTATTAATGCCAATGCTAAAAATGAGGGACAAGCACAATTGGCACAAGTGTAAATGATGGATTAGTCACTCACAGTTAACATCTGACCGATTAGCTCAACTAGTAAGTCCGCTGGCTGTGGATCCTATGGTCACAGGTTCAAATCTCTTGGTTACAATTTTTTTTTACGTTAATTCATTTATCCACTCTGGTTGGATGGTGTATTTTCTTTTTCTTTTTTTTGTATCTCTCTTTCTCCGATTTTTCTCTGTTTTCTCCCCGTCCCAATTTAATCGTGCCAATTACCCCCCCCCCTCCCCTACCTGGTTGTTGTGCGCATGTTCTCCTACTGGTCGGTACAAGGGAACCCTGAAGTATCCGCACGCTTCCTCCGACACGTGCAGCGACAGCCAGTGGCTCTCTTCTCACCTGGCAGCGAGGGCTCTCATTGGTGAAGTGTAACGCGTGGGAGGTCACGCTGCCTTCCTCAAGTCCTGCCTCCGCTGAGCAAGTGCCCAGACCTGACCTGTAGGCGTCGCTGTCCACAACGCCAGTTTCCCACCCACGGCTTCCCTCCCCCTAACCCAGCCAAACAAGTTAGTATAGCGATCAGCCCAAGCCAAGGCAATGCTGACTCCGGGAGTTGAGACCGCAGCCTCTTGCATTGGTGACGAGCGCAATCTCCACTACGCCACCTGACCGCCTCTGGTTGGATGGTGTATTGTACTTGTGCTGTATAATGACAATACATTTGAATCGAATCTCATTTTGAAATCGCTACCTGTTGAGTGGATCAGCATGGTGCAATGCCACACCTCCGAAGCTGTCTGCCACTGTCGTGTCCATAGGCAGCGTAGCGATTTCAAAATGAGATTAGATTCAAATGTATTGTCATTATACAGCACAAGTACAATACACCATCCAACCAGAGTGGATAAATGAATTAACATTAAAAAAAATAAACGTTTGGAACCAAGAGATTTGAACCTGTGACCATAGGATCCACAGCCAGCGGACTAACCAGTTGAGCTAATCAGTCGGATGTTAACCGTGAGTGAATAATCCATCATTTACAGTTCTGCCAATTGCGTTTGTCCCTAATTTTTTGTATTGGCATTAATAAATCACATGTCATGCTAATATGTCATGTTCTATAGTAGGACTTACTACTATGATAGCCATTAAAACAGTCATTCGAATAATAGAAGCCTACTTTGCTGGAACGATTAATTTCAAACATATACAGTGCGCGTGTGTGTGTGTGTGCGTTCGTTGAGGCTCGCTAAGCCTTTCTCCACGCATTATTTTACCTCCGCCTGAGTAACGCCCCTGTTGATGACGGAGACGGTGGAATGTTGGTTCTGCTTAAATGGGTGTAAACGCGGGCTGGTTCGCCAGAGCGCACCAAGGTTCAGAGGGTTCAGAACGGAGCTGGAGCTTGAACCGGAGCCCGCGCGGTGTAAAAGGGCTAACAGAGAGGGTGCGTGTCTGTGTGTGTTAGGGCTGAGCCCAAACGTTCAGACCTTCGTTCGTTATGTTGGCATTCGAATTCTAAATCAACATTCGAATTTTTTATATAATTTTTTTTTTATGCGTCTATTCATTCTGTTTAAACCAATGGGGGTTTTCTTCACAGTTGCAGATAAAGATTAGGCTACACTAATATTATAGTATTAAAACTGATGAGTTATATTAATTAACACATTCAGTGCCAGGGATTAGTCTTATCCTCGTAGCTAGAGCGCCAGCTATCTCAGGGTTCCCACGCTTGCCCTGAAATTTTTTTCCATGCCATCTCCTGATTTTCCAGGTACCATATTAAGTGATGATCTATATAGGCCCCTGAAGCTTTCCGCTAGTGGTGGACGGTATGGTCTAAAATTTATATCACGGTATAATTTGAAGCATAGACGGTAACGGTATATATCACAGTATCAGTGTTTCTGTTAGAATAATTTTTTTTGCCTGATAGGCAGGCTATATAAAGAAAGACATCCTCAAGGCATGTAGATTTATAATATTTTAACTTAAAACTAGGCTACTTTTGCGTATAAAGTCATTATATTCCAAATAAAATAAGTCCAGAGTCGAGACTCCTGCTCCCATTGCAAACAGCGGGGCTGGATGCTGGATTTTGCTAGAAGCATATGTAGCTGCAGAGCCGCAGAGCCAGGGGCTCTTTCAGGTCTGGTCACAGGCCCGCTCAACAGCGCCCCCCCACCCAACGGCTGAATTGCCAATGGCTGAATTGGAGTATTGCACTGTGCAATACTCCAATTCAGCCATTGGCAATTCAGCCGTTGGGTGGGGGGGCGCTGTTTGACGGGCCTGTGACCAGACCTGAAAGAGCCCCTGGCTCTGCGGCTCTGCAGCTGCATGCTATTCGCAAATCCACTGCTGCAGCCGTCCTCCCGCTGCAGCCGTAGTTATCATAACACTACACACATATCGTAATGTTTACAGCAAACTGTAGTTGATCACCAGGTATGTTTTATTAACGTAGAATAATTCATATAAGAAAAACGATAGGGAAATATCTTACCTTTCTCCACTGGTTAAAAATGCCAGGAACTGAAATTGAAACTTGCTGTGCGCCGCGGTGATATGTGTTTATTATGAAATGACAATTGCGTGTCGACACGCCCACTGCGCGAAGCCTCCTAAATAACTTTTTCCAGTTTGCACATATCTATTATCTATGACTAATTCTATCTATTTTTAGGGGCAAATGCGATAGAAAGTCGCGCTGTGGTTACATGACGTCATTGCTATTTTAGAGCTGCTCTACCAGTTACACGGTATAGTCAAAATCCATACCGTAGAGCAAATTAATACCGTTTATACCGTATACCGTTTATACCGTCCGCCCCCATCCGCGCCCCCCTCCCCTCACACACACAACCCCCTAGGACACCTGACTACTTACTTGATTTAAAAGATGTGCCAGTCAAGACTACATTGTAAATGCTTAGAGATTGTCTTATTGATAATATCAATGCATGAAATAATGCAACAAGCTGTAGATGAACAACAATTTATTGAACTGGAACTTTGAAACACATGAGCACTGGGATTGATATATGTTCTCTCTTCCACTCCTCTCCTATCTCATCCTGTCCTCTTCTCTCCACTCTTGTGTCCGCTCCTGTCTTCTCTTCCTACTCTTTTCAACTCCTCTCCACTCTTCTCCCTTTTCCTCTGTCATCCTCTACTCTCTTATCCTCCTCTTCTTCACCCCTCTTCTCTTCCTCCTCCCTCTTTCCTTTATGATTAGTCTTATTAGATTATGAGTTTTACGTAGAAGGGGTAGTATGCCTACTCTTACTCTGTAAAATCTTTTGTAAATCAAACTAATGAACCTAAAAGGGAAAACACAAGGCTGGTTTTGTGGTTCCTCAGTACAGCAACCCCACTAGTAAGCTTAGCTTAACAGTATAGATGTATAGAATCAGTCTAGGCATGATCAATGATTTTTCAAAAATGTCTCACCCCAAATGTTCCTAGTAGTATAATCTTTTTTAAGAAAAAAAAGAAAAATCACAAAATAGCTAAAAGTAGATATAAGAATGAATGTTACAAAATGTATCAAGACTAGACTATTCATGTTAACTAGTATAGAAGTAATGTCCAGTGTTGCAGTGGCAAATTGACAGTAGGTCAAACGCTCCACGCGCGTGCGTGCATGCACAGTTTTTTTTGGCTGCTCTCGTCCTGCAGCTGGATACTATTGCCTCACAGCGCGGCCGTCAGCGCGCGGCCCAGAGAGCGCCGCTGGCTCTGCGGCTCTGCAGCTGCATGCTTCTCCGGGAGTCCGGTTGGATAATGCCATGTAAAAAGCGATTGCGCGTACTTCAGCCTCAGTGAGCGAGGTATAACGCCGTTATACCGAGTTATACCAGCACTGCACCACTGGTAATGTCACAGCCTAATGTGAAAATGTATTGGTAGTTAGCTAGCCATGCAAGCTAGCCAACACTAGCTAGTAGCTAGTTAGTTAGCAAACTGAATGTTGGATAGAAAGATTGCACTCCATGTGCTTGCATCATTAACAAAATCCAAAACAAACTCAAACTCAAGTTGCTAGCTAGTTAGCAAGATTGCACTGCTTACTAACTAACGTTGATAAACCCAGGTTTACCACACAGTTAAAACACAGCTACAGTACTTACATTTGAGGATAAACTTGCATAAGAAGTTTCACTGTAGATGTCAAGGCTACCGTGTTGGCTGGGAAATGCATGTATTTGACCCTTCTATTGAGATTGCGAGTAACGTTATTATTCCTGAAGTCCACCAATCCGACCGAAACTATACTTTTAAAGTCCATATCACCAAGTTGCCTGCATCAAATTCCAACATCCAATATACCATATAGGATGCCAAGAAAATGCTCAACATGGGATCATCCATTTCTATCTACAGTAAAAGCTGTTCACATGTAAAGGGTTTTTATAAACTCATCGTAATTTAGTGCTCAATAGTTTCATTTTATTACTATTTTACACATCCAATAACATTTTCCAGTACAACTGTTTCTATTTCCATGTAAGTGTTCACTTTTGCTCAGTTTCCATGACTTTTCCATACCTGGAAAATGAAAAAATGGGAACCCTGTATCTATTCTAGAGCCTATTTTTACTGTGCGTCACGTTGTTTGCAGAGCTATATCTATATTATAGCTATGGATACAATACTATGGTCATTTGACAGTAACTATCTTCTGTCCAAGATGCAAAAAAGAATAAATTTTTTCATGAATACATTCGCGCGTATCTCGTGGTGAATATTATAGTTTCAGAATGATCCCGGCTAATTCCAGAAAGCTGCGTAATGGGGCACTATGTGAATTCTACTAAAGTCGTTGGCGTTTTTCGTCTGGACACGATACTATTCTCAAATCAAATGTATATAATAGGTATTATGTTTCATCATGAATACATCAAAGGTCGGTATGAAATCATTGCAGGATCAAGCTGGAATTGACGTCAGATGTTCCTTACCTTAGATCGGGCTTATTCCAAAAAGAATATTCCAACTGTCTGATCGCGATTTCCAGTATTGATGTCCATCTGGTCCCGGACATAATGTGGCGCAACTTATCCATCGAGGGGCATTGGACGCGTTTCCAAGTGATCGTGTGAACTGCTAGACTTGCCTGAACAGAAATGATGCGCCCGGAGGGTTTTAGATGTAACACACGGTCTGGAACAGGGTTTTTAAGCGTTCTCGATACTGCCGCCTAGCATGTTTTGGCCGGTACTGCACTTTTTGGGTCTCTAGATGGCTTTCACTCGTAACATACTGTATAGGTAGGGCGGCTAGGTGGTGTAGTGGGCAAGGCACTCGCCACCAGTGTGGAGACGCTAGGATTCGCGTGTTCGAATCCAGCTCTCCACATTGTTTTTCAGTTTGGCTGGTCGTCCGCAGTAATACACATTGGCCGTATTACGGGGAGGGAAAACTGAAGGGTGGGGATCGAACGTTGTGAACAAGCGACTCCTACAAGTCGGTTGGTGCGCCTGCGCAGTAGAATCAGGAAGTGTCGGGGGCAGCGTGAGCCTCCCACGCGTTACTCCTCGACACTGAGAGATCGAGCTGCGCAGGTGAAAAGATGCGACTGCTGTTACCTCAAGTACCGGAGGGGACTTGTGCTATGTATGACTTAGTCCACATTGCAGCCGGCTTGTGGGAGGCAAGAAACAGCGTTCGTGACAGGGGAGGGTTGAAATTGGATGATACGAAATTGGGATGGGAGAAAAATATGGAAAAAATGGGAGAAAAAGTGGATCAAAAAAAAAAAAACATACTGTATAGGTCTGTGAGTGTAATAGTGATATTAAGATCGAATAAAAGAAAAAGTTATGCAGTTATGTGTTCTTGTCTGTCGTTACTTACTTCAAATTGAGGATTTCGTTTGAGGACATTTATAAAAAAAATAAAAAAAAAATACGAAGTTCAAAGCCAAAAAACAGGCTTCGGGGACAGCCCTAGTGTGTGTGTGTGTGTGTGGGGGGGGGGTAGCTCTTCTAGCTCTGGCTTGTCGTTTGTGTTCACCATACTATGAGGCTCAGGCTAGGGCTGGGCGATAAAGATAATTATCGCGATAATCGATAATCGATAATATATATATATATTTTTTTTTACCTGCAACAGGGCAGTTTTAAAAGAGACAGTGGACAGACTTGTCTTTCTTGCCTGCAACTTAAAGTAATGGATTTGCTTGTCCAAATGACAATACTGACCAAATTGAGATATCTTTTTCTCTTGTGCATTTATTTTGTTTGCTTTCTAATTTAAAATACAGTTTGAAACCGTCTGTACACAGTAGGCTATGTGTGCTAGCTTTGTCCAACAAAAAAGCAACAAAAGAGAAAAGAAACTAGCAGAGCCAGAACTATTAAACTCCCCTGGAGCCACAGCCAGCAGAGAAGCCCGTTTACTTTAGCTTTCAAACCAGCTGCAGCCTGAGAACTGGTGTGAGGGGCTGTAACACTAAAGATGGTGGCAACAACAAAGAATTGCTGCAAAATAAACATAAATCTGTTGTTTATAAAAAAAAAAAAAAAAAAATTAATACTTATAACAATATCGATAATTATCTATATTGAGTGATATGATAGCATTAATATATCGTTATCATGATATCATTTTTGGCCATATCGCCCAGCCCTAGCTCAGGCTATGCTAAATTACAGGTAATATCTCAGTGGTGTGCGTAGGCTGAACGAACAACATCTGGCCCTTTGCGCAAGTAATATTTTGGGAAGGGGGTGTACTTGGAGTTTTGAATTCAGTTCAACACGCGTTCCGTTAGTGGTTAAAGTAGCATTGTATTCATTCGGTACACAGCGCATACTGAACCAAAGGTTCCATACTGAAACGGTTTGTTACGGATACGTGTAACGTTACACCCCTACAATTAGTCAAAAACACATTTTATTGGGGACCCACTTCTTCTTGCATTACCATGAATAAATAATGATACATGATAAATAGAAGGCTTTAAATAGACCCCCACCTCCCCATGATTGATTGGCCGCTGATCAGTATTGGCCGATACTGCTTCCAGTGATTGGGCCCAAAAACCCTGATCGGGACATCCCTAGTTCCAGCAGGAAGCACCTCCAAACAAACATGAAAAATAACAGCACTGGGGCAGCCTGCCAGCTGACTCCACTTCTCTCCCCTACACTCCAACATGACTAACTCTGACATCATCTATGGCTGCTTGGCTTTGTTATGCGTGTGCTAGAGATAATGCATGTGAAAGAGGGGGGGAGGAAGAGGGAGGGAAGATGGACATAAAGACAGACACAAATAACAATTTCTTGGATTGTTCTTTGCACAAAAAGGATCTCCACGTGCATGGCCTCTCTGCCATTTGTCACCCTCTCTGAGGAGGATCTATTAACAGGGGGGGAAAACTAGCTTTTCACATGTCACACCTAGCTGGAAAGAGACTATTTTGGTGGTGTAAACATAAACAGGCACAATCTGGCTTCAAATCTAGCTTTGGCCTTCTACTCCAAACGGTGGACTAATATCTAGATTCAAAGCTAGATTCTGCCTGTTTGTTTATACTACAAAATCAGCCTCTCCCTTTGCTCCTTTGGAGCCAGATGTGAGAAGCCACAGTTTCCACCACTAGTGTGAATAGGTCCCGAGTATTCCATAACTGCCCTTTATGAGACCTGTAAAAACTGCTAGTTGAGACACATGCGTCCAGGCTACAGTGCTCATTAGTAGAGATGTTCCGATACCATTTTTTCCTTCCCGATCCGATTCCGATACCTAAGCTTTGGGTATCGGCCGATACCGATACTGATCCGATACCAGTGCATACATTTTAAAAAATATATATATATTATTATATAAATGATAAAACTGATAAAACATTTTTACAGCTACCGTTTTATATATACTGTTTTTTAGTAATAACTATAAAGTAAGGGTATTTATTCAACAACAGGTGATTGTATAGATTAGTATTAATGTATGCTCAATGAGTTCACCCACGGAAAGGTTGTTGTGACATTGATTCCGCACAGAGGTTACACGTTGTTGCACTTCCTATCCAGTCGGCTCCGTTTAGGTTAGCTACTGTAGTAGCAGAGGCTCTGTTGTGATTTTTAATGCACAATAAATATTCAACATTCTCTTTTGAGACTCCGCCTCAGACTCTTATCATTTGGCACTAAAAGCTAAACATTGTCACCGGTATCATGGCTGTCCGCATTATGTCATTAATTGCGTGCATGTGTGGGAGAGGTTGATCAGTTAGCCACGTTAGCATGAGCTAGCAGTTAACGCGAGCTAGGTTAGATGGAAACAAGACAATAACGTTACTGGTGAAAAAGTGATTTACCTTGGAATACTCCTTTGCCAATTTGCTGTACTTTGCTTGCAGGTCTGCAGCCATTATTGCTGGATTAGGAATAGCCCCAACATTAGCCAAGGTAACGTTAAAGCTAAAACTAGCTTTTCGGTTAGCTCTTCAGCTAATGTTAATAACACCAGCAAGCGAATACATCAGAGCTCCCCGTCACACTGCTGTCTGGACGATGGCATTTAAGAAAGTATCTGCTGTTAAAATGACAAACAGCATTGACACTTTTAATTCACGGTCTATTTAAAAACACGTTTGTTTTATAATGCTCACTCTCAGTAGGAGGATACCGCACGTGTTGTTTATAAATTACGTCATATGGTATCGGAGCGCAGAATTAGAGGGTACTCGCCGATACCAGCATTTTAGGCAGTATCTGACGCATTTCCGATACTGGTATCGGTATCGGAACAACTCTACTCATTAGACACAACAGCAACCCGTCCCAATTTCTTCTACAACATGGCCTGGATCCCATAGCCGAGCTCCCAGAAAAAAGAGGCCCGTCAGATGACTCCAGTCGGGCCCCGGAGCAAAAAACACAATGTTCTTTCACACTTTCACACAAAGAATTGTGCTCACAAAACATCCCACTTAAATAACGGTCCACGCAAAACACCTCAATCAAAAACCACATGGGTTCCTACAACCTCCATCTGTGGGATACCACCAGTATCGGCAGCTTACTTCAAAGTAGTGGAAGTAGCAGGCCAAGATGTGTGTTGGAGTCAGTGGGGTTCTGGTAGGGTTCAGCTTGTCACCCCGACCCTCCAGACACAGAGGTCATGGCCTGTGAAGTTTGCCACACTAGCATCAGGACGCTGTGCATGTCTAGGCTTGTCTGCTAGGCTCTACATCAGGCCAATAAGACTGGTTTCTCTGTGCACTACTCTCCTTCAGGGTTGCTGTAGAAGAGCCTACTAAGTACAGCTCCTCTCACCACTTTCTCTGAGAGAAGATAAGAAGAGAGGAGAAGAGAGGAGAGATGGTAGCTGTCTGGACTAGAGCAAAGAAGATGAGAAGAGAAGAGATGGAAGGTGTCTGCGTTAGGTTGAGAAGAGAAGAGAGATGGTAGGTGTCTGTGCTAGGTTGAGAAGAGAAGAGAGATGGTAGGTGTCTGTGCTAGGTTGAGAAGAGGAGATGGTAGGTGTCTGCGCTAGAGAAGAGAAAAGGAGAGATGGTAGGTGTCTGCGCTAGGTGGGTGACAATATTGTCACAAGGAAAGAAGATATTACCTACCTGGGTTCCATCCTAGAGGCAAATCTTTCCTGTGACAAAATGGCATCCAATGTAATAAAAAAAAGTCAACCAACGAACTCGATTCTTGTACCGGATCTCCTCACTGGTAAACAAGAATACCCTGAAGACTCTAGCAGGAGCACTCATTCAAGGGTACTACGACTATGCTTGCACCTCATGGTACCAAAGCACCTCAAAGGCGCTAAAAACAAAATTACAAACATCTCAAAACAAACTGGTCAGACTACTGCTTGACCTTACTCCTAGAACCCACCTCACCCCTGCCCACTTTGACAACCTAGGATGGCTTAGAGTAGACGACAGAGTACAGCAACTTGCAATGGGCCTGGTCTACAAGATACACTACACGACCAAGGTACCCATGTACATGACAAAATACTTCCCAAAGGTCAGTGAATACCACGATCACAACACCAGAGGGAGCTCCACAAATCATGTTAAACCCAGATTCGGCTCAAACAAGGGACTAAACACGTTTCGCAATTATGCCACATCAATGTGGAACGCCCTACCCAAAGCTGTAAAGGAATGTGAATCACTACCCACTTTCAAAAACACTCTCAAAAAACACCTAAGGGAGACTGCAACCCGAAACTGGCCCCTGTAAATGTCCGAACACAACCCCCTCCAATGTACAGTAAATTACCAAGTATGGTCTTGTCAATAATCCAATGTACAGTGTTGTTTGTACAGTTGTACAGTGTCCCCCACCCACCCCTCCTACCCAACCCCCCCCCCCTACCCAACCCCCCCCCCCCCTCCCCCACTCCTAACGAACCCCCCCCCCCCCCCCTCCTAACCAACCCCCCCCCCCCCCCCCCCCCCCACCCACCCAACCACCTCCAATGTACAGTCCCCCCCCACCCCCACCTACCCAATCCAATGTACAGTTTCCACGCCTAATGTATATACTCTTTTCTTTCTGGACTCTTTTTGTATCACAAACAGTACTGTAATTGCAAATCTGGTATGTCATAAATGTATAGATGGAGCAGTACTGTCTATCTGTATGTCATATATGTTACGATGAATTGAAAATGGGGGACCCTGATGTAAACAAGACGAAAGTCTTTCTCTGGTCTGCATCCCCTTAACAATTGTATGTATTGAGCTGTACTGTACTGTACCCATTCTGCAATCTGTTAATAAAGTTTTCATTCATTCATTCATTCAGGTTGAGAAGAGAGGAGATGGTAGGTGTCTGCGCTAGGTTGAGAAGAGAAGAGATGGTAGGTGTCTGCGCTAGAGCAGAGAAGATAAGAGGAGAGATGGTAGGCGTCTGCGCTAGAGCAAAGAAGATGAGAAGAGAAGAGATGGTAGGTGTCTGCACTAGGTTGAGAAGAGAAGAGAGATGGTAGGTGTCTGTGCTAGGTTGAGAAGAGAAGAGAGATGGTAGGTGTCTGTGCTAGGTTGAGAAGAGGAGATGGTAGGTGTCTGCTAGAGCCATATGAAATCCGTTTTATTATTTTCCAAATTCCATTTTATTTTTTCCCAAATTCCGTTTTTTCCGTTTTAATATTTCAGAATTCTGTATTTTGCTTTTTATGCTCATTTTACCATCAGAAATAGTGTCTAATAAGTGGGAATGAATAAATGTCTACAATTGAATATGATATAACAGTCCATTTAATGTTTTTAAGTGCTGCAACTCAGAAATACAGTTACATTTTACACAATACTTTTCAAATAATATTGTGACAAAATAAAAATACACATTTCAAGTGTAAACAATAGATACAGCTAGCTACTACTGACATTATCACAATGTCAGTAGCCTAGCTATATCTATTTTATTGTGATGAAATATAGTAATGCATAATTTAGGCACCTTTAGTTTATTTCGTTTATAAAGGACAGTGTATAATGACAATCGTTTGCATTAAACAAATGGATTGCACCAGATTTAGCAAGAAGCTATCATTTCCATCTATAGTCCTATGTAGGCCTACTGTAAAACGTTTCATAGCTATTTAAGTTTATTTTGATTATAAAGGGCAGTGTATAATGACTCGTTTGCATTAAACAAATGGATGGGTGCACTAGATTTAGCAAGAAGCGATCATGTCCTAACGTTAGTTAGCTATTTAATCACAATAGTGTCGCAAGTGTTTTTGTGGCTCCAGTCCACGGAACGTTGACAGAATTAGCAAAACACCTTATCGCCGGAGGCATAAAAGTCATTAGGATACTGCTCTGCTCTGAATTGAGGGCTTATTGGGGAATTTATTAGCTTCTTGACGATGTAAACACCGAAGCAGCGAGACGCTTGGGAGACTGCCTGTGTTGTGTGTAACCCGCTCTAGCGTCCGCCTCCCCGGTCGCGTGTGCACCAAGCGTTCCACCCAAAAACGGAATTTCAGTCCAGATTAGGCCAAATTCTGCAATATTCCACGTTTTGCAGTTGATTCCATTTTTATTGGTCAATTCCGCGATTCCGTCCGCGATTCCGTGAACGCGGATTTCATATGGCTCTAGTGTCTGCGCTAGAGAAGAGAAAAGGAGAGATGGTAGGTGTCTGCGCTAGAGCAAAGAAGATGAGAAGAGATGGTAGGTGTCTGCGCTAGAGCAAATAAGATGAGAAGAGAAGAGATGGTAGGTGTCTGTCTGCGTTAGAGCAAAGAAGATGAGAAGAGAAGAGAGATGGTAGGTGTCTGCGCTAGAGCAAAGAAGATGAGAAGAGAAGAGAGATGGTAGGTGTCTGAGCTAGAGCAAAGAAGATGAGAAGAGAAGAGAGATGGTAGGTGTCTGAGCTAGAGCAAAGAAGATGAGAAGAGAAGAGAGATTGTAATTTGTAGGTGTCTGAGCTAGAGCAATCGGCTATTTCCACTGGAGGAGCAGTACAGTAGGCCTCCTATGTTCCAAATAATAGCACACAGCATCAACTCGTCAAATGGGAACTGCCACTTTAGAGCAGCTTCCATTGCCAGTGGCTATTAAAATTAGAATATAACAGCGAGTGGGCCAATGACTGTGTTTGGACTGCAATAATGTAGCCTTATTCTAAATAACAATATTTCAATTAAGCTGTTTATATGGGTTGCTTATAGAGCTATTCAATTCATATTCCCGTTTACATGCTATGGATCATAGCTTGGTTAATGACTGAAGACGCCGCCTCCACATTACGTCTCTAGTCCCTCCAGTGTTAAACATCAAACTTGTTGTCATTTTGCTACTGTCATATACGCTTGTGATTAATCTCTTACAAATTAGGGCAAAGTTAGTCTTTTTCCTCCATAAACAAGTTAGTATCCTCCTCCCAATAGTGAGTCATAGTGACATCATCATGGTGCATAAATGTCTAAAATACTCTTCATTCAATAATGCCACTAAAATCGGAATACTCCACATGTCTTAATTGTACTATTGCTTACTCCAACCATGACCTTATTCAGGATGGTACTGTAATCAGAAAATGTTTACATAGAAATGTCTCATTCAGAGTAGGGATGCACTGATATGAAAATTTGCCACCGATACCGATACCGATTGTTCAACTAACACAATCGGCCGATACCGATATTTGTGGCAAAAAGAAATTGTACTTTTATTTTTACTTTTTTTGTAATATATATATATATATTTTGTAATATATATATATATATATTTTTTTTATGAAATTACTGTATATTTGTATGTCTCTAAATGTTTTGATGAATTGAAAATGGAGGACCCTTATGTAAAAAAGCCGAAAGTCTTTTTCTGGTCTTCATCCTCCAGTCCACTGAGCTGTACTGTATTGTACCCACTCTGCAATCTGTCAATAAAGCTTTTAATCAATCAGACAAATGCATAGAAAAGCCCTTATTATAACCAAATAACAAAAAATTATATTATTGTTTATGAAAATGTTTTAGCCCTATGCTTGACTATTATTTTAGCCATGACAACAAATAAAATAATAATAATAAAATGAATAAATAAAATATTAAATAAATAGGCTACACGTCTCTCTTTTTGTGTTACAAATTGTGCTCACCGATATGAACATAGGCCTCTTTACTTACTTAAAAAAAGGAAACATCAAGAAATATGTTTATGGTATTAATTCCACCATGCCATGTAGCACTATCTCTCTCCCAGTATGGTCTGCCGGGCTGCAGCTGGATACTATTGTCTCAACCAGAGCTCTCAACCAATGCAATGCAACAGAACAATTTTGATTGACAGTCGATTCTGCCAATTACGTCACACCGCTTGCACCAGTCTCTGCTGTTACCACCAATCGGCAAGCACGTATTCGTTTTTTACTTCCTGGATTGCCGCCATTGATCTGCAGCGAGAGAACAACAACAAACCAACGCGCTAATAACGTTAGCTCCCGCTGGCCACGAGTAGATTACCAGCGCCCCGCAAGATGACCAAACAAGGCATGATTTTAATGCAACAAATGTTATAATAAAACAAAGCTTTTCTATACATTTGTCTGATTGAAAACTTTATTAACAGATTGCAGAATTGGTACAACTCAGTACGGGCTCTGAGCAACGGAAGGAACTGAGCTATGAATTGAGTAATGCTTGCTACTTGCTATGTTCGGGTAAATAATATGCTGATATTATTGAACGTGTAATGCCACAAAACGAATGCCTTTGTTAATCATAAGTAGTAACTTTGATGCAGTAGCTTGTGTGTGTGGGGGCGGCGTTGTCCTTTTTTTTGCCTTTTGACACGACACAAATTGATGGATATATATCGGCTACTGCCATCGGCACATTTGAGCTTATCGGCCGATACCCGACCGATACATCGGTGCACCCCTAATTCAGAGAATTGTCTTAATTGGAATATTGCAGCCCCTGTAAACAGTCAAACATAGTCAATGCAGAGCCTGTCAACCCTTTTGTCTCACAATACCAATTTGAAAAACTATTTGATGGCTGCTGCCTCCTTGTATTCGCCGATGTGAGGATGCACAGTGCACACACCATGTGAGGATGGTGACACCCTTCTAAGGCTATCTCATTTGGATAATTATTGGAGGATGCCTAGAGGCTGTAAATATTCATTATTTCACAAGGGGGGGGGGGGGGGGGGATCACAACATTAAGAAAATGTAAATGTTGTATCTGCATATATCATATATACAGTACTTCTTCACATTATATAAATAAATAGTGTAATCTGGTGACTTCCTGATGGGCCCCAAACCCACATGTACCCTCCAGTGCCTAGAGACTAAACTGCAGCAGTGGTGTTGCAGTTTGTGGCTGACCCTGCATGTGCAGTGCTATTAGGCTATAATTAAAGAGCACAGTGTCAAGTGAAGTCACACTGTCTTTTACATGGGCCAGATGTCTGGGCCAGTGATTCTATATAAAGGCTTGGGTCAGTGTAGGCAAGGCAGGGGGGCCATGTTTACTCTCAGAGCTGCAGAGTCTTGTTACCAGCAGCACATTGTGGTGTGAGGCAGGACACGCTCTCTGGCCAGTCAGCTGCTTGACTGCAGTTTCACAACATATGCAAAACACACAGTCCATCCCTGATTGACTGCAGCTAATCTCATCACGGCCGTGGCGTGAACAGCGACCCTTCAGTGCTTCTGAGAGTGTGAGTGAGAAAGGGCCCTAAGGTGCAATTGTGTTGTTGTGACAAATCTAATCACCACTGACCCAGGATCAGCTGTAACCATGTGGAATCAAATCGCCATGATTATTTGCAGACTGATTGATTGATTGATTGAAAACTTTATTAACAGATTGCAGAATGGGTACAATACAGTACAGCTCAATACACACAATTGTTAAGGGGATGCAGACCAGAGAAAGACTTTCGTCTTGTTTCCACCAGGGTCCCCCATTTTCAATTCATCAGGACATATATGACATACATGACATACAGATAGTCAGTACTGCTACATCTATACATTTATGACATACCAGATTTGCAAATACAGTACTGTTTGTGATACAGAAGGAGTCAAGAAAAGGGAGTATATACATTTGACGTAGAAACTGTACATTGGAGGAGGTTGGGTGGGGGGGGTTGGGTACACTGGGATATTGACAACCATACTGGGTAATTTACATTGGAGGTGGTTGGGGGGGGGGGGGGGCACACTGTATAGACAAGCAAAACTGTACATTGGCAGTAGCTTAAATACAGTATTTGTGTCGTGCAGATGTTTGTGCTAACTTAGGTACCCTTCACAAATTACTGCAATTGTATAATTAGCATAACTACAACAAAACAAACAACTATGTCCTCAGTGATCTGTTTAACTTCCTGCCAGAGATAAGTAGTCATAATAAATATAAACAGGTTACAGAGCATTTGGCTTGAGTCGTATTTTTACAACAGGCTAACCTATACAAGGATGGCAAAAACACAGCTACTGCACAAAAGGAGCAGTGTCTGGTTTGAACTGGCGTGTACATGTCAGCTGTTCAAGGGTGTTCCTACTAAATGTGATGTTATTCCAAACCAAAAACAGCACGCAGCTGACATAACAAAGTACCAGACTTTTGTTGTATGTACAGTACCAAATGTCTCACTCCTCATCGTGTCATTATTTCCCCAGCTCAGGCTTTGTTATCCAGATAACTAACGACCAAGTTAACCAGCTGTTACATAATTCCTTTGCCCGATTCCTCCCTGGGGGGGGGGGCACAATTATCTGAAAGGGACCCAGGGCCAAAAGGTGAAGCCCAGTTTGCCCAATTGCTGACCACCACACTTGGGAAGCCAACGGTTCTGTTTGGTGTCATGTTCTGTAACTTACCTCGTTCAGATTTCATGTTTTCCAGTGTCATGGGGGGGGCTGCCCTCGGGGTCCTCTCCTTCCGTCTTCCGTCCGTCTGTGTTCCTCGCAGGTCTCGACTTTCTTAAACAGCCTAGACAATAGTACAACGCTGTCTGGACCTAAATCCTCGTGGAGGATTTCACCGACTTATTGTATTTACTAAGCAACAATATCAGCTGGGGAAGCAGCCTGTTTGTTGCCAAATCGCTCCCTAGTCGATCCAACAACAAAGCATCGCTTTGTTCGCATGTTACTGTACGCGTCCATCGAATCGCACTGGCTGATATAACTAGTAACACCTGACAACAACAAACACAATCAAAAATATGTCTATTGTTGTTGTGATATGTTTTTTTTAATCAGCTGAGCTTGCCAACCGAGTAATCAGACTGACTACTATCGAAGCTAGCTAACTTAGCTGACTGGGCTAACTACCCTTACAGTTCGTCTCAAATTCCACCACCCGAACAACCACAGCACCGCCACTGAGGCACCGCATCTTCAGCCCAGTCGTGTGGTTCTGCCTCAGCTGCTGTACCACTGGCTGCTGGTGACGAGACAGCCTGACGCCGTACCTGCTGCCGTGTTAGAGCTAGTCGACCAAACAAACAACATCACTAGGTACCATTTAAATGGCTAAACATCGAATGATGATGATGACGCCGTTGCCAAATAACCCACCACCACCCCCACACTGCAGGTAGCTAGTAGCCACTGTTAAGCCTCAACACGTCCACGTACAACAACGATGCTGTCTGTATCAATTCAACCTGAACTTTATTCAGTTCCCGTGTGGCTTTCCTCAAAAAAGTGTTTGAGTTATAACGTTAGTGACGTCGGAGGTTCGACTAAACTGAATAAAAAGTATAGCCGAGTAACTCGATAATAACTTTAAACAGACGAAATGCAGATAGAAAGAACAGCGAGTGGTCCACCTCCTCCTGCTCCGCGTCGTGATGCTCGCAGTCTGGCTTCTCTCACCTCCCCGCTGCGCGTCACAACAGATCAGCGCAGCCTCGGTCACGTGTCCCAACAACAGCCGTCTTGTCACTTCCCTCCTCTCTCTCTCTGCCAGCCAGCCTCACGTGAACCTGCTGCTGCCATAGCAACCATCAAGTTAGAGGCAGCGCCAATTAAGACACCTTTCGTGCCAATACAAAACATATTTAATCCCCACCGATTGTAAACATTTGCCTTTTCCAGTCACTTCGTAGGTCGAAAATGAGTTTCGTCACAAATGTATCAGCCTATGGCTCGCCGACAACAAACTATCATTACACATGGGCAAAACAGAGTCCATTCTCTTCGGTTCAAATAACAAACTCAGCAAGACCGACGGCTTCTCAGTTACAGTGGGTGACAATATTGTCACAAGTAAAGATGAAATTACCTACCTGGGTTCCATCCTAGAGGCTAATCTTTCCTGTGACAAAATGGCATCCAATGTTTGTAATAAAAAAAAGTCAACCAACTAACTCGATTCTTGTACCGGATCTCCTCTCTGGTAAACAAGAATACCCTGAAGACTCTGGCAGGAGCACTCATTCAACGGTACTACGACTATACTTGCACATCATGGTACCAAAGCACCTCAAAGGCACTAAAAACCAAATTACAAACATCTCAAAACAAACTAGTCAGACTACTGCTTGACTTGACTCCTAGAACCCACCTCACCCCTGCCCACCTTGACAACCTAGGATGGCTTAGAGTAGACGACAGAGTACAGCAACTTGCAATGGGCCTGGTCTACAAGATACACTACACGACCAAGGTACCCATGTACATGTTCAAAATACTTCCCAAAGGTCAGTGAATACCACGATCACAACACCAGAGGGAGCTCCACAAATCATGTTAAACCCAGATTCGGCTCAAACAAGGGACTAAACACGTTTCGCAATTATGCCACATCAATGTGGAACGCCCTACCCAAAGCTGTAAAGGACTGTGAATCACTACCCACTTTCAAAAACACTCTCAAAGAACACCTACGGGAGACTGCAATTCGAAACTGGCCCCTACAAATGTCCTAACCCAGTTGTACAGTAAATGACCAAGTATGGCTTTGTCAGTATTCCAATGTACAGTGTACAGTGTCCCCCACCCCACCTACCCAACCTCCTCCAATGTACAGTTTCTACGTCAAATGTATACACTCTTTTTCTGGACACTTTTTGTATCACAAACAGTACTGTATTTGCAAATCTGGTATGTCATAAATGTATAGATGTAGCAGTACTGTCTATCTGTATGTCGTGTGTGTCATATATGTTATGATGAATTGAAAATGGGGGACCTTGATGTAAACAAGACGAAAGTCTTTCTCTGGTCTGCATCCCCTTAACAATTGTATGTATTGAGCTGTACTGTACTGTACCCATTCTGCAATCTGTTAATAAACTTTTCAATCAATCAATCAATCAATCATACTAAATACCTGTATGTCCCTATGCCATAAATGTCATCTATGTTGAGTATGTCATAAATGTCAATATGAATTGAAAATGGGGGACCCTGATGTAAACAAGACAAACGTCTTTCTCTGGTCTGCATCCCCTTAACAATAGTGTGTATTGAGCCGTACTGTATTGTACCCATTCTGCAATCTGTTAAATAAAGTTTTCATTCATTCATTCATTCATTCAGTTTGATTGGTACATTCGTTTATTTATGGTCGGAGGTGGGAAGTTGGAAGTGGGAAACGTGTAATCTTCGACCTTTGCGTTCGAGCTACAAATCCGGATTTTTTTTTTATCACTCATGCAAAACCGTTTGGACAATTATTTCTTACAATTTGCCTCACATGAACTACAACTTGGTTTACATCACATACATCTAATAAAACAGCTAATAACAACATTAACGTTCATACACGTTGAAATGACGCTGAGGTTTGATTGATTGATTGATTGAAAACTTAATAATAATGCAGGACCTGTTCAGAGGTCTTTAATTGGCATGCAATTATCCTCAATGTTTTAGCGGTTAGCACACACGGTTAGCACACACACACACCGGAACACACACGCATGCATTGTCTTTGTAGGATCGCCGATGCGATTCGTCTCTGCGCTTAACCCATCCCGTCGTCCTTCCCCCCAAGGGCAGCCGGGAGCAGACAGGCGTCGGCGAGGGCCGCGCCCGGGGACCAATCCAAGTGCTCCTGCCCGTCTTCGTCAAGGACGCCACAGCGTTAGCGATCTGTTGTTGTGCATGTTTTTCCATTGGGTTTATCTTATGGGGGGGGGGGGGGGGGGACCCTTGCGAGCACGGGGAGAACATGCAAACTCCACACAGAAAGGCCTGGGAGATGCCCACCTGGGTACCTGGCATCATGGAAAGTGTTAACCACTACACCACCGTGCCGCTACTTTAATGAACAGATTGCAGAATGGGTACAATACAGTACAGCTCAATACAATTGCAGACCAGAGAAAGACTTTCGTCTTGTTTACATCAGGGTCCCCCATTTTCAATTCATAATGCCATTTATGACATACACAATATACAGATATAAAAATCGAATCTAATCATCTAATCTAAACTAATCATGACATTTATGATGACATTTTACGATGAATTGAAAATGGGGGACCCTGATGTAAACAAGACGAAAGTCTTTCTCTGGTCTGCATCCCCTTAACAATTGTATGTATTGAGCTGTACTGTACTGTACCCATTCTGCAATCTGTTAATAAAGTTTTCATTCATTCATTCATTCATTCACATACATACAGATATGCAGTAGGCCTACTGTTACATTTGTGACATACAAGATATGCAAATATACAGTAGTTAAACAGAGATCCTAACAGTAAATATATTCATACGAGGGGGAGGGAACTGTACATTAGAGCTTGCACTGGGGGTTGAGAAAGCATACCCGAGTCTGACTGCGACTAGGAGCTCCGAGTTGACGCGCCGTTTAATTCCCTAGTTTGGAAGTCGGAATTTCCTATCGCCGATTTATATTCGAATGCAGCTAATGGACAAAGTGGGGGAACTGCTGTAGAGCGAGTGGTTGCTCTGCGCTGATTGGACCACGGATTGCATGGACGTTCACGTGAGCACGTGAGGTTGTTAATTTTTCTGGTGAACATTTTGTTCTGTGTCTCTCCTCGGCTTGACCAGCATGTCACCTCCTGGAACAAAGAGAAATTATCCTTTTGTGTGACAGCTGATAGTGTACTATGTTATTGTTGTTGTCTTGTCTCACGTTTTATTTTGCGACCTACCTTGTTATTTTTCTATAGTCCACCTTTTTTATCTTCGTTTTCCAGAAAAGTTAAGTCTTGCTATCTTATATTATCAGCAAGTTTGGTTGTATGCAAATGTAAACAAATAGGTTGCACCACGACAAAAAAATATTAATTTCTATTTTTTATTTTTACAAATCTAATTGACATTTGATATGGACACGATGGACAACGAGTTTACGAGAAAACAGATGTATGTTTAGATTTCCAAAGTGTTAAGAAAGTTCCAAATAGCGTATTTCCATTTATTTATCAAATATACAGGCGATTAATTAATAACGGACTTGTCCTTTGCTCTAGGGTTCATATTAGTCACAAAAAGATAAGTGATTCAGTCATGTGTTTGATCATAGATAATTTATGTGTACATTTCCCTCCCCCTTGTATATATTTACTGTTAGGATCTGTTTAACAGTATACTGTATATTTGCATATCTTGTATGTCACAAATGTAACAGTACTGTATATCTGTATGTCATGTATGTCATAAATGTCATGATTAGATTAGATTAGATGATTAGATTTTTATATCTGTATGTTGTGTATGTCATAAATGTCCATATGAATTGAAAATGGGGGACCCTTATGTAAACAAGACGAAAGCCTTTCTCTGGTCTGCATCCTTAACTGTTCATTACAAATTTCAATCAATTCAATCAATCAATTCAATCAATTCAATCAATTCAATCAATCAATCAATCAATCAATCAATCAATCAATCGATCAATCAATCAATCAATCAATCAATCAATCAATCAATTCAATCTGGGTATGATAATAAACAAGCTAGGTTCCAGTCGACCAAAAGGAGCTCCTCTGGCTATTTTTTTGCTATCGGGTCAACAATAGACTAAACCCATTTGGGTCCTTAAAAAAAAAAAAAAAAAAAAAAAAAAGTAAAGTAGCACAAACAATAAAAACAGCATGACAGCATACCTAAAGTTCAGCATAAAAAATGTGGCCCTTTTATGTCCAACAAAATCAGTGTTATAGCCCCATCTAGCGGCATAAAGAAAGTAGTGCAGGTAATTGTACTGGGTGAAAGTGAATGTACAGGTTTAAAATGTAGGCTGCATTTCAGTCATTAATTACAATCAAAATGTTATTATTTTCATCTTATATTTTATACATATGTATTTGATATCCAGAATGCTGACACTATGACACTAGGAAAAGTCATGTTTTCGAGTAAAAAAAATACTAAACAAAACACAAGAAGGTATTGTATTGGCCACCTTTATTATTGGACACCAGTGACTAAATTGAAAAGGAAAGTGGCTATGGCATCATTAAAGGTATCATTTGTAATTTTGTAAAACAGCAACCTCTAGGCAAAAGAGCCTCACTTGGTATTGCACTTAGTTTACTGTTTTGTTTTGGGTTGATGTGTGGGACTTCCGTTAGAAAAAATTGTTGCGGGTCTCAGTGTCCGGTAGATTTCAATCTACCGGACAAATGGGATAAATTCCGGTCAGAGTTAATTGAGCTTAAAAACAATTGATAGACAGGCTATATAAAAGATTTATATTGTGCTTAGAGGGAATTATTTTCACCAGACATTATGACCGGAGAGATTAAATATGTCGGATTTCAACAGATTTTGCCGGTCAAAAACCGGTAATTACCGGACAACGGAAACCCTGGTGTGGGTTGGAATTCAGTAACTTATTATACTCTGAATTTCTCCAGACCTGTCTTGGTAGAGCCTAATGTGTGGCCAGCAGTAGCAACCCCTCCCCCATACCATACCCACTGAAATTCAACCCACATCAGACAAAAACTAAGAATCTAAACAAAGCGCAGTACCATATCTTTAGCCTAGAGGTCACTGTTTGATTCCATTATAGATTCTACCCTTAACTCAATCAGCGCCATACCCGAGGATAGTCGGGTTATCTCGCCATGCGTTGAGCGCCAGGACCCCCGAAAACCCGAGTATAGTCGGCTTTTCATTGTTATTTCTTTTATTCTATATTTTTATTCATTTCTCTCACACGGACCTCCGGGTTACCATAGGGAATCACTCTGAGATCGCTAGAGTGCAATACCGGCCGCATCCAGGTAGGTGGCAGTATCGCCCACCCTTTTAAACCTTTTTTCCACACACAGTGTTACATTCAAATGTCTACGGCCGCAGTTTTCTTGGTCAGGCGAGTCTAGCGGTTCACTCGATGGCATTGGAACGTGTCCAATGCCCCCGATGCATGTGTTGTGGTGGATTATGTTGGCGACACGATGGACACCAAAACTGGAAATCGCGATCAGGCAATTGGAATATTCTTTTTGGGGTACCTCCTAGTGAAGGTAAGGACTATATGACACCAATCCTGCTTTGATCCAACCATGATTTCACATTGATCGTTGCGACCATGTGTAGCGTACTCCAGAACGTATGCCGTTGGTGACGATCAAAGCATCAAAAAACGACCCCCCCACTTTCATGCATTCATGATGAAACATAATACCTATTATATACATTTGATTTGGAAATAGTAGCGTGTCCAGGCGAGCAATGCCAACGCTTTTAGTAAAATTCACGTATTCCTCCATAGCGCCGTTTTATGGAATTAACCAGGATCACTCTGAAACTATACTTATATTCACCACGGTATAACACGCGAACGTATACATGAAAAAAATTATTCTTTTTCACATATTGAACGTTGGATAGTTGATGTCAAATGAGCCATAGTATTGTATCCATAGCTATAATATAGAATATAGATATAGCCCTGCAAACACAGCTACACAGCCCTATCTGTTAGAGTGGTGGCGCAGTAGGAACTAAGATGCTCTAGGCCTCCGGCGCTGAATGAGTTAAAGTGGAATCCCACGCTTTTGTATTTCTAGAAGAGTTGCTTTAATCCAGAGTAAAAATGACCTAGCCATACCCCACCAGGTCTTGTCAACAATTAGGGACCCCAGATCAAATCCTGAATATATTTTATATATTTTGTTTTTTATCAATACACAGCAAGGGAAGGAACTGGTGAAGGTAGTGTGATCCTCCTACGCGTTACACTTCACCAATGAGAGTCCGCGCTGTCAGGTGAAAAGAGGCTGCTGGCTGTCTCCTATGTATCGGAGGAAGCATGTGATAGACTCCCGAGACCGCCAAGTAGGGGGCAAATGCGTGCAACAACCAGGAATGGGAGGGGGGAATTGGCATAACGACTAAATTGGGATGGGAGAAAAATACAGAAAAATAGGAGGAGAAAAAGTAGATAAAGAAATAATGTTTTACAAACATCACAAATGTAGACTAACATATTGCTTCATTACTTACTAATAGTGATCTTTTATATATTTTATGCAATGTTAATATAAAACAATTACAATGCAAACAGGTTAGTGATGACAGAGATACCATATAGTAAATCTAGATTGTGTCCTTAATGATGTGACCTACAGATGCCACTGTGTCAGTTGTCTGTCGTGTCCTGTTTCAGCACAGCACACCACATTAGAGTCACTCTTTAAGCCTTCAGCTCAGCCAAATTTTGAAGTTCACGATGAGATTAAATGAGGTTGACTGGGCGTGGATCCAAGTTTGACAGCTGACCACACTCATTGGTTTATGTTGACCTGGATAGTGGATACTAGGCTACCGTGGTGGTTTCCAGGCTTAGCCAGTTTTTGGATAAACCAAGGGGGGGTAGGGGAAGCTTCCAGAAATGTCATGGAATTACCCAATGAAAAAAATAAACTGACTGAAGTTGAAGGAATTGAAATATAATTGTCAACACATTTGTGTTGAGTGAGAGTACTGAGTAAACATCAAAACTATACAACCAGCAGGAACATAAATCAACACAATATTGTTACTTCTCCTTTGGGTAGCAAACATAATCCAGGTTTTTATTACTGTCCAGTTGGGTTCAGTTAAAGGTGAATGGATAGGATAGGATAAGATGTTTTTCTTCCCTGGCTGTTTCATCTGTATGAATGTTCTTCCTTGGCCATATCTCCCTTAGAGAAAGAGATCTTTGAACTCTATAGCACTAACCTGCATAAATACAAAATAATTGTTTAGTCTAATTTTATTCACTAGTGTATGAGGAGCAGCGTTAGTTAAATAATTACACAACGCCACAATAACAGGTTGTTTCAGCCAGGGGCAAAGCTTGCTCTTTCATTTACATTTTCCCTTTTTACATTAGGCCACAGTGATCACAACATGTAAATGCCACTACATTCACAAGACATTATCCTTCATAAACGTCCGACTACATGCCAGCTGGACCGGCTACCTTCCCCACTCCTCCAGTCCATAGCACCAGACATCCTCCCATTCCTAACTGCAACCATCAACTCCTCACTCAACTCGGGGGTGGTCCCCACCTCCCTAAAACAAGCCAGAGTCACGCCCCTCATAAAAAAACCATCCCTGAACCCTACCGTCATAGGCAACTACCGTCCTGTCTCTCTTCTCTCCTTCCTTTCTAAAACACTTGAACGTGCTGTATCCAACCAACTTACTGCTTATCTCTTACAGAATGACCTCCTAGACCCTAATCAGTCAGGCTTCAGGACTGGTCACTCCACAGAGACAGCCCTCATTGCGGTCACAGAGGCACTTCACTTAGCAAAAGCGAAAGGCCTCTCCTCTGTCCTGATTCTCCTAGATCTATCTGCAGCCTTCGACACAGTCAACCACCAGATCCTCCTCGCGGCCCTCGCAGGAATGGGAGTGGCTGGCTCTGCGCTGACATGGTTGTCATCATACCTCAATGACCGCTCCTACCAAGTGTCATGGAGAGGGACCCTGTCGGCCACCCGCCCCCTGCGGACGGGTGTCCCCCAGGGCTCGGTTTTAGGACCCCTTCTCTTCTCCCTCTACACTAAATCACTGGGTAACATTATCACGTCTCATGGCTTCTCCTACCACTGTTATGCCGACGATACTCAACTCTTCCTCTCCTTCCCTCCCTCAGATATCCACGTCTCTGAGCGGATCTCGGCCTGTCTGTCCGACATCTCCGCCTGGATGACGACCAACCACCTCAAACTGAACCTAAGCAAAACAGAATTGCTCCACCTGCCGGCCAAATCCTCCCCCCTGACCGACCTTTCCATCACAGTCGAGAATGCAGCTGTGACCGCGTCCCCGACCGCCAAGAACCTTGGTGTTGTCCTCGACGACCAGTTGAACTTCTCTGCTCACATCGCAGCGACAACCAGAACCTGCCGATTCCTCCTGAGCAACGTCAGAAGGATACGCCCCTTCCTGACAAAAGAAACCACCCAACTCCTCGTCCAATCAACAGTCATCTCCCGCCTCGACTACTGCAACGCACTGCTCGCTGGCCTCCCGGCCACTGCCACTAAGCCTCTTCAACTCATTCAGAACGCAGCGGCCCGCCTGATCTCAAACCTACCGAAGTCGGCCCATGTCACCCCACTTCTTAGGGACCTGCACTGGCTCCCCATTGCTGCACGAATCCGCTTCAAGGCCCTTGACCTAGCATACCGTGCGGCAAAGGGAACTGCTCCCGCCTACCTCCGGTCAATGGTCTCTAACTACACACCCTCAAGACCCCTACGCTCTGCATCTTCTGGCCGCCTCAGACCTACTCCTATCCAAGCTCCGGGAGGGTCATCAAAGAGAAGTCGCCTATTCTCAGTCCTTGCCCCACAATGGTGGAATGAACTACCCACCCCAGTTAGGACAGCCGAAACACGTCCAATCTTTCGCCGTCGACTAAAGACTCACTTCTTCAACCATTATCTGAATTAAAAAAAAAAAAAAAAAAAAAAAATCTAACCCTAACTAACCATACTGTCATGCACTTGTCCTAATAAACTAACCTACACTGTAGCACTCAACACTTTGATGAACATTGTTACTCAGCTGATAGAGTTGTGCTCTTCCTGATGGCTTGTCGTACAGAACTTGTAAGTCGCTTTGGATAAAAGCGTCAGCTAAATGACTAAATGTAAATGTAAATGTATAAACAATGTCCAAATTAACTTTTAACCTCCATGCATGCAGTCATACACACTATTTCCCACACCCAGACACACACACACACAGTTTCCCCCAATTCCGCTGCTGTTTGATTGATTGATTGATTGATTGAAAACTGAGCCTTTCCAATTCTTGAAGACCAGCCATAGCATTGCAACAATCCCCATATATGATATCTTTAACTTCATCTAGTTCCACCCTGATGCCAGGGACAAAACCTGAGTTAATCCAGTCTTCATATTGGATACAGGCTCATCAAAACATAGTTAGTATTCTATGCATTTGTACTAAAAGCCTTTTGAAATCAATTGAATTGATATGTCACTTCATATTACTTCATCATTACTTCAATAATACAGTATAATTACAATAGAAAGAAAGAAAGAAAGAAAAAGAAAGAAAGAAAGAAAGAAAGAAAGAAAGAAAGAAAGAAAGAAAGAAAGAAAGAAAGAAAGAAAGAAAGAAAGAAAGAAAGAAAGAAAGAAAGAATGACAAGACTCTAGATTCAGGTGCTGGAAAAACCAACATTTTATTTTTTGTGACTACAGAAATGTTGAAACATTTGAACACTGAAAAAAGCTGGATGACATCATCACTTGCTTCTCAATTTTCTTTCTTAAGTTTTTCTTTTTAATTTGCTTAGCGATCACAACAGATGATATTGCACGGCACTGAGAGAGCAGTAGCACAACCAGAGAAACAGACTAAATGAAACTCATGAGACATGGAGTCGTAGATCTGAGAGCAACACACCGTACATATTGCCTCTCTTGCCCACAGACACACACATGCGCACACGCATACATGGGCACACACAAACACACAGACCAACACACACACACACACCAAAAACTGAAGAAGCATCAGATGTTGAGGGGAAGGCCAGCACAAGGCTGACGAGAGCAAAGTGATTTATTTTGAAATGCAAGTGCAAGATGAACAACTAATGTAATCTAGTTCTAAACATCTATGACAACAAATATGCTTGTTTATCAAAACCCTCCAAACATCTTTGTGTATGAATAGCTGGAGGACACCCCTCTTTGGGTGTGAAACTAAGTCCCCCAGCATTAAGAGATCCACATGATTGTCTTCGGCGCCGCAGTATTGTTACAAGACTTGTAGCCAAGCTACCCATCATATGGGAACTCCTTATTCGCAATATAAAAAAAATTTGAATGGGAGAAATAAATCCATGTTTCATTCAATCATTAATTTACCCATCAACACATGTACGACACACACTAGCAAACGTATCAGTAACCAGATAATCCAGTAATGGGCTACTTCTGCTGAAGCACTGACATGATGGACATTTTTGGTGAAGACCCTCTGTTTTGGGAGCCCCCTGTATTGTCTGGTAGTATGATGGGGAGACAGTAGGACCAGTCAGCCGTACACACACACGCGCACACATGTACACTACACACACACACGTACAGAACAAGAGACACAGGCAAAACAGACTGTTCAGTTCATGTTAATACAGAGACACACACATACTCAGAGAAAAATAAATGTGCTGTCCAGGTGACCAGACCCCATACACACTCACACACTGATTCCTTGGTCAGGTTATTTTGCAGTTTTATTAGACTTTGCTCATTACACAAGTTTGTACCAAAACAACAGAGACTCGATGGAGCGAGGTGAGGCGGCGCCACGGGAATAAAAACAGACCCGACTCCGTGACACGCACCCCCCCCCCCCCCCCCCGCTGGCAGTCCGGCTGCCCGGCCTCCACTCTGTGTATGAAACGGCAAAGTGGGCGAGACTTGCAGTCTTCAGATTGTACATTTTAAAACAGGAGATTTCCCACATGGTAGAGTCAGCTTGTCTACACAGTCCCCTATGCCTTCTACATTCTATACCTGTGCCAATGGCAAATTAAAAGTCAACAAGTCTACCTCACAAATGCCAGAGTGCTTTTCAACGTTATACATCGTTTTTTTTTTCTATTTTTGGTTTGTTTTAGAAATCTTTGGATGTGCAGTAATACTCATAAAATAACAGTTAAAAAAATAAAGAATAGAAAAACACACACACACACATACACACACACGTACACACTGCTTTTTGCCAGCGGTTTTCGACAAAGTAACTCCTGTATAACTTTGTCCCTGTTGGCAAGTCAACTGTCTGGGTTTCTGGCAGTGTTCAAAACACATACTGAAGTGCCGTCTAAGATTTAGGTGAAGAAGACTACAAACCGCTCCTTTGGTATTTCTACGCATGGGAAATAAGGCTGTAACAGAAAACAGACAGTCTGTTTCTTTGTTTCGTTTTCTCAAAAAACCTACTATATACAAATCTAGAGTTTCTACAAATGCATAAATTAAAGCCGTGGTCCAAACGATACAAAAAAGAAAACACAATTAAATTAAAAACAAATCACAACACAGAAGTATAGAAAAAGGAAAAGTATGAACACATAATCACAGCAGTTGGTTTTACCCTGTAAAAACAATAGTCTACCTTCATTATAATATTGGCATAAACCAATGTCTGATCAAAAATACACTTCTCCCCCTCCATCCTGCAAGTTTCACACACGATGACCCCGAAACTTGTAACTGAAACAGAGCACTTCCCGCCAAAACAACATCAAAGCAGATAATCATACAGCTTTTTTTTCCTTCTTCTTTTTTTTGTAACAATAACAATTATCCACACTAGTGGTGTTCTGCCGTACTCGCAAGATAGACTCTCAATGCAGAACCCAAAAAGGAATTATTACTATGAGGTATTCAGAGAGACGTTATACATGCACGGCCACGGTTCTGGGCCTTTCTTACACAGGAACAGAGAGGGAGGGCAGGCGGGCAGAGAGGAGGGGGAGGATGGGGGTAAATGGGCCAGAGAAGAGAAGAGAAGAGAAGAGAAAAGAAGAGAAGAGAAGAGAATAGAAGAGAAGAGAAGAGAAGAAGACCTTTGGTTTATCTGTAGAAGAGGACGACAGAAATTCCTTTTGTATGTTTTCATTGCATGGTTGCGCAGGCGAAAGCACCACTGTGTGTGAGAACGATTTCCACCTTGTTTTCTTCAACATAGTGGCCCTTCTACAGGCTGAGGTATTCAACAGAGGTCAAAGGTGAGAGGTCAACAGCGGTTTAACACTTTGGTTCAAGCAAGGCACTCGTCCTGAGTTTATTTTTGTTTGACTTTTGTTAGTTTTTTTAGAGAGAGATTGCAACAAGTCTGCTTCTAGATTCAGGAACATGTCTGCCTGTTATGTCATTATGTCTGTCCATTGTATATGCATGTAAAGGATGTCTGACCTATAGTTGTATCAACATTATTATCTGCCTGTAGAGTGTCCATCAGCATGTCTTTCTATGGGAGCTGTGATAAGAAGCCAGATATAAAGTGAGAGGAACACGTAGCAGGGGCTGCATGGGTTGAAAGCAGATGAGGGGGAAAAGTGAAGAAGAGAGGCAGTGGCGTGCACAGATAGGGCCGAAGGGGGGCTTGAGCTCCTGCCCTTTTGCCCCAAGTTCTTTTTTTTCAAATATGAAGGCGGAAATGTATACTTACTATCCCCCAAAAATATATACGTTATCTATTTAGAAAGTACCTCGCATGCAATCCGCCCCCCCCCCCCCCCCCCACCACCACTTGAGCCCTTGCCCCCCAAATTGTCTGTGCATGCCCCTGAGGAGAGGCGGAGAAGAGGAGAGGAGAGAGGGGACAGGGAGGGGGAGACAAACATAATCTATTAACACCACTCATAGAGGCCGTGCAGTGAGAAAAATCTTTGGTTTTCTTTGGTATCGTCAAAGTGATAGAAATCACATTATGGAAATTGAGTGAGGTAGCATCTTTGGTTCACACAATAAATCAGTAGGTCTTAACACATTTTTTTGTTTGTTTCTCATCCTCTTTTTTTTGGTTTTCTTTTGAAACACAAAGAAGCAGCACTGTCTTCTTCTGTGGTGTTATTCTGATCCACGTAGCGCTGCTAACCCTGCCCAGAGAAAAGCAGCACTGTCTTCTTCTGTGGTGTTATTCTGATCCACGTAGCGCTGCTAACCCTGCCCAGAGAGAAGCAGCACTGTCTTCTTCTGTGGTGTTATTCTGATCCACGTAGTGCTGCTAACCCTGCCCAGAGGGCCGGAGGCCACCTGATATATCGAATTGCACGGGGGGGGGGGGAGCCCTGTGTAGTGCTTTCTTCCTGGTGTTGAAATGCATAGCTTACCATAAGAGAGCAGCAAGGGTGGTGGGGTGGGGCTGAAAGGGCGAGGACAGATTCATTTTTAGGTGAAGAGCTGATATTGCTGTTTAAGTGCATGAAATCCTCTCCAACCAGGTCTTTCATCAACTCTGTATGAAGCACACGAAGCAGCAACATGCCATGACTAACTGATCCCTGGCATCTACCTGACTCCTGATTCACAGAAATATCTTCACCATCACGGAGAGATACTGCTACTGAATGGATCTGTCTTTGGTTGGTAGCTGCTGGCAGTTCAGAGCATAAGATAGAACTAACAATAGCTAAACTGAAACCTTTGCATTTTAAGCAAATCAAGGATTTAGAATGTTAAATATCCTCCATTAGTATTCAAAGATTATCATTCTTAGACTTGATTGCAAAGATGCAACTGCAATAGTCTGTTTTAAGCAGACAAGCATAAGGCAACTGTCATAGCATTAGATAATATGAAGGGTATTCATAATAATAATAATTATAATAATAATAATGCCATTTTCAGAGCACATGATTTTAGAAATATCTCAAATGTTCTAATAACCATTGGTTGTAATGGTTTTTGCTCTTGGTGCCTAACAGTCTCTCATAAGAAGTGGTATGAATGCAGCAGAAATACAGATTATCAACAACAAAATATACTATATCTTTGGTTAAATCATTTCATGGTAGTTTTATGTCTGGGCTGCATGAGAGGCTACAGAGTGTAAAAAAGGCTTTGGTTTCATATTGGACATTTCAACACGTTGCAAGAAAGCACTACAGTGTGGGTTGAGTTGAATGTTTGGTTTAGGTTTGGGGAGTTGGGTCCAGGTTAACAATCTACCGTGGCCATTTCTTTGCCTATCTGGAACACTTGATAGACAGACAGACAACACAGACAAGTTCACCAAATCCAAAAAGGCTGCACAACATTCCAGTTGCTCTTGTGGGATTTTCTCCTTAAAAGTTGATTGGCTGGTCCCACTGGAGCTCCTTGTACTGCGTGGCTGCTTTGGAGTGCGTGGACAGCTGCAGAACACACTGCCGATAGGCTGATTAAACCTCCATTCAGGGACCCGTCATCAAATCAACCAATCAGATTAAAAATAAGGACAGTGAACGGTTGATATAGGTTGGGTTGGGGGTGGGGGGGGGGGGGGGGGGGGGGGTACTAAAGCTGTGAGACCGGTGACAGGGGAGTAAATCTAGAGTTTTTTGCAGTATGTTAGACATAAATGTGTTGGCGAACAAACATTTTAAAGCAGGTCAAAGAAGTCTTTGGTTTTTTTTTCATCTTTGGATACTATAAATATCAGTATAGTACAGGTTTTAAGGGCAAAACGTTGCTTCAAGGTCTTTTTCTTTTTAAGTTTCTCTTTGTTTCTCTAAGTTTTAAAGCTTTTCCACCGAGGTTGAGTCAGTCCATGAGTCAGTCGAGTCTGTCTTCAGGCTTTGGTGCAGGCGTTGGGGCCAGAGTTGATGGGGTGGCCAGAGCCGTCATCCAGCCACTTGTCGAGGCTTCGGCGGCGTGCGTTCATGAAGAAGTTACTGACCGTGGTCAGCTCCAGGCCCAGCTGCTGGGAGATGGTGACTTGCAGCTCTTTGGATGGCCGCTTGTTCTCCTTGAAGATGGCGTGGAGCGTCCGCCGCTGCACATCCGTGAACACCAGCCGGGGCTTCTTAGACAAGCCTCCTCGCTCTCCCCTTCCGCTGCTTCCGTGGTCCTGCTCCTTACGCTTACATGCTAGAGAGAGAGAGAGAGAGAGAGAGAGAGAGAATAAAGTAAATGTAGTTCGCTTGACCCGCAGAGACATATAAAACAGAGCTTAGAGATTTATGTTTGTATATTGTATAGTAGTGTACTGTACATAGGACCCAGTGTCTTTAATTCGTAGCTCAACACTGTATTGCATTTATCTCAGGATGTATGCCCTGGTATGTATGTGATAAATAAACCTCTTGAATCTTGAATCTTGAATATTTTCTTGTACACTGCAGAAAACATGCCCTGTTGTCACAGTACCACATTACTGGGCCACTTTTCCTTTCCCTGTGCCAGGCTGTTGGATATAAAAATGTCCTTATAGCTAAAGACAGTGGCATTGGGCCCAAATCTAGACCAAAGGGCAAGGGTTATGTTCTAAAGTGAGACGTAGCCCACCGTATGAAAAGTGTGACTGACACCCGCTCTTATAAAATGATGGCATGAAAGTACAACAACCCAGTATTGAATCGGTGAAGTTATTTACCCATGCATATAAAACAAATAGCTCACATATGATACCTACTAATATATACTGTACATATACTACTCTTGTAGAGGATGTGATCATCTGTAGCTTGTTTTGGAAATACGGAGGCAATGTTTTTGGTTATTTTGCAATGAAACCCTTGACATTAGGACCTGGATTGTGTAGACCAAGTTAGTCTGAAGTGAACATATTAGCACAAGTTCTACTACCATAGAACAATGTACTCACACTGCTCATTAGTAATGTGTACTGGTACTGCACATTAGTATAATGTACTGTACTCACACTGCTCATTAGTCCAGTGTGCTGATACTGCACATTAGTACAATGTACTCACACTGCTCATTAATGCTGTGTACTGTTATTGCACACCAGAACCTTTTGTACTTGACTGTCAGTACACTGCATCCACACTGTTCATTAGGCTGCTAAAGGGTTGAGTACTGTGTGTCTCAGAACATGCCTCACAGTAGTTTTTTTTTCGGTGTTGCAGACAATGAACAGTTTCATTCCAAGATATCCACCTCCTCTTAAAATTTATTTCTGCCATTAAGTAAGAATCATTATGGACATTATTAAGATTATTAGCCATGCCAAGACATAAATAACATTTTAAAGGAAATCATAGGCACAGGTCTATGGATAGGTGCAGGTATGTGGATAGGTGCAGGTACTGTATGTGGATAGGTGCAGGTCTGTTGATAGGTGCAGGTACTGTATGTGGATAGGTGCAGGTCTATGGATAGGTGCAGGACTGTGGATAGGTGCAGGTCTATGGATAGGTGCAGGACTGTGGATAGGTGCAGGACTGTGGATAGGTGCAGGTCTATGGATAGGTGCAGGACTGTGGATAGGTGCAGGACTGTGGATAGGTGCAGGTCTGTGGATAGGTGCAGGACTGTGGATAGGTGCAGGTCTATGGATAGGTGCAGGACTGTGGATAGGTGCAGGACTGTGGATAGGTGCAGGACTGTGGATAGGTGCAGGACTGTGGATAGGTGCATAGGTGCAGGACTGTGGATAGGTGCAGGACTGTGGATAGGTGCAGGACTGTGGATAGGTGCAGGACTGTGGATAGGTGCAGGACTATGGATAGGTGCAGGTCTATGGATAGGTGCAGGTCTATGGATAGGTGCAGGACTGTGGATAGGTGCAGGACTGTGGATAGGTGCAGGACTGTGGATAGGTGCAGGTCTATGGATAGGTGCAGGACTGTGGATAGGTGCAGGTCTATGGATAGGTGCAGGACTGTGGATAGGTGCAGGTCTATGGATAGGTGCAGGTCTATGGATAGGTGCAGGACTGTGGATAGGTGCAGGTCTATGGATAGGTGCAGGTCTATGGATAGGTGCAGGTCTATGGATAGGTGCAGGACTGTGGATAGGTGCAGGACTGTGGATAGGTGCAGGACTGTGGATAGGTGCAGGACTGTGGATAGGTGCAGGTCTATGGATAGGTGCAGGTCTATGGATAGGTGCAGGACTGTGGATAGGTGCAGGTCTATGGATAGGTGCAGGTCTATGGATAGGTGCAGGTCTATGGATAGGTGCAGGACTGTGGATAGGTGCAGGTCTATGGATAGGTGCAGGTCTATGGATAGGTGCAGGTCTATGGATAGGTGCAGGTCTATGGATAGGTGCAGGTCTGTGGATAGGTGCAGGTCTATGGATAGGTGCAGGTCTATGGATAGGTGCAGGTCTATGGATAGGTGCAGGTCTGTGGATAGGTGCAGGTCTATGGATAGGTGCAGGTCTATGGATAGGTGCAGGTCTGTGGATAGGTGCAGGTCTATGGATAGGTGCAGGTCTATGGATAGGTGCAGGTCTATGGATAGGTGCAGGTCTATGGATAGGTGCAGGACCGTGGATAGGTGCAGGTCTATGGATAGGTGCAGGTCTATGGATAGGTGCAGGACTGTGGATAGGTGCAGGACTGTGGATAGGTGCAGGACTGTGGATAGGTGCAGGTCTATGGATAGGTGCAGGTCTATGGATAGGTGCAGGATGTTTTGGAATGAAAAACCCTTCACAAGCAAAGCGCTGGTGAACAATGGTTGCTGACCATGGTGCTGAAATGAAAGAGCAACATGAATAGTAGGCTATGGGCCTGAGCCCTGTTGAAAAGGAACCACATGGTCTGTGTCTTGGGGGGAAAGTGTTCAGCACTTTGTTTGACAGCACATTCGACTTCCCTTCAGCTCTTTGTTTTATTTACACAAACCCTCCAATCCTCCACCTGAATGAGTGGGAGGGAGGCTCCCAGACTGAAAAGTGGCCAGTAGGGGGCAGCGTTGAGCTGCTGAAGAGGCATCTATTACCATCGGGGCAAAGTTACCAGCTCAAATTAGCCAGGCCTTATGAAGACATAGTGGGTGAATTAATAAATGTCCTCACTAAAATAAGAAACGAGTCTGTAAAAGAAAGGCTGACTAGCTCCAAAATAGCCTATTGGTTGGCTACCTTACGCCTAAACACAATGCCTAAAGCCTCTGGATTTCCTAATAGACGTTTGAAATCCACACAACTCATCATGAGACAAATTGTGAAAAATCAACCCACACAAATTAAACTGAATGGAATGAATCACTAAGATACATTTTACGAATAGCTTCCATTTGGAGCATGTTGTGTATAGTGCGGCTATATAGGCTACAGTGGAGTGCGAGTGCGGCACTCTATATCCATTATGACCATAAATTAGTGTAGGCCTATAGTCGTCTGTATGAGCAGCACGGTGTCTCCAGCGCTGGTAAACATTAACAGGGCGCTGGGGCTCCTCGTGTATTGGTTGCTGCTATAAATCAGCCGCGGCTGAAGGCCACGGAGACAGCGGGAGCCGCCGTGCCGTCAGCCTGGCCGAGTAGCTGGGGGTACGTACAGACCCAGGAGAGCGCTTTCCCAGGATCAGGTGAAATAACAACGGCCTTCTTATCAGCCTGATCATACACGGCTCTGCTGCGCTCGGCTAATCATTACAAACACACGCAGATAACTCCACACACACACACACACACACACACACACACACACACACACACACACACACACACACACACACACACACACACACACACACACACACACACACACACACACACACACTACACACACAGCGCACGCGCGTTTCACAACCTGGCACAAAATGTCGAAAAGGTTCAACTGAAAATATAAGAAAGCATGCCCGAATTTGCACGACATGCTGGTAATTTTAACAGTTAAATGTCCACAAACCAGGAATCGGGCATAATATGCTATCATGTTACTTTCTGCTGCTATTGTGTAATTAAAGTATATTTAGGTTGAACACCCCCGTGTTAAAAAGCACCCTATACGTGTTTTACACGCAACAACACATGTTTCTTGTATTCTATTATATTCAATTATATTCGGCCAGAGGTGAAATGGGCTATGCATTTTTCTTGAAAATTCATAGCTGTAAGTTGTAACCTTGGCGATTATAGGTTGGAAAAGTTGAGAAGGCCCAAGATACATTTCAGCAGCCTAAAATCAATAGCCTATCAGCACGCCATCACCTCGTTCATGAATAAATTGATCGATAAAATGGCGCCTATTTAAATTAATTTAGATATTAATTCTAAATTTCACTCCATCCTCCAACACCAATAGTCCTGCCAAATCTGAAAAAAAAAGACCACGAATCGAATATTTCAAACGTGCAACGAAAGGGAGGGGAATCTTGGCAAACACCGTCTAAAGAAGGAAACTGGAGGCTAACTGAACATAACTGAAATATAGACTACTGGCCTACTTATTAAAAAAATATATATCTATTTGTAGTCTATCAAATGTATACAATGCCTTAAACAGGGCCTATCGAATATACAGAGAAGGCCAGCAAAAACAGCTCCTAAAAATAAATAAAAACAGATGAACCACAATAGCAGCATAAATCTGACTAACAGGCTTCTTGGCTTGGTTTCCAGTCGATCAGCAAACCAAAAGAAGTAGGGTGACTTAACGTGATTTAATAAGCTGCAATGAGTATCAATTGTATCAAAAGATGGTTCATCTTTCAGCAAACAAACTGACCCCCCCTCTCTCTCTCTCTCTCTCTCTCTCTCTCTCTCTCTCTCTCTCTCTCTCTCTCTCTCTCTCTGTCTGTATGTGTGTGTGTGTGTGTGTGTGTGTGTGTGTGTGTGTGTGTGTGTGTGTGTGTGTGTGTGTGTGTGTGTGTGTGTGTGTGTGAGAGAGAGAGAGAGAGAGAGAGAGAGAGAGAGAGAGAGAGGGGGGGGAGAGAGAGAGAGAGCAAGAGAGAGAGAGAGAGAGAGAGTGAGTAACAGATGGGAAAACTGAAAAATAATCAATTGAGATTACACACACTTTCGACATATAGCTGGGACCTCACTTTTCGAAAGCATTGATTAGGCATAGAGAGGGGAAAACAACTATATTCCTTTGGATGCTCGTGGATGCGCAAGGATTGGCCCTCATTCGCGCCCTGATTGACTCGGAGACCTCAGGGACAAATTAATAGAAGACTATCAGTTAATTAGGCGAACCTCGGCCAGGCCCGCAGCCTCATTGTCGAATGTTTCTATTAAAAACGTGAACACACGACAACAGGCAGCAGAAGCACACAGACAACAGAGATGCTGCTTTCACATGGGCTATAGCCTATTACGATCATAATAACAATAATAATAAAAGTATGCGGGCCCTCACAGTTTACAGCATTCTATTCTTTTCTATTCTGTAATATGGGCTTTATCGTTTAAAAAAA